>NC_138160.1:31756914-32203584 GCF_964165515.1 Mesoplodon bidens
TGTTATCTGATGGCTGGAGATGTGTTCATCAGTGGAAATAGAGAAAACTTTTTGAAAGCTTTGGGAGATTATGGATTGGCTCTCTTTATCCTTCAATAACACCAAGCTTATTTTGTTTTTCTTACATTACAATAAAATTTCACTTCTCTCACTTACGTATTTAGTTTTGTTTTGACTGATGAACCTGTTTTTCACTGTATTTATTGCTTATGTCCATAACTTTGCAGAAGATAACTTTTACAGTTTTTTTAGTACTTCCCTTTTTATAGCAAAATTTTCATATTTTAATTAGCCAATTTAAGCAAAGCTAGCTATGGAGAGAATTAAAACCAAGAAAAGCCATTAATAACTGAGTTTTGCCAAAGTAGCTTGAATTATGCATTTATATAATTCAAGATAGAGAGGTAGAGTTACTACATTTATTTTTCATGTGATTAACATACTAACCTTGTAGTGTTTTGGGGGACTAGGTCAGAGCCAGATATTCTTCAGAATCATTATGGATTAACCACTGCCTTTCGATGAATTATTATTATTTTTAATAAATTTATTTAGTTGGCTGCGTTGGGTCTTCGTTGCTGTGCGCGGGCTTTCTCTAGTTGCGGCGAGCGGGGGCTCCTCTTCCTGTGCGGTGCGCAGGCTTCTCATGTGGTGGTTTCTCTTGTTGCGGAGCATGGGCTCTAGGCACGTGGGCTTCAGTAGCTGTGGCTCATGGGCTCTAGAGCACAGGCTCAGTAGTTGTGGCACACGGGCTTAGTTGCTCCATGGCATGTAGGATCTTCCCGGACTAGGGCTCGAACCCGTGTCCCCTACTTTGGCAGGCGGATTCTTAACCACTGTGCCACCAGGGAAGTCCTGATGAATTATTTTCTTTCTACTGTATTCAAAGGCATATCTCTGACCTGTTGTGCCATGTATTTTTGCTGGTTAAAGTTATATAGTTTTAATGACAGCTAGATCATCAGATTCACCTCCTTCCGCTAAGATGTACAGTTTATAAGCTGCAGCTTATCCCCTTTCCCAGAATTCTCAATTTAAAGTCAAATATGAGAGTGTGTCTGGTAAGCCAAACATTAGCTATTATCTAACTGTCTATATTAGATTGACACCTTTCCTTTTTTTTTTTAAATTAACATCTTTACTGGGGTATAAATGGTTTACAGTGTTCTGTTAGTTTGTGCTGAATAACAAATTGAATCAGCTATATGCATAAGTATATCCCCATATCCCCTACCTCTTGCGTCTCCTTCCCACCCTCCTTGTCGCACCCCTCTGGGTGGTCACAAAGCACCGAGCTGATCTCCCTGTGCTATGCGGCTGCTTCCCACTAGCTATCTGTTTTACATTTGGTAGTGTGTATATGTCAATGCTACTCTCTCACTTTGTCCCAGCTTACCTTTCCCCTTCCCCATGCCCTCAAGTCCATTCTCTACGTCTGTGTCTTTACTCCTGTCCTGCCCCTAGGTTCATTAGAACGATTTTCATTTTAGATTCCATATACATGTGTTACCATATGGTATTTGTTTTTCTCTTACTGATTTACTTCACTCTGTATGACAGACTCTAGGTCCATCCACCTCACTGCAAATAGCTCAATTTCGTTTCCTTTTATGGCTGAGTAATATTCCATTGTATATATGTGCCACATCTTCTTTATCCATTCATCTGTCGATGGACACTTAGGTTGCTTCCATGTCCTGGCTATTGTAAATAGTGCTGCAATGAACATTGCGGTCCAAACTCTTTTTGAATTATGCTTTTCTCAGGGTGTATGCCCAGTAGTGGGATTTCTGGGTCATATGGTAATTCTATTTTTAGTTATTTACAGAGCCTCCATACTGTTCTCCATAGTGGCTGTATCAATTTACATTCCCACCAACAGTGCAAGAGGGTTCCCTTTTCTCCACACCCTCTCCAACATTTATTGTTTGTACATTTTTGTGATGATGGCCATTCTGACCGGTGTGAGGTGATACCTCATTGTAGATTTGACTTGCATTTCTCTAATGATTAGTGATGTTGAGCATCCTTTCATGTGTTTGTTGGCCAACTGTATGTCTTCTTTGGAGAAATGTCTATTTAGGTCTTCTGCCCATTTTTGGATTGGGTTGTTTATTTTTTTTGATATTGAGCTGTGTGAGCTCCTTGTATATTTCGGAGACTAATCCTTTGTCAGTTGCTTCATTTGCAAATATTTTCTCCCATTCTGAGGGTTGTCTTTGCATCTTGTTTATGGTTTCCTTTGCTGTGCAAAAGCTTTTAAGTTTCATTAGGTCACACTTGTTTATTTTTATTTTTTTATTTCCATTTCTCTAGGAGGTGGGTCAAAAAGGATCTTGCTGTGATTTATGTCCTGGAGTGTTTTGCCTATGTTTTCCTCTGAGAGTTTGATAGTGTCTGGCCTTACATTTAGGTCTTGTATCCATTTTGAGTTTATTTTTGTGTATGGTGTAAGGGAGTGTTCTAATTTCATTCTTTTACTTGTAGCTGTCCAGTTTTCCCAGCACCACTTATTGAAGAGGCTGTCTCTTCTCCATTGTATATTCTTGCTTCCTGTATCAGAGATAAGGTGACCCTGTGTGCATGGGTTTATCTCTGGGCTTTCTGTCCTGTTCCACTGATCTATATTTCTGTTTTTATGCCAGTACCATACTGTCTTGATTACTGTAGCTTTGTAGTATAGTCTGAAGTCCAGGAGCCTGATTCCTCCAGCTCCGTTTTTCTTTCTGAAGATTGCTTTGGCTATTAGGGGTCTTTAGTGTTTCCATACAAATTGTGAAATTTTTTGTTCTAGTTCTGTGAAAAATGCCAGTGGTAGTTTGATAGGGATTGCATTGAATCTGTAGATTGCTTTGGGTACTATAATCATTTTCACAACGTTGATTCTTCTAATCCAAGAACATGGTATACCTCTCCATCTGTTTGTATCATCTTTAATTTCTTTCATCAGTGTTTTATAGTTTTCTGCATACAGGTCTTTTGTCTCCTTAGGTAGGTTTATTCCTAGGTATTTTATTCTTTTTGTTGCAATGGTAAATGGGAGTGCTTCCTTAATTTCTTTTACAGATTTTTCATCATTAGTGTATAGGAATGCAAGAAATTTCTGTGCATTAATTTTGTATCCTGCTACTCTACAAAATTCGTTGATTAGCTCTACTAGTTTTCTGGTAGCATCTTTAGGATTCTCTATGTATAGTATCATGTCATCTGCAAACAGCGACAGTTTTACTTCTTTTCCTATTTGGATTCCTTTTATTTCTCTTTATTCTCTGATTGCTGTGGCTAAAACTTGCAAAACCATGTTGAATAATAGTGGTGAGAGTGGGCAACCTTGTCTTGTTCCTGACCCTAGTGGAAATGGTTTCAGATTTTCACTATTGAGAACGATGTTGGCTGTGGGTCTGTCATATATAACCTTTATTATGTTGAGGTAGGTTCCCTCTATGCCTACTTTCTGGAGAGTTTTTATCATAAATGGGTGTTGAATTTTGTCAAAAGCTTTTTCTGCATCTATTGAGCTTATCATATGGTTTTATCCTTCAATTTGTTATATTGTGTATCACATTGATTGCACATACTGAAGAATCCTTGCATTCCTGGGATTAACCCACTTGATCGTGGTGTATTATCCTTTTAATGGGCTGTTGGATTCTGTTTGCTAGTATTTTGTTGAGGATTTTTGCATCTATGTTCATCAGTGATATTGGCCTGTAGTTTTCTTGTTTTGTGACATCCTTGTCTGGTTTGGGTATCAAGGTGATGGTGGCCTCCTCAAATGAGTTTGGAAGTGCTCCTCCCTCTGCTATATTTTGGAAGAGTTTGAGAAGGACAGGTGTAAGCTCTTCTCTAAATGTTTGATAGAAGTCACCTGTGTAGCCATGTGGTCCTGTACTTTTGTTTGTTTTAAGATTTTTAATCACACTTTCAATTTCAGTGCTTGTGATTGGTCTGTTTATATTTTCTGTTTCTTCCTGGTGCAGTCTCAGAAGGTTGTGCTTTTCTAAGAATTTGTCCATTTCTTCCAGGTTATGCATTTTATTGGCATATAGTTGCTTGTAGTAATCTGTCATGATCCTTTTTATTTCTGCCATGTCAGTTGTTACTTCTCCTTTTTCATTTCTAATTCTGTTGATTTGTGTCTTCTCCCTTTTTTTCTTGATGAGTCTGGCTAATGGTTTATCAATTTTATTTATCTTCTCAAAGAACCAGCATTTAGTTTTATTGATCTTTGCTATCATTTCCTTCATTTCTTTTTCATTTATTTCTGATCTGACCTTTATGATTTCTTTCCTTGTGCTAACTTTGGGTTTTTTTTGTTCTTCTTTCTTTAATTGCTTTAGGTGTAAGATTAGGTTGTTTATTTGAGATACTTCTTGTTTCTTGAGGTAGGATTATATTGCTGTAAACCTCCCTCTTACAACTACTTTGGATGCATCCCATAGGTTTTGCGTTGTCATGTTTTCTTTGTCATCTGTTTCTAGGTACTTTTTGATTTCTTCAGTGATCTCTTGCTTATTAAGTAGTGTATTGTTTATCTTCCATGTCTTTGTATTTTTTACAATTTTTTTCTTGTAATTGATATCTAGTCTCATTGCGTTATGGTCGGAAAAGATACTTGATATGATTTCAATTTTTTATAATTTACCAAGGCTTGATTTGTGATATGGTCTCTCCTGAAGAATTTTTCATGAGCACCTGAGATGAAAGTGTATTCTGTTGTTTTTGGATGGAATGTCCTGTAAATATCAATTCAGTCCATCTTGTTAAATGTATCATTTAAAGTTTGTGTTTCCTTATTAATTTTCATTTTGGATGATTTGTCCATTGGTGAAAGTGAGGTGTTAAAGTCCCCTACTGTAACTGTGTTACTGTCAATTTCCCCTTTTATGGCTGTTAGCATTTGCCTTATGTATTGAGGTGCTCCTCTGTTGGCTGCATAAATATTTACAATTGTTATATCTTCTTCTTGCATTGATCCCTTGATCATTATGCAGTGTCCTTCTTTGTCTCTTGCAATAGTCTTTATTTTAAAGTCTATTTTGTCTGATATGAGAATTGCTACTCCAGCTTTCTTTTGATTTACATTTGCATGGAATATCTTTTTCCATCTCCTCACTTTCAGTCTGTATGTGTCCCTAGGTCTGAAGTGGGTCTCTTGTAGACAGCATATGAATGAGTCTGCTTTTTGTATCTATTCAGCCAGTCTGTGTCTTTTGGTTGGAGCATTTAATCCATTTACATTTAAGGTAGTTATCAGTATGTATATTCCTATTACCATTTTTTAAATTGTTTTGGGTTTGTTTTTATAGGTTTTTCCTTCTCTCGTGTTTCCTGGCTGGAGAAGTTCCTTTAGCATTTGTTGTAAAGCTGGTTTGGTTGTGATGGATTATCTTAACTTTTGCTTATCTGTAAAGGTTTTAATTTCTCCATCGAATCGGAATGAGATCCTTGCTGAGTAGAGTAATCTTGGTTGTAGGTTCTTCCTTTTCACCACTTAAATATGTCCTGCCACTCGCTTTTGGCTTGCAGAGTTTCTGCTGATAAATCAGCTGTTAACCTTATGGGGATTCCCTTATATGTTATTTGTTGGTTTTCCCTTGCTGCTTTTAATATTTTTACTTTGTATTTAATTTTTGATAGTTTGATTAATAATTGTCTCGGCGTGTTTCTCTTTGGGTTTATCCTGTTTGGTACTCTCTATGCCTCCTGGATTGACTATTTCCTTTCCCATGTTAGGGAGGTTTTAGACTATAATCTCTTCAAATATTTTCTCAGACCCTTTTTTTTTTTCTCTTCTTTTTCTGGGACCCCTATAATTCGAATGTTGGTGCATTTAATGTTGTCCCAGAGGCCTCTGAGACTGTCCTCAATTCTTTTCATTCTTTTTTCTTTATTCTGCTCCCTGGGTATTATTTCCACCATTTTATCTTCCAGCTCACATATCCGTTCTTCTGCCTCAGTTATTGTGTTATTGATTCCTTGTAGAGTATTTTTAATTTCTGTAATTGTGTTGTTCATCACTGTTTGTTTGCTCTTTAATTCTTCTAGATCCTTGTTAAATGTTTCTTGTATTTTCTCCGTTCTGCTTCCGAGTTTTTGGATCATCTTTACTATCATTACTCTGAATTCTTTTTCAGGTAGGTTGCCTATTTCATCTTCATTTATTTGGTCTTGTAGGTTTTTACCTTGCTCCTTCGTCTGTAACACATTTTTTTTGTCGTTTCATTGTTTTTTTTTTTTTTTTTGATGGGTGGTGCTGTATTCCTGTCTTACTTGTTGTTTGGCCTGAGACATCTAGCACTGGAATTTGCAGGCAGTTGGATAGAGCTGGGTCTTGGACCTGAGAAGAGGACTTCTGGGAGGCCTCACTCCGACTGATATTCCCTGGGGTCTGAGGTTCTCTGTTAGTCCAACGGTTTGGACTCGGAGCTCTTACCACAGGAGCTCAGGACCAACCTCCGGCCTGGGAACCAATATCCTGCAAACTTTGTGGCACAGTTAAAAAAAAAAGAAAAGGAAGAAAGAAAGAAAACAAGGAGCAGTACAATCGCAAAGAATAAAAAACAAAATAAAATCAGAAAGGTAAAAAATATATTAGGAAAAATAAAAGTATAATTGAAACAACTGCAGCAAGGTAAAAAAAAAAATCACAACAGAAAAAAAGAAAACAAAAGGGGGGATGACAAGCCAAAAGGAGAGAACAATATCAAAGTATAAAGAATAAAATAAAGTTAACAATAATGAATCAACAAGGTAAAACAGAATCCCAATCTAAAAGTGGGGGGAGTCTTGGCTATGAGGGCGGAGTTTAAGGTGGGGGTGGAACTTAGGCAGGGGTGGGGTTTAGGTGGGGTGGGACCTAGGCGGGTGGGAGGGTGACATTTGAGCATGGGGCGGGGCCTCTGCTTAGGACCTGGGCAGTAGGGGAGAGGCAGCACGTGGAAAGGAGGACGTCTGGAGTGTGGAGTTCCGGAGTTTGCAGGTAGGGCCCTGATGAGGGTGTGTGGGTGGGGTTTAGGCCCAGCACGTTGGAGGGGGTCTCTGAGCATAGAGGTGGGGCCCTGGGTGCGCTGTAGGGGCGGGGCTTGGGCTCTGAGCAGCAGGAGGGAGGCTCCGAGGGCAGAGCAGTAGTCCCAGGAGCCCCATGCATACGTGGGCAGGGAAAGCACCGGCCGCGTTCCCCTCCGTTCCTTCGTGCCCCTCCCCCACTGTCTCCCCCATCACCACTGGACTGCTAACCACAGGTGGGTCCTTCTGTGTGTAGGAACTCCTCCCCTCCCCCAGCCGCCCCTCAGGGGTGCCGGTCCTGTAGGTCCAGCCTTTAATTTTGCTTCCCCTTCCCTCCCTCCCCCTCCCTTAGGACCCACGGGGCCGGAGGGGGCATAGGTGAGCAGAGGGTCAGGCCCGGGATCTTAGCAGGTTCCTGGGAGTCCAAGTGGGCAGGGGAAGCCTGGCCACGGTCCCTGTTGATCCTCTGCCCTCCGAGTGGTTCCCCAATTTCCCCCTTCGGGCGTGGGATCCCTTCCCCTCCCCCGGCCGCCCCTCAGGGATGCCAGTCCCGTCCCTCCTCCACTTCTCCTCCCCCTTCATTGCCCCTGTGCCACACGTCCTACCTGGTCGCTGGGGGTTCACCCCGTCGCCTTAGGTGTCCGCGGTCCCCCACTGGTGCCTGGTAGGTGCCCTAGTTGTGAGGAGACGCAAATTCCGCATCCTCCTAGTAAGCCGTCTTGACTCCCCACCTTTCCTTTTTATCTTCTGTGCTATTTCACATCTTGAAAATACATGCCCTTTGACAGAACATGCAGTTGTATTTCTTAGTTATTGCTGACTGCTATAGTATTTTTTCAAACCAGGCTACTGTGTATCTCAAATTATAAGTGAACCTGTCTGAGATGCTTTAATAGTTCCTAATAAATAACAGACACTAGTCCTATATGTTAGAAGCTTTGCGACAGTTGGAGTCATTTGGGCCTTCCCAGGACACCCCACCAGCTACTCATCATTTATTTTATTACATGACCAAGGCTTACAGAAGTCAGTTTTGAGGAAAAAAATACAGGTCAAAGCAATTTATCTAGTCAGGCAGTGGCTTTAACTGAGTCAGCCATGTGGTACATGGTACCCATGGCTGGTAGGCTCCTGCACATGTTCACTGTTACTATATCAACCTCATACTTCCTTTAACTTCATGAGACAAGTTGTCGATTATACATACTGTTGGGGGAGATCTACTAAGAAGGATGGCTATGATTGGCTACTGCAGACCCATTATGTCTCACCTCATGGGTATTGCAGAGAAAGACCTTTAGGAAATAAAGTCTGTAGTCCCATCCACTTAAGTGTTTTCTAATTATTTTCAACTCTGTTAATATTATCTTTTTAAATATTACTTTAAGTGCCATGAAAGCAGGAATATTTTGTATTTCTTTTATCCTCTGTAGGCTCTCTCGAAGTTTTAGAAAGATAGAATTAACCAATCTAGAGAACAGAGAGATAAGATTATTTTGGTTGTCTTTAAAGCCATATTTTTGAGTTCTTTTAGAAATAAAGTCTTTCTCACTAATCAATACCAGAGATGGCGTACACTGTGCTAACAAAACAACTGTTTAATTAAAGTTGTATAAAATGTTTGTATAAGATACATAGTCAAAACACATGGTCATAACAGATAAGGTTAGCTACCTTGGTAGGAAAATGGAGTGAGAGTTCTCCAGAATCAGGAAGAATTCATTTTTGGCAGCTGTTATGTTGGCATGGTGCTAAGGCTTGTTTTGTCCCCAACAAGGGTAGGATTTACTGTAGGAGGGTCTCGGCAACAGGCCATATCATTATAAGGGTTATTTTTATATAGCAAGTCTCATTGTATTTGCAAAGCTTAATCCTCTGGTGGGTGGAATTCTTTTTATTATAGTTTGTACTATGACATATTGCTTTTTTAGTAAAAACTAGAAAAGTTCTCTCTGTTGATTTAACATAAAGGTAGCATCTGAAGTTGTAAGTGCATTTGCTGTTTATATCTGTAAAAATTGTTTAATGTGTTAGTGTGGAAAAGGGAAAAAGAACTCATGGGTTTAGAGAATTAAGGCTGAAGGGGACAGTGGCAAGGAAGAAAGGGGTATTTGAAGGGAATGGGATAGGGCAATCACTGTAAGTACCCCTTGTACTATAGGCACCCAAGATGCACTCATAGTCCTGGGGTCTGCATATGAGTAGATGATGCCAAATGCATAATCAGATTTTATGTAGTCAAGTGGTAGATTTTCTCTGTTCTTGTAATGACATTCTAGAAAAATCAGAAGACTTGGGTTTTAAACCTAGAAGCTGCTCAGTGGCTTTGAGGCTCAATTTCCTCATCATCCATTATGTGGGCATGGTAGATAGTTTTGGAAGAAGCTTAGCTCTTTAGACTGGAGAAAGGAAAAAAAGCTCCTTTTCCTCTCTTATAGTGAAAATTTGAGGCTACAGTTTGTATGACAACTGTATGAGATCTAATGGTGGTAAAACTTATGATATAAAAAAGAATAAGTTTATCTGTTTTTACTGCTCTTATCGTTTTTATTAATAACTCTTTACCTTTTTTCATTGGAGTGTTTCTGAATTATGGTTTTAGAAAAGATTTTCTCTATGGACATTGACATTTTTCTAATTGTGTCTGTTTTATTTCAAAGGCAGCGTAAGTGCAGATCATGTTTTTATGCATAAACATTTGCAGTAACTCAGGTAGTTAAAATTTAAATACAAAATAAACTATTTTACACCTTTAGAAGTAGCATCACCACAAGACGAACTGCTTTATATGACAGTTACATGATATGGTAGCATAGACGATAATCTTACAGATCCTGTTCTTTCTTGATGTCCCAGTTGTGGCAAATGAGCTCTGATATTATGTTATAACGTAGCAATAAGAAGGAACTGTTAATATAGCTCGAGGTTTGGTGGGTTTGAAATATCTGCAAAGAGCTTAGAGGTTAAGGAAAAATGTGTTGTGATATCAGCACAATTCAGATATATTCATCTTGATACACAAAACTCTAAAGTCTAAATAAAAGTTACAAAGCAATTTACAACCTGGACAAATCGGGTCTTTTGCTAATCCCTTCTTTCTTCCTTTTGCTGCTTTGTGCAAGAGTGCTTTTGTATCATTAGTAACTGAGGTGGTGAACTAGCTTAGCTGTTAGGCATATTTTGCTGCAAAAGTCATTCGCTTTTTTTTTTAACATCTTTATTGGAGTCTAACTGCTTTACAATGGTGTGTTAGTTTCTGCTTTATAACAAAGTGAATCAGCTATACATATACATATGTTCCCAGATCTCTTCCCTCTTGCGTCTCTCTCCCTCCCACCCTCCCTATCCCACCCCTCTAGGTGGTCACAAAGCACCGAGCTGATCTCCCTGTGCTATGCGGCTGCTTCCCGCTAGCTATCTACCTTACCGTTTGGTAGTGTATATATGTCCATGCCTCTCTCTCACTTCGTCCCAGCTTACCCGCTCCCCTCCCCGTATCCTCAAGTCCATTCTCTAGTAGGTCTGTGTCTTTATTCCCGTCTTGCCCCTAGGTTCTTCATGACCTTTTGGGTTTTTTTTAGATTCCATATATATGTGTTAGCATATGGTATTTGTCTTTCTCTTTCTGACTTACTTCACTCTGTATGACAGACTCTAGGTCCATCCACCTCACTACAAATAACTCAATTTCGTTTCCTTTTATGGCTGAGTAATATTTCATTGTATATATGTGCCACATCTTCTTTATCCATTCATCTGTTGATGGACACTTAGTCATTCCCTTTTGATCTTAACAAGATGAGCTGTAGTCATTTATTGTTAGAGTCTGTTATCTTGTTGAAAGAAGAACCTTGAGTAGATTTATTTTATTACACGTCAGCTTGATGTGTGAAATTACTTACGTTGTCTGTATTTACAACTGTTAATTCCCAGGAAAACAGGTGTCTTTATATTATGTAGCCCACTGGAATTTAAACCCTTTTAAATAAAATGCATTTATCAAGATGTCGAAATCTTCAATGTTTAGTGTCATTTCTATGTTTTGAAGAGTTGTTTAGAAGCCTGTGGATATTTAGAGCATCAGAGTAACCATTCAGGGAGATAATTTCCTAGAAAATAATAGACAAAGAAATTTACAGATAAAAGATTTAAATATGTTCAGCATATTACCCTGGAATAAACAATTATTTTCTTTTTAGGAATTCACATAGGTAATGAAAATGTTTAACATTATTTGCTTTTTATGAAAAGAATTGTTATTGAGATATAATTCACATATCATAAAATCTACCCTTTTAAAGTTCAGTGGTTTTTAGTATATTTGAAGAGTTGTGCAACCATTTATCTAGTTTTTAAAATATTTTCACTGATCCAGAATGAAACCCCATACCCATTGGCAGTTAACTGCCCATTTTTCCCATCCCTCAACCTGTGCTAACCACTAATTTACTTTTTGTTACTTTTTGACTAAAATGTTGCATTGAAATTCAAGTAAGTAATAGTTTAATGCCAGTGATCTTTCATATTAATGAAATTATGTAATTAAGTTCTATTTTGTTAAATATTGGTAGCAATGTTGCTAAGGTTTTATTTCCTTCATATTGTAAACAATAGTTCATCATCATATGTTTTAATTAGGCATAGTAGTACATTGTTAATTACCTACTGTTATTTAGCAAAAGTTTGTTGAATCTACCTCTTTTTTTGATTTTATTTCTGAAAATTTGAGGTAAATATTTCTTTCCTTTAACCCCCAAATTGGGATAAATAAAATGACCTTGATTGTATTTATCTTTGCTTAGAATACCTTTCTCTCACAGTACAAATAAGTATTTACATAGCAGTTATAATAGAATTTCTGTTTAAAATACTTTAAAATAAACTTTGCATTTTTTTCTCAGTCTTAGAAACATTCCTTTTTTGCACACAAACAGTTGACATTCTTTACTGATCATACTCAGTTCTTCACTCATGCAAGCTCTTAAGGTCCTTGCTAGCTATGTGACTTTGGGCACCTGATTGTATGAATGACTAGTGGGTTAATTATCACAAATATGTGCCTATCATACAAGGTTAGTCTAGTTTTACCTGGTTTAAATACTGAGATTGATACTGCGAGGGATTGATACTGAGAGGGTAAGGGAGTAGTTTTTGAAGTTGGCAGGTATACTGAGGATTTTGTTCATGTAGAGATCTGCTTTATAGTTCATCTGGGATTTAGTTCAGCTGAGAACTGTCAGAGTCATCCAACGACTGTTATTGTATAAAACTCCAACGTGTATGGAGTGAAAAGATGTTGTGAAATTGATTATATAAGAACTCTGAGAAAAAGACCTGTTTTAGGAACATCACTATAAAACTTCTCTGACTCTTCTTAGGAAGCAGTGACAGAACCTGGGGTCTGCAAAAAAAAATAATAGTAGTTTACTGTGACTATTCCTATGATAGCTGTTTTTCACTGTCTCCGTGATAATAAGCAATGGCAAATACCTTCAACAGCCAAGACACTAGAAGAACCCACAGGCTGAACGAGATTCCATTCTTGAATTCATGCCTTAGCTTTCTCCTCTGAATAGAAAATCAAAACATTATTTTTGAATTGTAAATAAATAAGAAGACTAAAACATTGCCATTGTTGGATACTGACAAGAGATGCTTGGAACATAGATCAACTGGGCAGGTGGAAAATGAGGATCACCATAAAAGTAGACATCACACTACAACTTTATTGCGGTACACAAAAATATAACCTAAATCCATGGTCTTAGGAGTATGCTTATATATAGATACACATGTTGGATTTTATAATAGCTCTCAGAGGAAGAATGGGTTTCACTTTACAAAATTTTGTTCTGCCTACAGATTTTTAAGAATAAATCTCTTTTATAACTTGATGCTCTTATGTAAAAAAAAAAAAAAAACTATGCTGTTTAAATAGTACAAAATAGGCCCCTGATAATAAATGCTAATAATATAATTAGGTTCTAAGTTTTCTGTTTTATATTCAAAAAATTTCTTTTCATGCTAAATAAGCTACGCCATGTGCAACCCCCAAAAGATGCATTTTATTGCTATATCTCATGCATTTTTTTCACTTGAACAGGCAGTTTTGTCCATGCCTGTAGAAGACTTCTTTCACTGTTCCCAGTTATCATGCCTGGCTTGTGTAATTGGGTAGTCATCAGAAAAAAGTCGGTGGGGGGGGGGAGAATTTTTTTAACCTTTGAAAGTGATATCCTTTTCAGCCTTGGCAGGTCTCAGTGTTCTATCTTTGTCTCTAAAATCCACATCGGAAATGCTAAGAGTTCCTGTGCTGGAGTTAAGAGAGGTCGTTGTCAGGAGGATCCTGTAGCACTTTTCAGAAATTAGAGGGTCATCCAGCAAAACTAGGCCACATAGTCTAAGGATCAAGTGCACCCAGTAATATCTTTGGATTTGAAGATCTGCATGCTTTCAAGCTTATCTGTAATTTGGTCTGGTTTCTATTTACCTAATCAAGGCCAGCATAGTTTTTGTGGTTGCTGAAAAATACCTTACTAATATCAGTTTGCACATATGAAAGTATTTTTTCATTTTAATTTAATTTTCATTCTAGTAGGTTTCAAGGTTTATGTGAATTTGTCATAAGAACTCCTCATTTATCCCTACCCACCCAATCACCAGGCTTCTTATGGTACTAGGGTCCAGTGAGTGATTCTGTCAGTGTTTTTATAGAATTTTATCTCTGTGTGCAGGTGCTTAGGAGTTCCTTTTCCTGAATTACATAAGTACACATTTTTCTTTATATTAAAAGGATCTGCCTGGGCTTAGCCTTTGTTTAGTTTAATTGAATCCTTTCACCAGTGATACAATGGACTGTCCTATTGCTTTCTCAGGCCTGTTGATAGCACTCACAGTGAACAATTAATGCACTTCGGTAAAAACACTGTTCTCTGAAATCAATGGGGAATGATACCACAATAAGTGAGTTATCTAGTGTAAATCTTTTAACTTTCATTCTGATCATGAAAAGCTTTTTATAGTATACTTCTCTGCCTATAATATTCTGAGTGTTATTTAACTCCTTGCTGAATCAAAATCATCATTATGAATATCATATACTGAACTGTACCACCCACAGGTAGATACATATGTAGGGCCTAATAGTGTGGGGGGAGATCGATTGCAAAAAATGACCTTGATTTTTCTCTCTATCTATGACCCTTGCAACGTGACTCTGCAGAGGTAGAGTTCTTTTACTTACTTCTTGAATCTGGGCTGGTCTTGTAACTTGCTTTGGCTAATAAATGTGGCATAGGTGATTGTATATCGATTATGAAGCTAAGCCTTAAGACACCTTGTGCATTTCTGCCTATGGAACCCTGTCTAGCTGTTATGAGAATTAGCTTGAGCTAGCCTGCTGGATGTGTCCCCATCAAGCCTGCACTTCATCCAAGAGCCAGCCAACCTCAATACATGTGAGGGAGACCATTCTAGATAAGCCAGTCTTAGCTAATTTATCAGACTATTACAGAATCATGAGAGAGCACAGTCAAGATGGAATTGGCAACTGACCTGTAGATTTAAGAGCAAGAAATGTTCAATGTTTTAAGTCCTTGGATTTAGGGTAGTTTATTATGCAGCAGTGTCTACCTTCTGTACAATGGTTGGTCTTAGAACATGTTTCTTTGGGGGAACAAAAGCTTCAGACATCAGCTTGCTTTTTGGTCAGTTGTTGCTTTCTTAGAAAGTCATCCTGAATGATATTTCTGCAAAATTAGTGAATCAAAGACAAGAGCAGCTCATTTCCATTGTTGTTGGCCACCTCCAGGTGTTTGTTGAACTGAATTACCCTCTTTCGAATAATCTGTTTCAATGTCTTTGGTGTCCTTTTACCATAGTATTTCATATATTATTTGTCCTGTTGACCTTATTAGAAGTGGAACCACAGGAAGTCCCCTGTCATCCTGTACCATTTTTAAATCTTATGTGTGCTCAGTGTTTTGATGAAATGTGTTAAGGATTTCCTCATCATTTGTTTAGCCATAGCACAAATAGTTTTTGAGCTTTTACGGTATGCATAGGCACTGTGCCAAGGGCTTTTGTGAGCTTACAGTCTAGGAATATACTGACAAGTAACCAGCAAATTAAATTATAGTGGGATAGGAACACCTATGACAGGAACACACAAGAGGAAGCAGTTGGGCAGGTACATTAAAAGGTGCACAACATTACTAATTACCAGGGAAATGCAAATCAAAACCACAGTGCAATATCACCTCACACCTGTTAGGATGTCTGTTATCAAAAATACAGGAGATAACAAATGCTGGAAGGGATGTGGAGCAAAGGGAACCCTTGTGCACTGTTAGTGGGAATGTAAACTGGTGTAGCCACTATCGAAAACAGTATGGAGGTTCCTCAGGAAATTAGAAACAGGACTATGATATGATCCAGCATTCCCACTTCTGGTTATATATCCAAAGGAAATGAAACTCTTATCTTGAAGAGATATCTGTACTCCCATGTTCAGTACATCATTAGTCATAATAGCCAAGGTCTGGAAACTAAGTGTCTGTCAACAGATGAATGTATAAAGAAAATGTGAGATATGTATGTGTCTGTCTGTATGTGTGTGTGTGTGTGTGTATATATATATATATATATGTACTTACATATATATATATGTATTTACATACATACATGTACACACAATAGAATATTATTCAGCCTTAAAAAAGAAGAAATCTTGACATTTGTGACAACATAGATGAACCTGGGAAGACATTACTAAGTGAAATAAGCCAGATGGAAAAAGACAAATACTGCATGTATCACTTACATGTGAACTCTTAAAAAAAAAAATTGAACTCATAAAAACAGAGAGTAGAATGGTGGTTGCCAGGGGCTAGGAGGTGGGGGAAATAGGGAGAAGTTGGTAAAAGGGTACAAACTTACAGTTACAAGATGAATAAAGTCTGAGGATCCAATGTATAACATGGTGACTATAGTTGACAATACTGTATTGTATAACTGAAACTTGCTGAGAGAGTAGAACTTGTGTTTTCTCTCTCTCTCTCTCTCTCTCTCTCTCACACACACACACACACACACACACAGTAAATATGTGGGATGATAATTAATTAACTCCATGGTGGGAATCTTTTTTACAGTGTATATTTATATCGAAGCATCACATTGTATACTTTATATTGCAATTTTATTTGTCAGTTATACCTCAGTGAAAAAAAGAAATTTTAAAAAAATTACCCCATTCAAAAAAGAAAGAAAAAAAGGGGAAGCAGTTGGGGGATCAGTGGCTCCCCTGAGAAAATGATGTGTAATTTTAGATCTAAAGAGAGAGCGGGAATTAGCCAGAAAATAACAGAAATAGCATTTTATGCATAGGAAATCTATATAGGAAAACCTAAAGGCAAGAGAAATGGTCAAATATGACTGGAAATATGGAATATGTAGGGGCTAGTGGCAAGAGATAAGTCCAGAATGTTATTAGGAACTGGAGCACACAATGTGCTATGAGACATTATCATTGTGGAGGGTAGTTTGGAGGGAAGCAAGACCAGAGGCAAGGAAGTCTAGTTAGAAGGGTTTTGTAGTAATTTCATGCAAGAGATGATGGGACCATAAATCAGGACAATAGCAGTTGAGATGAAGAGAAGTAGGTGAATTCAAGTAAAAGGCAAAATTGACAGGACATAGGGACTGAATAAATGGCAAGTGTGATGGAGAGAGAGGAGTCAAGGATAATGTCCAGGGTTTTAGCCTGGGGACTGACTGGCCAGTTCACTGAGGTGGAAGGGCAGCACAAGAAGAGCAGGGGGTTGGGGAGGAAGACAGTTTAATCTTGAAAGTGTTAAGTTTGAGGTACCTGCGAAATTTTAAAGAAGTATCCAGAAGACAGCAGTTATGTGGCTCTCAAACTCAGGAATTACCTGTTCTGGAGATACAGCTTTGCAAGTCATGAGTATATGGTAATTGAAAACATGAGAGAGATGAGGCAGCCAGGCAGAGGGCTTTTCATTTGTGGGGAAAAAAAAAAAAAAGAAGGGCCTGGGACTAAACTCTGAGGAAATGATACTATGTAAGAGACAAAGAGGAGTCTTCAGACAGTACTGAGTAAAATTAACCAGAGATAAGAGGAAGACAAAGAAAGTGTGGTGTCCCCAAACTAGGAGAATGTGTCAAGGATATGAGAATGGTCATCAGGATCAAAAGTTGCTTTGAGATCAAGCAAAGTGAGATCTGAAGAATTGTTCTTTAGGGCAGTCAGGAACATGGCCTCTGTTTCTAAGCACAAGGTGTTCCTTCCACTTACAATGTTCTTTATTTCTTTTTGTATTGGAGTTTTATTGAACTCTCAGTCCTCTTTCAAGATGTTTCTCAAATGTCCTCTCTTCTGTGAAGTCTTCTCCCAGCAAAATTATTTCCTTGCTGTAGTTTCACAGCTAGTGTAGCATATTTGAGCATTTTCACAGGTGACTTGGAGGTCATCTGTGTACCTTGACAAAGATAGTGAATTCCTGAACTCACCAAGTCTGTGTTAGTTCTGTTAGGGCTGGGGTCTTGTATTACTCATCTCTTGCTTCTTAACACTCCACACAGTACCTAGCAAATACGTATTCCTTGATAAATGCTTATGGATTTGAATGCTTGATTTTGAATATAATCCTCGGCAAAAGCAGCATTTAAAATCACACATTAACAGTCACTTTAAAACCAAAATTTCAGGGCTTCCCTGGTGGCGCAGTGGTTGAGAGTCTGTCTGCCAGTGCAGGGGACGCGGGTTCATGCCCCGGTCCAGGAAGACCCCACATGCCGCGGAGCAGCTGGGCCCGTGAGCCATGGCCGCTGAGCCTGCACGTCCGGAGCCTGTGCTCCGCAACGGGAGAGGCCACAGCAGTGAGAGGCCCGCGTACCGCCAAAAAAAAAAAAAAAACCCCAAAAAAGAATTTCAAATAGTGCCTGCCTGTTGGATGAACTTTGTCATATGCTCTTTTCTCTAACAATACAATACAAATGAAGTCCTGTTCTGTAATATGAATTATTGATACAACATTGAGGAAGGGGGTCAATAAGTAGCTTTCTATAATTGGCCAGGAATAGACTAATTGTTCTCTCTAATAAGCCCCTGGATCCAAAATGGTCTTTCACAACAGTGCCAGAATATGTAAGAGTCAGTGGAATAGTCTATTCTTTCTTTTTCCCCTCCTCTTTTTTTTGGCTGCATCACGTGGCTTACAGGATCTCAGTTCCCCCGCTAGGGATTGAACCTAGGCCATGACAGTGAAAGCCTGGAATCCTAACTACTAGGCCACCAGGGAACTCCCTGGAATATATCTTCTTTCCTAGAGGTTAGGAATAAATTTGGTAACTTCCAGTGAGTTATTTTAAGCCCATGTGTCCATTTGGAGTAAGGACATCGAACCATTCCCTGCTGAATAATTAAACTACCCCATGGATTTACTTCAGAAGAGAGTTACTCTTAAAATCCACTGGAGTATACTGGGGTAATAGTTACTTTTGACTCAGCATGCAACATTTAAATGTTTAATGTATATAAAAATATGTGCCTTGCATTGTTGATTGTCACTTTGAAAATTGGTAATATCCCTTCTTCCTTCCTCCTGGTAATTTAGGTGTATTTAATTTACTCAAATTCTTCTTTTCTGTACTTTTTCTGATTTTTTTTTGCAAGGATGATAGGGGCTTGATCATTTGTTTTATGTCTATGTAAAGGATATTCAGAGCTATAGGAGCAAAAAGAATGACCTCTGCGATGGAAAAAAAAAAAGGCTAAGGAGTGTTAAGATCTGGTTTATGGAGTTTAATGCTTGTTTTAGATAAAAGGAGAAAGAAGGGACCAGCTCATGTTAAGCAAGGATTTCTAATTCCCAGGAAAAGCCAATAGGAGAAGCCAGTGATAACAGCTTCAAAAACTGCCCATAAATAAATTGCTGGACTGAGGGATTATGGCCTGTTCCTGACATGTGTAAAATTATATGTAAAGGTCAAGAGAGCATCATTAATATGTATGACCGGATTCCAACTCTAGTAGACAGTCCATTCCCTCAGGCATAAAATGAGATAGTTGAGCATTGAAGGAGAAACATGCTGTGTAAGCCTGTGTTGTGTAATGTAGTTGTGTTATGCAGTTGTATCCTTTGGTGTTGTGATGCTGGGGTGGGATTGGAAAGGCTTGGTGTCCCACCAAAAAAGGGGCTACTGGATACATCTGGTCTGTGGGGCACCTGAGAAGTTGGTGTACCTCTGCTGGGCATCATAACCAGTTCTCAGTTGGTTGAGCCAGAGTGCTAGGAATTACCCCTGATAACTCTCCTTCTTTGAACCCCATTTTCACCAATTCTGTAGATTCTACCTCTGAAAATCCTTATTGAATCCATTTACTTCTCTCATTTATTAGATATTATTTGAATGAATGAATGCATTCAACTGTCCAAGTTCAAATCACCATAAGCTCTCAACAGGTCTTTCACTTCTGTTTTTTTCCATACTGCAAACATAGTGGTATTGCCTAAAAATCACAAATAAAGTACCAGCTTAAAATGTCTAGGCTTTAGGCTAAGATCCAAAATATTTATTATTTCCCACATGACCTTGAATAACCTGGTTCTGGCTGTCTTTATTTCATCCACAGCAACTGGCTTTCTGGTCCTCCAATAACTCAAACTCTCTCCCACTCCTTGGCTTTAGCATCTGTTCTTCCCTCTTCTGGGAATGCTCTTATTTCCAGTATTCTGGTAAACTTTACTTCCTCAGATACACCTTCCGCAATCTAAATTAGGTTCCTCTGTTACACTCTTCTGAAATCCTAGTACTGTTCTTGCAGAGCGCTTGTTATAGCTGGGAGTTATATAAGGAAAACTTCAGAGAGAGTTAGTTGTCTGTAGTCTCTGCTCTGTCCTCAGCTGTCATTTACCCTGCAGCCCGTTCCAGTTCAGTTTTGATTCACACTGCTCCACTGAAAATGTCCTCTTCAGGATCCTCAATGACTGTCATTTTGCCAATTCACAGGTAGTTCTCTCTCCTTTCCTTAGTTGACGTCGCAGCAAACCTCATCACAGTGGACCATTTCCTTCTTGAAACATTCTTCCTTCTTGGTTTTTGTCGCTGTTTAACCTGGTCCTCCGGGATGCAGGTGCTGAGATGGACAGAGGTGTGCAAGAGGCTTGTGGCAGGAGGGGCTTCCCTGTGAAAGATGCAAGAGGAAGGGAGCAAGATTAGATAGGTCAAGCCTTCAGACCAAGATTGACTAGCTTTGAAAGAAAGTGGTGAGGAAGCAGAATTGGTCAGGGAAAACTTCCAGCTGTGATGCAGATCTAACAAAGTCCTTGGCAACCCTACTGGGAGCTCTGGAGCAAAGGTTCTTTGAGAAGAGACCTGCATTAGGCAGACTTGGCCAGGCCATACTACCCATAGTGTGCTCAGCGATCAACTGGGGTGACCTGTGGAGAATGTGGCTTTGGCTTAAAAGCTGAGCAGATCTTGAGGCTGTTAACAGCTGGAGGCTGTCAGTTAACTGCACTCCTTACAACTGAATGACAAGTGGTTTCTTGATGGGATATCCTAGCAGCATACATCCACGACTTGCCACAGAGACACCTATACATTTCACTGTTTCCCCCTACTTACTAATCACTTCTCAATAGTCTTTGCTTTTTCTCCTCCTTTGCTCAACCCTTCAAAGTTTGAATGTGTCAGGGTTTGATCCTGGATGCTCCCCTCATTTGAACTCTTTTCCTAAATCGTATGGCTTTAAATACCACCTCTGTCACCTCTGCACTGGAGGTCTGCCCTCTCCACTGAACTTCAGGCTCCTAAACTCATCAGCCTACTGGATAACTCCTCCTCGGATGTCTAATAGGCACCTCACTCTTTCTCACCAAAATAGAACCTCTTGGTTTTCTACCCTAGACGTGTACCTCTTCTATTTTCCTCTATTTTAGTAAATAGCATTACACCCATCAAAGCATTCGTCCAGACCGAGATGTGAGAGACATTCCCAGTTTCTCTTTCCTTTACCTTACTAGTCCTATCTGTTGCATCTCTGAAATATAACCTGTATTTGTCCATTTCTTCTCCCTATCTTGTCCAAGCCAAGATTCCTCATGTGGGCTCTGCAGTGGTCTCTTAACTGGACTCGTTTCTTCTTTTTTGTCTTCACAGAATACTGTAAAATGGAAGCTCTATGAAGGCAAGGGCTTTACCTCTCTTGTTCACCACTGTATTCACAGTGCCCAGAATAGTGTCTGGTACACAGCTGACACTTATTAAGTATTTGTTGAATGGAAGAATGAATGAATCAATTCTCCACTTCGAATTTATAATAAAACAGATGATGCCCTTTCCCTGCTTAAAATTCTCCAGTGGTTTTCCAGTTTAGAATAGAATCTAGACTAGAAGACTATGTATCTGGCTCCTGCCTGCTTCACGACTTTATCTCACATCACACTATGCTCCAGCCACAGCACCCTTCTCTCCCTTCCTCACACCAAGCTCTTCCTCACATTAAGGCCTTTCACCTGCGGTTCTTCTTCCTGGTGAGCTGTAAGGCAAGATACAGTCCTTATCATTCAGATCTCACCTCCAGAAAGTCATAGTCTCAGAGATAACTTTCCTGACCATTGTATGTAATTTAGTAACCACCCTCCCGCCAACCTCCATCCCAATTTTGTCACACAGTTGTGTTTTATTTCTTTATACCACTTAATTCTTCTAGTTGTTTAGTCTTTTTTTTTTTTTTTTGTGCGGTATGCGGGTCTCTCGCTGTTGTGGCCTCTCCCATTGCGGAGCACAGGCTCCGGACGCGCAGGCTTAGCGGCCATGGCTCACGGGCCCAGCCGCTCCGCGGCATGTGGGATCTTCCCAGACCGGGGAACGAACCCGTGTCCCCTGCATCGGCAGGCAGACTCTCAACCACTGTGCCACCAGGGAAGCCCTAGCTGTTTAGTCTTTAAACTTTATTTTGACTTAGGGTACTAGAACAGCTAGGTTCTTTTTTATTTTTAATTAGTTGCTAGCTAGACCTTCCTTCCGGCTCTGTCTACCAAACAATCTTTTCTCACCCCCAGTGTATCAAACGTAAGCGGGCCGAAGTAACTGGACCAGAGCCTTGAAAGTCGAGTTTAGATTATGATCATTTTAGGAAGGCTCTTGGGTGCTCTCTGGAACTTTTTTCTATAGCCTTCTGATCTGTCAGGCTTTTCCTCAGGCGAGTGACCTCATCAAATTTAGCTTTTTTCCTGAAAAAAAAAGCATCATTTTTATGACAGGGTAAAGAGAGCTAGGCTAAAGACAGAGCGCTTAGTCCCAAGGTTAGTTCTAGTGTAGACAATAGGTTATGATAGCCCAATTCAGGGCAGTGGTGACAATTTGGTGGAAAATAGGGAACAGATGTGAGGTGTGTTTCAGAATGAGATTCATCAGAACTTATCGATCAGATATTCATTCAGTCATGAGTTATTGGCACCTACTCTGTGCTCTGTGTCGCACCGTGGGCTAGGTTCTAGGGAACACTAGTGAACAAGGTAGCTCACTAAAAAGCCCTACAAAGAAGCTGTGGAGGAGAAAGACACTCATGACTTCATAATTATGGTTTATAATCAGTCATTTGAAGCAAACAGACAGAGTCAAATGGTATGGCATGATGATGATGATGGTGATTAGAGAGACATCAGGGAAGACTTCCAAGGAGATGCCATTTTAGTTGAGAACAGAGGAGAAGAGAGAAACAGCTGTGAAGCAAGATGATGCTCTAGACAGAAGGAACCACACATGTATTGTAGGCATGGGGATGGAGAGGAAGGAGTCGAGAATGAATGAGACCACTACCTTGAGCAGTTGCATTAATGTTGATTCTCCCAAGTGAGGCTGGGAAGGTAGGAGGAGAAACCTGTCTGACGGGGAAGATAGTACATTCTAATTTTGACATGTTCTAGTTGCCTACAGGAAAACCACACGTCTGGGTGGTAGTTGGAAATGTAAAAATTGTGGCCCAGGCACTAGATAGATATGTGGATAGTAAATTTAGGCCTGAGATTCATTGTATAAGGGATGGTTGAAGCCCTAGGGCTTTGTATAATTACCTCAGAACTCTTAAAAAAATTTTTTTTAAATTTTTTATACATTTTTAAAGGTTACTTTCCATTTACAGTTATTACAAAACATTGGCTACATTCCCTGTGATGTACATCTTTGAGCCTATCTTTCACCTAGTAGTTTGTATCTCCCACTCCCCCACCCCTGTATTGTCCACCTACCTTCCCCTCAGTGGTAACCACTAGTTTGTTCTCTGTATCTGTGAGTCTGCCTCTTTTTTGTTATATTCATTAGTTTGTTGTATTTTTCAGATTCCACATATAAGTGATATCTTACAGTTTTTGTCTCTCTCTGTCTGACTTATTTCACTTAGCATAGTTCCCTCCAAGTCCATTCATGTTGCTGCAAATGGCAAAATTTTCAAACACCAACTTTTTAAAGGCACAGGTCAGATGTGGTTCAGCAGAAGAGATAGGAAAACTTAAGGGCAGAGAAGGAAAAGCTTCAAGGTAAAGATAGAGGTGCTTAAGTGTTGTATTTGGCAGCCAGGGAGTTACTGCTGGTCTCACAGAATTTAGTTTCAGAACAGTGCCAGAGACAAAAAGCAAATTTGCATGAAAAACGTGAAGGAGGTGTTGGTGGAGAAGGGAGGAGGTGTGGTGAGGCGGAATTAAGGGAAGGTATCATTAGGGTGGTGCGTTGATCAATACAGGCAGAGCAGAGCGGAAGAATGAAGCTAATGATTTGAATAATTATAAAACATATCAGGATTTTTGTTTTGCCTTTTTTTCAGGCTCTGTACCAGACCATTGTCATTTTATTTTATTTTATAGCTCTAAGTGTGACAAACCTACCATTAGTGGAGACCATATAAATGTCAGAAAGCTGCAGAGTAACAGTGTAATCAACACGTGGAGCGGTTGTCCAGTAGTTAACCATTCAGCGCGAATTATACCCTATTTATGAACGTTTAAAAACTTAATGATTTCTTGCCTGTGTAAGGAATTCAAAGACTCTGTCTTTGAGGAGGTCTAATATGGGGGAGAAGAATGCATGGTATAAAATATAACCTGATATGACAAGTTTTATACAAGAAGTATAACATACTCAACCCTATAGAGGCACAGAAAAATGTGATAAATTTAGCCTGGAGAAGAGAGGGGAATCCTCCACAGGTGGGCCCTGACCTGAATCTGACCCATGTCTCTTCCACATGTTGTATTATCATTTAAATATAGTGTATTTGAAGTTTTATTTTTTCCTTTCATAGTCTTAACCCTGATGTTGCTATTAAATTTTGTTTCTCTAATTCCTTGTATAAGTGTTTCTCCAAACTCCATGTTCCTTGAAAGCACACAATAAAGAGACAGTGAAATGAGAAAATAAACAAATGAATCAATGTATGTAACTAGACTAATAGCTTCACAAGGACAGGGATGTTTGTCTGTTTTGTTCAGTGCTGTATTTCTAGCACTTAGAGAGGTGCTTAGTCTGTCAGTAGGTCCATAAATACTTTTTTTGACTGAATGGAAGGAACAGGGAGAGAGAGAGAGAAGAAAAGAAGGAAAATTTAAAATATATTCACTTCTAGAAGAGCAAAGAAAAGAGAAAGGACAAAAAAATCCAACTCTGGCAACAATTTTGGAAAAATTAAAATTTAGAACAGTCAGAGATTTGATTATAGTCAGAAAGAAATTTGAATTTCACTGTATTAACTCTTTTTTGGTTCATTATTGTGCATAATCCAACATGGTGTCATTTTCTTTCTTATAGCGTTCAGCCCCTTTGGTGTCCCATCTGCTTAACACACAACAGCTATGGCACATTTCCATTCATCTGGGTCAGAAAATAAAGAGACCTTTATGTTGGCTTGAATATTACCTGCCACTGCTGTGGGTCCAATACAGTTAAAGACAGGAAACTTTTGTTTTTGTTTTCCCGAGAAATTGATGCAATCAAGCCCATTAGTGTGAATTTGTAGCTTCTTTTTGAAATGCCCCTCATTGAATTCTAGAATTTAATTAACTTTCAGACATGTAAGCATTTGCCTCAGAGGAATAGCATGTTGCTACACTCCTTCATTACTTCCTCACTCTTCCTATTAAGTTGTCATCACCATACCAGTCATTGGTTTTGCTTTTTGACTGATGACTCTTGATTCAGCTTTCCTTAGAGAGTCTAAATTGGTCTAGGGCAGATCCTACTTTTGGAAGTCCAAAGAATTAAAATTTTCTCCTGACTTTGTAGTCAATATACCCATGAATTAAGAAAGCAGCTTTTTATTTTAACCTAAATTATCACCAGCTCAAAAATAACACTATGTATTTTTTCTGTTGGTTTGTTAATTTATTTATTTTTATGCATCTTGTCTCATTCCAAGAAAGAATTTGGAGAAGCTCAAAATAATAATAGTAACACAACATTATAAAAAAGAAAGCATTCAGGGCCATGGGAAAGTAAGGGTAAAGGAATAAAGTTAGTTTACAAAAAATTATTAGGAAGGTTTTGCTGCTCAGGGGGTAAAGTTAGGTTGTAGACTCAGCTCTAAACTTGCTAGTGACCAGAGCAAAGGTGGAGACACGCTCAGTTAAGAGTCCTAGGACCCCCAAGGTGAAAACATAGAGCTTTTCCTTTTGAAAGAGTATAAAAGAAAAATGTTTCCCGGGGACCCTCATATAGGGAGCACTGGTCGATGTAGATAATATCCTCACAGTCAACACAACAGTAAACTTATAATAATTGGGCATTTACTGTGGACAAGGCATAAGTCCTTTCTGTACACTTTCTCATTCAATTCCTTACAATAACCCTGTGAAGTAATTATTTTCAGATTAGGAAAGTTAGGCCCCAAGAGGTTTAGTGACTTGTCCAAGATCACATAGTAAGTGGGGAGAAAGGATTTAAAAACAGCTAAATCTGACTTTAATCTTTTTTCTTTACTATATTCATGTTACTGTTTTTTGTTGCACCTCTCAATGTTAGTCCAAAGCAGAACCAAAAAATGAAATTCAAGAAAAGCCATTCTAAGAGGGGATCAAAGCAATGCAGCCTAAATATACAGTCAGCTCTCTGAAGGTCTTACTTGTCCAGGGGGAAAATTTTGTCAACCTAGAGCTGTGTTCTTCACCTTTGTTGGATCTCTTTGATGATCTAGGGTAAGCTACAGACTTCTTTTTCAAAAAGTACGCATAGGTACTATTTTAGGCAACTCACAGGCCTCCTCTCCCTCTCACCACCACCCCCAAATTCACCCCCCAAAACTATACATGGATGTAGAGTTGGGCAGCAGAGTGTCTAAGACAATAAACTGATAAATATTAGGTGTGTCAAATGGGGACAGATCCTTTTGCATTAACTGACTGTTGAATATTAGATGGTTTGTCCCGTCGTAAGTCACAAGCAAGGAGATATTTCGCTAGATTCCAAATCCCACATCTCACAGTACTTTAGACAACTCCCAGGGTGTGGGGGAAGTGTATGAAAACTTTTATTATTTAAATTTATTAAAGCAGTATCTGCCTTATTAGGACCTTTGATGGTCTCGCTACTTAGTTATAGGATGGGTCCTTTTAGCAGTTGTATTCTGGTCCTTACTGCTCCTGGGGTAAATTTAAGTGTTGTAGCAGACCATTTTACTCACACTGATTAACTATAGGGACAGGTGAAAACCAGACTATGAAATCAAACCTTTTAATATTTTAGGAAGATGTGTAGTGATTGTCCCTGCAAACTAGACTAACAATCGTGTAAATAGTACTTTTCAAAGTCCTTATATTAGACACCTAGCCATATAACCCAAGAATTCTCTGCGTGCTTAGTAGTATCTGACCCAGCTTGATACAATGATTATACAATCAGAGGTCTACACACAGTTATCCTTTAGGTATCAAGGTACTTTTACAAGCAGGTTGACCTGGCTTAGAATCCCAACTCTGCCACTAACTGTATGACTGTGGACAAATGACACAGCTTCTTGTACCTCATTTCTAACATAAGAGTGATAAAGGTACCTACCTACTTCAGTGTTGAGCTTAAAATGAGATAACATGTATAAAGCCCTTAGCCTAGTGGTAGTATAATGCAGACTTCATAAATGTTTAGCTTTTATTAATATTATTATACTTAAGTGGTAATGCGGCAGACGGTGAACATTTCTCTTTTTTTTTTTTTTTTTCTGGCCATGTCGCGTGGCTTGTGGGATTTTAGTTCCCAGACCAGGGATCGAACCCAGGCCCAAGGCAGTGAAAGTGCCGAGCGCTAACCACTGGACAGCCAGGGAATTCCCGTGAACATTTCTTTATGATGACTCTTTATGTCACTGGAAAGGCATTAGGTCTGGAGAGCGTTTGGGGAGTTTGCTGAGTTTCAACCTGTTTTTATCATGGGCTGTCGTTGTGTATAGTACTTCTTTAGCCAGGCCTCCACTAGTGCCTTTTCTCCAACGACCTGTTTCTGACGGCAAAATGCTACTTGGGTGGTTCCCCCTGCTCTCTTGATCCTAGTAGTTCATAGCCTCTGTGCAAGGCTTTAAACTGTGTGTGGTGAGTTTCAAAACTTTTCCTGGATTCACCTTGTTTATTTCCCCATTTGAACTCTGTGCATCAGCTGCTGCTAATTCTTCTCCAGGCTGTTCCTCCTCCCTTACACATGGAAAATTTATTACCCTAAAGGTATTTTTAAAGAGTGTCTAACAGAGCTCATTCAGGGGGAAATGCCTGGCTTAAGAACAAATGTGTCACGGGTCTGGGAGGATGGGAAGTGTTAGGGATGGGGAACAGAGAGAGGAAATTATAGTAATTGGAATCTCTTATCCTTGTATCCTTTTGAAAGTGTTTTCTCATTGATTATCTTCATTGGAAGAGAAAAGTTGGTATTTATTTTGTTAATTAATAAGGACTACATTTCTGTAACGTAATATACTTTTGATAGGCTTTCAAAGTCACTGCCTATTCTTTTTTTTTAACATCTTTATTGGAGTATAATTGCTTTACAATGGTGTGTTAGTTTTTGCATTATAACAAAGTGACCCAGTTATACATATACATATGTTCCCATATCTCTTCCCTCTTGCATCTCCCTCCCTCCCACCCTCCCTTTCCCACCCCTCTAGGTGGTCACAGACCACCTAGCTGATCTTCCTGTGCTATGCGGCTACTTCCCACTAGCTATCTATTTTACGTTTGGTAGTGTATATATGTCCATGCCACTCTCTCACTTTGTCACAGTTTACCCTTCCCCCTCCCCATATCCTCAAGTCCATGCTCTAGTAGGTCTGTGTCTTTATTCCCATCTTACCCCTAGGTTCTTCATGACCTTTTTTTTTTTCCCTTAGATTCCATATATATGTGTTAGCATAGGTATTTGTCTTTCTCTTTCTGACTTACTTCACTCTGTATGACAGACTCTAGGTCCATCCACCTCACTACAAATAACTCAATTTTGTTTCTTTTTATGGCTGAGTAATATTCCATTGTATATATGTACCACATCTTCTTTATCCATTCATCTGTTGGTGGACACTTAGGTTGCTTCCATGTCCTGGCTATTGTAAATAGTGCTGCAATGAACATTGTGGTACATGACTCTTTTGAATTATGGTTTTCTCAAGGTATATGCTCAGTAGTGGGATTGCTGGGTCGTATGGTAGTTCTATTTTGAGTTTTTTAAGGAACCTCCATACTGTTCTCCATAGTGGCTGTATCAATTTACATTCCCACCAACAGTGCAAGAGTGTTCCCTTTTCTCCACACCCTCTCCAGCATTTATTTTTTCTAGATATTTTGATGATGGCCATGCTGACCGGTGTGAGATGATATCTCATTATAGTTTTGATTTGCATTTCTCTAATGATTAATGATGTTGAGCATTCTTTCATGTGTTTGTTTGCAACCTGTATATCTTCTTGGGAGAAATGTCCGTTTAGGTCTTCTGCCCATTTTTGGATTGGGTTGTTTGTTTTTTTGATATTGAGCTGCATGAGCTCCTTGTAAATTTTGGAGATTAATCCTTTGTCAGTTGCTTCATTTGCAAATATTTTCTCCCATTCTGAGGGTTGTGTTTTCGTCTTGTTTATGGTTTCCTTTGCTGTGCAAAAGCTTTTAAGTTTCATTAGGTCCCATTTTGTTTATTTTTGTTTTTATTTCCATTTCGCTAGGAGGTGGGTCAAAAGGATCTTGCCGTGATTTATGTCATAGAGTGTTCTGCCTATGTTTTCCTCTAAGAGTTTGATACTGTCTGAACTTACATTTAGGTCTTTAATCCATTTTGAGTTTATTTTTGTGTGTGTTTTTACGGAGTGTTCTAATTTCATACTTTTACATGTACCTGTCCAGTTTTCCCAGCACCACTTATTGAAGAGGCTGTCTTTTCTCCACTGTATATTCTTGCCTCCTTTATCAAAGATAAGGTGACCATATGTGCGTGGGTTTATCTCTGGGCTTTCTATCCTGTTCCATTGATCTATATTTCTGTTTTTGTGCCAGTACCATACTATCTTGTTTACTGTAGCTTTATACTATAGTCTGAAGTCAGGGAGCCTGATTCCTCCAGCTCCACTTTTCGTTCTCAAGATTGCTTTGGCTATTCAGGGTCTTTTGTGTTTCCATACAAATTGTGAAATTTTTTGTTCTAGCTCTGTGAAAAATGCCAGTGGTAGTTTGATAGGGATTGCATTGAATCTGTAGATTGCTTTGGGTAGTAGAGTCATTTTCACAATGTTGATTCTTCCAATCCAAGAACATGGTATATCTCTCCATCTATTTGTATCATCTTTAATTTCTTTCATCAGTGTCTTATAATTTTCTGCATACAGGTCTTTTGTCTCTTTAGGTAGGTTTATTACTAGCTATTTTATTCTTTTTCTTGCAATGGTAAATGCCTATTCTTAAAAGATGCAAAATACAAATAATATTCAGCTCTATTTTACACTAGTTTTATAGGTGTGGAAATTTTGCAGTATTCTTTCTCAAGTAAAATTATTACTTGAACCATCAATATTTATGGCATATTAACCCAAAATTAATGTGTGAGCTTACCTGTCTTCAGCGGATCCATATAGATAACACTATGAAACATGAATGGGCAGTAGGTACAGTAGTTGATTTTTCTGAATATTGACATTAATTATTATTTAATCCTTTTGTGCTTTAGTTTTCCTCTGTAAAACAGGTAATAATAGTACCTTCTTTATAGAGTTGTAAAGATTAAGTGATAAAGTACTTAGAACAGTGCTTGCTTTGTTATGAGCATGCAAATGTTATTTATCATGATTATTAGTCCAAATCTTAGCTTTTATGCAGATTATTAATTCAGTATTCTGAATTCACTATCAAACACATTTTGGCATTCATGATTTCTGGAAATAACCCTTCAAATACTGGAGTTCTGTTGTAGATTAATTTCTTAGAGATACTGAGAAGGTTCACTATTTTTAGCGTAAACTTCTAAAATAACATTGACTTCACTACTTAACTCTACAACTTGATTAAGCATTGTTTAACTTTTCAGTCAGGAATGTTTAGGATTTCCAGGAAAGTTTAGGAAATCCATTCCCTTTCAGAAGAAGAATATTTATCTCATTTTCAAATTTGCACTGACTCACTCTTTGGCACATACAATGTTACCTTTAGAATCTGTTTTGCAGATGTGGAGGCTGCTGCTTTTTTTTAAAAAACATCTTTATTGGAGTATAATTGCTTTACAATGGTGTGTTAGTTTCGGCTTTATAACAAAGTGAATCAGTTATACATATACATATGTCCCCATATCTCTTCCCTCCTGCGTCTCCCTCCCTCCCACCCTCCCTATCCCACCCCTCTAGGTGGTCACAAAGCACCAAGCTGACCTCCCTGTGCTATGTGGCTGCTTCCCACTAGCTATCTATTTTATATTTGGTAGTGTATATATGTCCATGCCACTCTCTCACTTTGTCCCAGCTTACCCTTCCCCCTCCCCATATCCTCAAGTCCATTCTCTAGTAGGTCTGTGTCTTTATTCCCATCTTGCCCCTAGGTACTTCATGACTTTTTTTTTTCTTAGATTCCATATATATGTGTTAGCATACGGTATTTGTCTTTCTCTTTCTGACTTATTTCACTCTGTATGACAGACTCTAGGTCCATCCACCTCACTACAAATAACTCAATTTCGTTTCTTTTTATGGCTGAGTAATATTCCATGGTATATATGTACCACATCTTCTTTATCCATTCATCTGTTGATGGACACTTAGGTTGCTTCCATGTCCTGGCTATTGTAAATAGAGCTGCAGTGAACATTGTGGTACATGACCCTTTTTGAATTATGGTTTTCTCAGGGTCTATGCCCAGTAGTGGGATTGCTGGGTCGTATGGTAGTTCTATTTTTAGTTTTTAAAGGCTGCTGCTTTAAAACTTGGTTAGTTGAGTGAAAATTTCATATATGTATTGTATTTCATAGGCATTAGAAAAAAAATTATAATGGCTGTAATCATGAAGAATAGTGGCTCTATACTGCAGTGGCTGTTTGGAAAGCCTGCCTGCACCTGCTGATATCCAGGGAGAAGTTGGTCCAGAAATACTGTCGAGCCCTGGCAGCATCGGAGTAGATGGTGGGTGGAGGCAGATTTCTGTAAGATTTGTCATACCCACTTTATCCTGTGCTGGCCACCATATTCTCTTTCCTCTTCCTCTGTATCTGCCCGTTCTCCACCCCGCCCACTGTGCTGTGTATTGCTCTTGTCAGGAGGTAGTAATTACTTCTTAACATAAACAGTCATTTGTAATTATAGGCACCTACATATTTCTCCACATTTTAAGGCCAAATCCACATATGATATCTTCTTTTGATGCATACTCTGAGAGTAATTATTAGTGACTAGCACCGAGTGACTTGTTTTATGCTCCAGGTGGATTTATTGTGAATTTCCCCCAATCAAGTACATAGAAATAGAGGTGGGAGGATGACAGAATTCTTCTGTTTCCTCTCCAGAAGAGTTGGTTTTCATCAGTGACCTCTCTGTGCTCGTTTCCAGTTGGTCAGAAATACATGCTGTTAGAAGCACTGTATCTTTACTATTTTAATTTCATTTTCTTGTCTTCTTAAATTTTTCCATTTATGTTCATAACAGCATCATTTTCCTTTGTTCAGGACCTTTGTCGGGGACACTGTCTTCAGCCCTTGGCTCCACACTCTGCAGCCATGGCTGAGACCCTGTTGCTGGAGCACCAGTCCAGGCAGACTTCGGGGTATGCTGCTTGCCTAGGAGAGGAGTTCAGGCCCGCCCTTCATGATCCCAAACGCCTTCCTGAATCTCTGTTGCTTCCCAAAGCTTACAGAATACTGTGCACACTCCTTAACTGGGTTTGCAGCGTCTTTCCCAGTCCCGTCCTAGCCTGTTTCCATCCTCATCCAGACATGTGTGCAACCCCTCCCCCCAACACACACACTGTAACCACATCAGACTATACTGACCATTCCTTTCAAGGTCTTTTCCCGTGGTATTCCTACTGCCGTAAACTTCCTCCTTCAAAATCTACCCCACAGCCCCTTCTCCCCATTTAGGAGCCAAATCAAATGTTACATCCTGTCCTCAGCCCCTCTTCCTCAGTTCTGTTCCTTTTCATCCAAGTCAAGTTTTACCGATTCCTAGATGTATTTTTTAATTTTTCAATTTTATTATTTTTTAATTGAAGCATAGTGGATTTATAATATTATGTTAGTTGCACGTATACAGTGAAGTGCTTCGGTTATATTTATATTTATGTGTGTGTATTTCTTCAGATTATTTTCCAGTATAGGTTATTACAAGATATTCAGTATAGTTCCCTGTGCTGTACAGTAAATCCTTGTTGCTTATCTGTTTTATGTATAGTAGTTTGTTAATCCCATGCTCCTAATTTATCCCTCCCCACCCCTGGATTTCTGTCTGTATTTAAATAACATTTTATGCGGGAGCACTCTCTGCCTGCTATCTCTCCCTGATCACTTCCCACTCCTAACTCCATAGCACTGTGACTTCTGCCCTGTCATTCTACTAAAATTGCTCTTGCAGGCCTCATCTATGACCTTTACCTGTTAAATCCAATGAAGACCTTCTAGTCATTATTTTACTTAATATCTCTTTGGAATTAACATTCTTTTTTTTTTTTTTTTGCGATACGCGGGCCTCTCCCTGTTGTGGCCTCTCCCGTTGCAGAGCACAGGCTCCGGACGTGCAGGCTCAGTGGCCATGGCTCACGGGCCCAGCCGCTCCGCGACATGTGGGATCTTCCTGGACCGGGGCACGAACCCGTGCCCCCTTCATCGGCAGGCGGACTCTCAACCACTGCACCACCAGGGAAGCTCAGAATTGACATTCTTGATCATACCTTCCTTTTATTAAACTTTCTCCTTTGTCTTTCCTGACACTGTCCCCTTCTGCTTCCCATACCTCTTTCTTGTCTCCTGTCTCAATGCTTTCCCTTTTTGCTGCCTATTCCTTAGGCGTCTGTTGCACAGACGTCTGCCTTCTGCAGTTCCCACAGGTGTATGCCTGTCTGCATCCTAATGACTCCTAATTGTATTCCTTTCACCTGCCCTGCACCACAAGATTCTCCACCTGATTGCCACACAGATGTTTGAACTTTAACTTGTTCTTACCTCCTTTACTATTATTATCTTTTGTCTTACATCACCCCTTCCACAACTCTGTTTCACTGAATGAATGAATGACACCACGTCCCTTTCCCTCCTCAAAGTTATTTTTCTTTTACACCCTCCCTACCTCGTTGCCTTAGCCCAGGCCTAGATCATCCCTCACCTGGGCTATGCAACCTGCAGACTTGGCTCCAAACAGTCTTCTCCATTACCATTGCAAGTGGTTTTCTGAAACACAGGTCTGATTATATAACTTAAGTCATTCCTCTGTTTAGTGGCTCCATAGTCTCCTGGAGTGTAAAGCCTATAATCCCAGTACAGCTTATAGGACACCCTTTACAGTCTAGTAATTGCTGATGATTGTTGACAATCTCATCTTCTACTTATGCCCTCTGAGCACCTCATCCTCTTGTTAAAGCAAACTACTTATTCCTAGAATAAGCTGTGCTTTTGCAAGCCCCCTTATGTTTGCATCTTCTATACCAATTTCTAGGACTCAACCCTCTCCCCGAACTATGAATTTCACTTGTAGAATCTCAACTCTTCCCAGAAAACACACCTCTGAGGAATCCTTTCCAGATCTTTTCAAATGAGCTACCTCTTTCCTTTATCTGGACGCTGCCTCATGATGTGATAACGTCTTTTCCCGTTTTTCTCCTCCATTAGATTATATGTTCTTGAAGAACAGGCATCTTTGTATTCCCAGGTATCTAGCCTATAGAAAGTATTAATATATATTTGTTACATTATGGCCCTGTGACTTATTGCTTGTACATTATTTCTACTATGCAAGCTGTGATTTCCATGAAGGCTAAGGCCCCATCCTAGTCAATCCTTGTTTCTTCAGAGCTAGAACAGTGCTCACGCCTCAACAAAAGTTAACTGGAGCAAGTTATGTTCAAGAACATTTCAGGAGAACTTGAGAGTAGAATAGTACTAAAAGATAAATAGATAATGACAATATATATTATAAATATGTATTATTTTATTATATAAATATGTATTAATTAGGTACATCTGGTATAGGATTTTAATTTTATTGAAAGCCTATTATATGTACAAAATGAGGCTAGATATTAGGAGAATAAAAGGAGTTGAAATGGGTATCTATTTGGAAGATTTTTGTTTGGCATATTAGAAGACGTATGAAAGTCTTCATATATTCTTTTGAAATACCTGTGAAGCATTTTTCTCATAAGTCTGAGCAGAGCAATTCTCAGCATCTACCTGTGAGTGTTCCCTTAAAACACTACACTACTTTGCTCATGAGCTTCATGATAGGTTAAAGTAAAAGGTCTTAGAGGGAAAAAAAGGAATCTACTGCTTTAACATATTTGAATCTACATCTAATATGTATTGATAGTTTTCCTTTCCCTTCTTCTTTTCCTTTTTCTCCTTCTCTCGTAATGTTTAATATTACTTATTCAGAAAAAGATATGAATTTCTCAATATATATTATATATAATTATACATCTATATTTTCCAATTGGTATACAAACCTTTAAGCAGTTGTTATTTGGTATCTATAGGGTTTTAATTTAATGTTGGTAGGAAGCTGTTGAGTATCACTTCAGCTACAGTGATCCAGCAGGTCACTTGGACTAGAACTCTGTGTAATTCAGGATCCTTTGCTTCTTTTTTTTTTCCCCCAACATCTTTACTGGAATGTAATTGCTTTACAATGCTGTGTTAGTTTCTGCTTTATAACAAAGTGAATCAGCTATACATATACATATATCCCCATATCTCCTCCCTCTGGCATCTCCCTCCCACCCTCCCTATCCCACCCCTCTAGGTGGTCACAAAGCACCGAGCTGATCTCCCTGTGCTCTGCGGCTGCTTCCCACTAGCTATCTGTTTCACATTTGGTAGTATATATAATTCCATGCCACTCTCTCACTTTGTTCCAGCTTACCCTTCCCCCTCCCCGAGTCCTCAAGTCCATTCTTTATGTCTGTCTTTATTCCTGTCCTGCCCCTAGGTTCCTCAGAACCATTTTTTTTTAAATTCCATATATGTATGTTAGCACATGGTATTTGTTTTTCTCTTTCTGACTTACTTCACTCTGTATGACAGACTCTGGGTCCATGCACCTCACTACAAATAACACAGTTTTGTTACTTTTTATGCCTCAGTAATATTCCATTGTGTATATGTGCCACATCTTCTTATCCATTCATCTGTTGATGGACACTTAGGTTGCTTCCATGTCTTGACTATTGTAAATAGAGCTGCGATGAACAGTGTGGTATGTGACTCTTTGAATTATGGTCCAGTAGTGGGATTGTTGGGTCGTATGGTAGTTCTCTTTTTAGTTTTTTACAGAACCTCCAAACTGTTCTCCATAGTGGTTGTATCAATTTACATTCCCACAAACAGTGCAAGAGGGTTCCCTTTTCTCCACACCCTCTCCAGCATTTGTTGTTTGTAGACTTTCTGATGGTGCTCATTCTAACTGGTGTGAGGTGACACCTCACTGTAGTTTTGATTTGCATTTCTCTAATAATTAATGATGTTGAGCAGCTTTTCATGTGCCTCTTGGCCATCTGTATGTCTTCCTTGGAGAAATGTCTATTTAGGTCTTCTGCTTATTTTTGGATTGGGTTGTTTGGTTTTTTTGATTTTGAGCTGCATGAGCTGCTTGTAATTTTGGAGATTAATCCTCTGTCAGTTGCTTCATTTGCTAATATTTTCTCCCATTCTGAGGTTTGTGTTTTCGTCTTGTTTATGGTTTCCTTTGCTGTTCAAAAGCTTTTAAGTTTCGTTAGGTCCCATTTGTTTATTTTTGTTTTTATTTACATTTCTCTAGGAGGTGGGTCAAAAAGGATCTTGCTGTGATTTATGTCATATAGTGTTCTGCCTGTGTTTTCCTCTAAGAGTTTGACAGTGTCTGGCCTTACATTTAGCTCTTTAATCCATTTTGAGTTTATTTTTGTGTATGGTGTTAGGGAGTGTTCTAATTTCATTCTTTTACATGTAGCTGTCCAGTTTTCCCAGCACCACTTACTGAAGAGGCTGTCTTTTCTCCATTGTATATTATTGCTTCCATTATCAATGATAAGGTGACCATATATGCATGGGTTTATCTCTCGGCTTTCTGTCCTGTTCCACTGATCTATATTTCTGTTTTTGTGCCAGTACCATACTGTCTTGATTACTGTAGCTTTGTAGTGTAGTCTGAAGGCCAGGAGCCTGGTTCCTCCAGCTCTGTTTTTCTTTCTCAAGATTGCTTTGGCTATTCGGGGTCTTTTGTGTTTCCGTACAAATTGTGAAATTTTTTGTTCTAGTTCTGTGAAAAATGCCATTGGTAGTTTGATAGGGATTGCATTGGATCTGTAGATTGCTTTGTATAGTATAGTCACTTTCACAATGTTGATTCTTCTAATCCAAGAACATGGTATATCTCTCCATCTTTTGTATCATCTTTAATTTCTTTCATCATTGTCTTATAGTTTTCTGCATACAGGTCTTTTGTCTCCTAGGTAGGTTTATTCCTAGGTATTTTATTCTTTTTGTTGCAGTGGTAAATGGGAGTGTTTCCGTAATTTCTCTTTCAGATTTTTCATCGTTAGTATATAGGAATGCAGGATATTTCTGTGCATAAATTTTGTATCCTGCTACTTTACCAAATTCGTTGATTAGCTCTAGCAGTGTTCTGGTAGCATCTTTAGGATTCTCTGTGTATTGTGTCATGTCATCTACACAAATGACAGCGTTACTTCTTTTCCGATTTGGATTCATTTTATTTCTATTTCTTCTCTGATTGCTGTGGCTAAAACTTCCAAAACTATGTTGAATGATAGTGGTGAGAGTGGGCAACCTTGTCTTGTTCCTGAACTTAGTGGAAATGGTTTCAGTTTTTCACCAATGAGAACGATGTTGGCTGTGGGTTTGTCATATATGGCCTTTATTATGGTGAGGTAAGTTCCTTCTGGGCCTACTTTCTGGAGGTTTTTTATCATAAATGGATGTTGAATTTTGTCGAAAGCTTTTTCTGCGTCTCTTGAGTTGATCATATGGTGTTTCTCCTTCAATTTGTTAATATGGTTTATCACATTGATTGATTTGCATATATTGAAGAATCCTTGCATTCCTGGGTTAATCCCCACTTGATCATGGTGTATGTTCCTTTCAATGTGCTGTTGGATTCTGTTTGCTAGCATTTTGTTGAGGACTTCTGCATATATGTTCATCAGTGATAATGGCCTATAGTTTTCTTTTTCTGTGACATATTTGTCTGGTTTTGATGGTGGCCTCATCGAAAGAGTTTGGGAGTGTTTCTCCCTCTCCTGTATTTTGGAAGAGATTAAAAAGGATAGGTGTTAGCTCTTCTGTAAATGTTTGATAGAATTCCCCTGTGAAGCCATCTGGTTCTGAGCTTTTGTTTGTTGGAAGATTTTTAATCACCATCTCAATTTCAGTGCTTGTGATTGGTCTGTTTATATTTTCTATTTCTTCCTGATTCAGTCTCGTAAGGTTGTACTTTTCTAAGAATTTGTCCACTTCTTCCAGATTGTCCACTTTATTGGCATATAGTTTCTTGTAGTAATCTCTCATGATGCTTTGGATTTCTGCAGTGTCAGTTGTTACTTCTCCTTTTTCATATCTAATTCTATAGATTTGAGTCTTCTCCCTTTTTTTCTTGATGAATCTGGCTAATGGTTTATCAATTTTGTTTATCTTCTCAAAGAACCAGCTTGTAGTTTCATTGATCTTTGCTATCGTTTCCTTCATTTCTTTTTCATTTATTTCTGATCTGATCTTTATGATTTCTTTCCTTCTGCTAACTTTGGGGTTTTTTTGTTCTTCTTTCTCTAATTGCTTTAGGTGTCAGGTTAGGGTGTTTATTTGAGATGTTTCTTGTTTCTTAAGGTAGGACTGTATTGCTATAAACTTCCGTCTTAGAACTGCTTTTGCTGCATCCCATAGGTTTTGGATCTTCGTGTTTTCATTGTCATTTGTTTTTAGGTATTGTTTGATTTCCTCTTTGATTTCTTCAGTGATTTCTTGGTTATTAAGTAGTGTATTGTTCAGCCTCCATGTGTTTGTATGTTTTACAGATATTTTTCCTGTAATTGATATCTAGTCTCATTGCGTTGTGGTTGGAAAAGATACCTGATACGATATCAATTTCCTTAAATTTACCAAGGCTTGATTTGTGACCCAAGATACGATCTATCCTGGAGAATGTTCATGAGCACTTGAGAAGAATGTGTATTCTGTTGTTTTTGGATCAAATGTCCTATAAATATCAATTAAGTCCATCTTGTTAAATGTATCATTTTAAGCTTGTGTTTCCTTATTAATTTTCATTTTGGATGATATGCCCATTGGTGAAAGTGGGGTGTTAACGTCCCCTACTATGATTGTGTTACTGTTGATTTCCCCCTTTATGGCTGTTAGCATTTGCCTTATGTATTGAGGTGTTCCTATGTTGGGTGCATACATATTTACAGTTGTTATATCTTCTTCTTGGATCGATCCCTTGATCATTATGTAGTGTCCTTCTTTGTCTCTTGTAATAGTCTTTATTTTAAAGTCTATTTTGTCTTATATGAGAATTGCTACTCCAGCTTTCTTTTGGTTTTCATTTGCATGGAATATCGTTTTCTATCCCCTCACTCTCAGTCTGTATGTGTCCCATGGTCTGAAGTGGGTCTCTTGTAGACGGCATATATACGGGTCTTTTTTTTTTTGTATCCATTCAGGGAGTCTGTGTCTTTTGGTTGGAGCATTTAATGCATTTACATTTAAGGTAATTATCGATATGTATGTTCCTATTCCCATTTTCTTAATTGTTTTGGGTTTGTTATTGTAGGTCTTTTCCTTCTCTTGTGTTTCCTGCCTAGAGAAGATCCTTTAGCATTTGTTGTAAAGCTGGTTTGGTGGTGCTGAATTCTCTTAGCTCTTGCTTGTTTATAAAGGTTTTAATTTCTCTGTCAAATCTGAATGAGATCCTTGCTAGGTAGAGTAATCTTGGTTGTAGGTTTTTCCCTTTCCTCACTTTAAATATGTCCTGCCACTCCCTTCTGGCTTGCAGAGTTTCTGCTGAAACATCAGCTGTTAACCTTATGGGGATTCCGTTATATGTTATTTGTTGCTTTTCCCTTGCTGCTTTCAATATCTTTTCTTTGTATTTAATTTTTGATAGTTCAATTAATATATGTCTTGGGATGTTTCTTCTTGAATTTATCCTGTATGGAACTCTCTGTGCTTCCTGTAGTTGTTTGACTATTTCCTTTCCCATATTAGGGAAGGTTTAGACTATAATCTCTTCAAATATTTTCTCAGTCCCTTTCTTTTTCTCTTCCTTTTCGGGGACCCCTGTAATTTGAATGTTGGTGCATTTAATGTTGTCCAAAAGGTCTCTAAGCCGGTCCTCAATTCTTTTCATTCTTTTTTCTTTATTATTCTCTGAGTAGTTATTTCCACTATTTTATCCTCCAGGTCACTTATCCGTTTTTCTGCCTCAGTTATTCTGGTATTGATTCCTTGTAGAGAATTTTTAATTGTATTTATTGTGTTCATCATTGTTTGTTTGGTCTTTATTTCTTCTAGGTTCTTGTGAAACGTTTCTTGTATTTTCTGTATTCTATTTCCAAGATTTTGGATCATCTCTACTATCGTTACTCTGAATTCTTTTTCAGGTAGAGTGCCTATATCCTCTTCATTTGTTTGGTCTGGTGGGTTTTTACCTTGCTCCTTCATCTGCTGTGTGTTTCTCTGTCTTCTCATTTTGCTTAACTTACTGTGTTTGGGGTCTCCTTTTCGCAGGCTACAGGTTCATAGTTCCCGTTGTTTTTGATGTCTGTCCCCAGTGGCTAAGGTTGGTTCAGTGGTTTGTGTAGGCTTCATGGTGGATGGGACTAGTGCCTGTTTTCTGGTGGATTAGGCTGGATCTTGTCTTTCTGGTGGGCATGACTGCATCTGGTGGTGTGTTTTGCAGTGTCTGTGACCTTATTATGATTTTAGGCAGCCTCTCTGCTAATGGGTGGGGTTGTGTCCCTGTCTTGCTAGTTGTTTGGCATAGGGTGTCCACACTGTTTTTTGCTGGTCGCTGAGTGGAGCTGGGTGTTAGCATTGAGATGGAGATCTCTGGAAGAGCTTTTACCATTTGATATTACGTGGAGCTGGGAGGTCTCTGGTGGACCAATATCCTGAACTCTGCTCTCCCACCTGAGAGGCACAGGCCTGAGACCAGCCAGAGCACCAGGACCCTGTCAGCCGCACAGCTCAGAAGAAAAGGGAGAAAAGAAAGAAAGAAACATAAAATAAGATAAAGTTATTAAATTAAAAAATGATTATTAAAAATTAAAAAAAAATTTTAAACTCATAAAAAGAAAGAAAGAAAGAAAGAAGAACGTAACCAAACCAAAAAACAAATCCATTGATGATAACAAGCAGTAAAAACTATACTAAACAAACAAACAACAAACAAACAAAATGGACAGAGAGAACCCTAGGACAATGGTAAAGCAAATGGTATACAGACAGAATCACACAAAGAATCATAGTCACAAAAGGAGAAAAAGGAAAAAATATATATATCTATATATAAAAAAAAGGAGGAAGAGAGCAACCAAATCAATAAACGAATCTATGAATGAGAATAAACTTTATATACTAAACTAGGATAAACATAAAACCAAAAACAAATTAGATGCAGAAAGCAAACCCCAAGTCTACAGTTGCTCCCAAAGTCCACCGCCTCAATTTGGGATGATTTGTTTTCTATTCAAGTGTTCCACAGATGCAGGGTACATCAAATTGATGGTGGAGATTTAATCCACTGCTCCTGAGGCTGCTGGGAGAGATTTCCCTTTCTCTTCTTTGTTCACCGAGCTCCTGGGGTTCAGCTTTGGATTTGGCCCTGCCTCTGCGTGTACGTCTCCTGAGGGCATCTGTTCCCACCCAGACAGGATGGGGTTAAAGTAGCAGCTGATTAGGGGGCTCTGGCTCCCTCAGGCCAGCGAGAAGGAGGGGTACGCAATGCAGGGTGAGCCTGCAGTGTCAGAGTCCAGCATAACATTGTAACAGCCTGAGGTGCGCCGTTTGTTCTTCTGGGGAAGTTGTCACTGGATCACGGGACCCTGGCAGTGGCGGGCTGCACAGGCTTCTGGGAGGGGAGGTGTGGAGAGTGACCTGTGCTTGCACACAGGCTTCTTGGTGGCTGCAGCAGCCTTAGCATTTCATGCCCATGTCTGGTGTCTGTGCTGACAGGCGTGGCTCGCGCCCATCTCTGGAGCTTGTTTAGGCAGCGCTCTGAATCCCCTCTCCTCACGCACCCCGAAACAGTGGTCTCTTGCCTCTTCGGCAGGTCCACATTTTTTCCCGGACTCCCTCCCAGCTAGCTGTGACACACTAGCCCCCTTCAGGCTATGTTCACGCAGCCAACCCCAGTCCTCTCCCTGGGATCTGACCTCCAAAGACCCAGCCTCAGCTCCCAGCCCCCTCCCGTCCTGGCGGCTGAGCATACCAGCCTCTTAGGCTGGTGAGTGCTGGTCAGCATCCTCTGTGCGGGAATCTCTCCGCTTTGCCCTCCGCACCCCCGTTGCTGTGCTCTCCTCTGTGGCTCCGAAGCTTCCACCACGCCACCCACGTCTCCGCCAGTGAAGGGGCTTCCTAGCGTGTGGAAACTTTTCCTCCTTCACAGCTCCCTCCCAGAGGTGCAGGTCCCTTCCCTATTCTTTTGTCTGTGTTTTTTCTTTTTTCTTTTGCCCTACCCAGGTACGTGGGGAGTTTCTTGCCTTTTGGGAAGTCTGAGGTCTTCTGCCGGCGTTCAGTAGGTGTTCTGTAGGAGTTGTTCCACGTGTAGATGTATTTCTGATGTATTTGTGGGGAGGAAGGTGATCTCCATATCCTACTCCTCCCCCATCTTGAAGGTCTCTCTGAATTTTTGAATTTTATTTTATTATATTTTTTATACAGCAGGTTCGTATTAGTTATCTATTTTATACTTATTAGTGTATATCTGTCAGTCAAGATCTCCCAGTTCATCCCACCACCACCACCCCAGGATCCTTTGCTTCTTATTTTATGTACTAGACCCTGATTTCTCTTGTTGTTTGATTTAATGATATAAAAGATTTTAAAAATGCTTTGTAAAGAGCTTCAGGGTTATTTGGTTTATAAGAACAGGGCATAATTTTTGGCTAATAAGTATTTTGGTATATATTTTTAATTGAGAATCTTCTATTTCATTTGATCGGCTTCCTCATCTGAGATTTCTGAAAGTGATTCTCAGAAATGTTTAATTGTTGGTTGTTTTTCTAGAAATTTAATGAGACGTTCAGCAGGTGAAATTGGATGGGGCAATTAAATGATTTTTAGTATATTTATAGAGTTGGGTAATCACCACAGCAATCTAATTTATAATATGTCCATCACCCTAAGAAGATTCCATGTTTAGTCATTCTGCATTCTTACCTCCAGGCCTAGGCAACCTACTGATCTGCTTTCTGTCTATATACTTGCTTTTTATGGACATTTCAGATAAATAGGATTATACGATACATGATCTTTTGTGTCTAGCTTCTTTCACTTAGCATAATGTGTTTTGAGGTTCGTCCATATTACAGTGGGTAGTGGTTTGAGTGGCAGCTCACAAATATGTTTCTATTTCAATTTCCTGGAACTTGTGAATGTTCTCGTACTTGGAAAAGGGATCTTTGCACATGTAGTTGTTAAGCATTTTGAGATGAAATCATCCTGGAATATTCAGGTGGTCCCTAAATCCAGTGAACAAGAATCCTTATAAGAGACAAAACAAGGAGAAGACACAGAGGGGGCGGCCATGTAAAGATAGAGGCAGAGATGGGACTGTTGTGGTTATAAGCTAGTGAAGCCAATCAGTGCTGACAGGCACCAGAAGCTGGAAGAGGCAAGGGGGAATTTTCCTGTAGAGCCTCCAGAGGGAGTAGACTTCTGGCCTCCAGAACTGTGAAAGGATATATTTCTGTTGTTTTAAGCCACCCAGTTTGTAGTTATTGTTATGGCAGCCTCAAGAAAGTCATATACTATAGTACGTATCACTCCTTTTTCTTTTTTATTGCCAAACAAGTTGTTTTCCATTGTACGACAATTTTACATTTTGTTTATCCATTCATCAGTTGATGGACATTGGGGTTGTTTCCAGTTTTTGGCTATTATAAATAATGCTTCTGTGAAGATTCATGTTAAAGTTGTTGCATGGGATATGGTTTCAGTTCTCTTGGGTGGATACCTAGGAGTGGAATTGCCGAGTTATGTGGTAAATCTCTGTTTAGTATTTTACAAAACTGCCAAACTGTTTTCCAAACTGGCTCCAGCATCTTACCTTCCTACCAGCAAAGTATGAGGGTTCCCGTTTCTTTACTTCCTCACCAACACTTATTACTATGTGTCTTTTGATTATTGGGTATGAAATGGTATCTCACTGTGATTTTGATTTGCATTTTCTTAATAACAAATGATGTCAGGCTTCTTTTTATGTGCTTTTTGGGCATTTGTATATATTCTTTAGTGCTTTACCCATTAAAAAATGGGTCACTTATCTTTTTATTGAATTGTAAAAATTATTTAAGTATTCTCAATACCAGTCTCTTATCATATATATGATTTAGAAATATTTTCTCCAAGTTCTATAGCTTGTTTTTAAACTTTCTTCATAGTATCTTTCGAAGCATGTAAATTTTTAATTTTGATGATGTCCATCTTACCTTTTTTTTCCTTTTATCATTTGTGCTTTTGGTGTCCATCTAAGAAATCATGCCCTAATCCAATGTCGTGTTTTAAGAGTTTTACATTTATGTCTATGATCCATTTTGAGCTAATTTTTCTATGATGTGAAGTAAAGGTCCACAGTCATCTTTTTTGCATATGGATATCTATCTGTCTTAGCATCATTTTTTGAAAAGACCATTCTTTTTCCATGAAATTGTTTTGGCATATTTATTGAAAATCAATTGGCCATAAATGTAAGGGTATAACTGGTTATTTATTGTAGCATTTATTCCTTACTCTAAGTCTAGATTTCATAAGGCCTTATTTTAATAATTATAAGTATAGAACATTAACCCAAAATACATTTCTCCTAAATGCAACAATATTTTTACTGCAATTACTTTGTGTGCAGAATGTGGCTTACATATGTTTATAAAGATTGTTGTGGGTTTATATAGAAAAGATATTTTCCCCATTTCTGTGGGATAATACCTTTAATATTTGGGCATTTTTGAAAATAAGGTTTTTCTTGTTGGATTTATTCTGCGAAGGGAGCCAGCAAGTTTCAGACTCTTACATCACTCAAGTTGCTTGTGTAGTCTTTCGAGAAAAATTAAACCAAGATCTCTTAAGTGATTTCCATGCAAAATTAATGCTTCCCTCGACTTCTGCCAAATGCTGTGATGCATTTATGCAGCAGATGCCAGAAAGTTTAGAACTTGTATCTGGAAAGAATTCAAAATTTTAAGATAGAAAGCATTTGTGCCTGGGGCAATATAATGACCCCACCTGTGTCTTTTTCTTGTCTTCTGGGTGTTTTCATTTTGTGTCCCGAAAGGCCCAGGCAGATCCTTCTTCTATTTTTAAATCTTTTTTATGAAACACAGTTTTAATTTTACAAGACCAGATCTCACTCCAAGTTTCAAAATATGTGGTCTTCAGCATAAAATATTTTGACAGATACCTAATGGCCTAGCATTTTACCATCCATTTTTTCAGGCATAGATTCAGAGAATCAGAGCCATAAAACCATAATGTTATTAGTCACCATCAGATGCTGTGTAAATTTATATTTCATACATCTATATGCTAGGCTAGCTGCTTTTTCTTTCTGTTATATTGATAACTAGCTCAACCTGTTAATATACCACTGAAATAAATGGAACGTACTTAGTTGTTGGGCTTATTAGCTTTAATGTTTTATTTATGGTCTAAGAGGACGAGCAGAAAGAAACTAGTATTTGTTGAGTGCCTGCTGTATTCCAAGTACTGTCCTAGACACGTTTAATCCCTAATATCATTTAATCCTCACAACCCCTCATTGTTGGTATTATTATCCCAGTTTTACAGATGAACTTTAAACAAACCAGATAATGATAATGACACTTTATAGTACTTGTGTGGGGCCTTTCATATTGTAGTTCTAAAGTATCATCTGACTTTTGCAGATGTTCAGTTGTAAAAAAAGAGAAACTGTCATAATTTATCTCCAGTGTTGCAGAGCTGAGGATAGAAAGAAAAGGCACACTAGGTATTTCTCAACTTTTTGTGCCTATTAACTATGGAAAACATACTGAACAGAGACAAGTAAACAATACAGAATACATTAATTTGGGAGTAAGCTTTTATAATGCTCACGTACAAATGGTATTGGAATAATTGGATATCCATATGTTAAAAAAACATATAAAACCTAATTCATACCACATATAAAACCTAATTCAAATAAATCATAGACCTAATTCTAAAACTTAAAACTATAATATTTCTAGATGAAAACATAGGAGAATTTCTATGACCTTGGGTTAGGCAAAGATTTTTTAGATACAATATAAAAAGAATTGATAAATAGGACTTTATCAAAATTTAAAACATCTGCTATTTGCAAGACTGTTTTAAAAAAATGAAAAAGCAAGCTACAGACTTGGAAAATATTTGCCAAACATGTATCTGATACAGAACTTGTACCCATAATATCTAAAGAACACTCAAAAAATAGTAGTAGAAAATAAACAACTAAATATTGAAAACAGGCAAAAGATTTGAAGAGACACTTCACCAAAGAAGAGAAATGGTAGGCAAATAGTACATGGAAAGATCTTCAATATCATTAGTCATTTAGGCAATGTAAATTAAAATCACACTAAGAATATTCACCTATTAGAATGGCTTTAAAAAAGCTGATACTACCAAGTGCTGGCAAGGATATGGAGTAATTGGAACTCTTATACATTGCTGGTGGGAATGCAAAATGGAACAACCACTTTGGAAAACAGGTTAGCAGTTTCTTATAAAGTTAAGCACATACTTCTCATATGGCCAGCAATTCCATTTCTAAGTATTTAGCCAAGAGAAATGACAACTTATTTTTACCAAGAAAAAAAAAAAACCCACAAAACTGTACATGAATATTTGTAGTGGCTTTATTTATAATCACCTCAAACTGGAAACAACCCGTTATCCTGCATTTGGCGAATGGAAAACAAAATGTGGTGTATCCATATAGTAGAATGTTATTCAGCAACAAAAAGGAATGGACTACTGATATACACAACAACTTAGATACATTATGCTCAGTTAAAGAAGCAAGGCTCAAAAGGCTACATACCATGTGATTCCTATTATATAACATTGGAAAAAGCTTAACTATAGGGATACAAAACAGGTCAATAGTTACCAACTTTGAAGCTGGGGATGTGAGGGGTTTTCTATAAAGAAACAATGCAAGGTAAGTTTTTGGAGTGGTAGAATTATGCATTTGTCAAAACTCACAGAACTGCACATTTAAAAGGATGAATTTCATTGGAAGTATGTTAAACCCCAATAAACTTTACCTACCTATCTATCCATCCATCAGTAAGAGAAGTCTATCCATAGGCACTCCAGCATTGGTTTGGTGGCTTTAGTGTCATCAAGAACCAGGGCCTTCTATTTTGTTGCTCTGAGATGCTGCTTGAGTCCAGAATCATATCCAAATTGCTGGCAGAGGAAGGAGTAAACAAGAAGGGGTGAAGAAGGGTCTGCAACCTTCTTTTAGAGACTTTCCCAGAGTTCTTTAATACCCTTCCATTTACACCACATTGGTCAAAGCATAGTTGCCATATTTCATCACATGTATCTGCAAGAGACTGGGAAATACAGACTTAGAGAAGAAAAGAGAATGGATGTTGGAGTATGCTGCTAGCAGTATCTGTCACACTGCCGATGGCTTCTAGCTGTCGCAGTGTTTTGTAACACTGAAGTTAAGTCTCCTGGATCTTCCACTAGGTTGCTTTATATCCTGAAGTTGCAAAGTGCCTTTCTGTTGTTCCTGTGTTCTGTTCCCAAACTCTTATTTGAGCTTACATTTTGCTAGTTAGTAGTTCCTAAAATTTAGTGAATGCATTCTTATATTAGGCACTGGGTTTGACAGCTCTGAAAACTAGGGTTTGGTAATGTTAAACAGCTGATTAAGTTCCCAAGCAAAGCTTAGGGAGAAGACATGCAAAAGTTATTTAAAAAAAAACAAAAAACAACCTTCATTTGGAAAAAATCATAAATATTTGACAGCAAACACTGGCTACTTTAAACCTATACATTTAAAAGTCAGTTACATTTCATTGTATGTTGGTTTTATCTCAATAAAATTGATTTCTAGCTTAGATAAGCAGTGAATTTCTTTAATTCATTCAAAGCAATTATTGAGAATCTAGCATGTGTTATGTTCCTATTGGGTTCAAGAGATTTGGTAGAACCTCTTTGTGCATACAAAGATTTAAAAAAATAAAAACCAGACAGAGCCTTTGCTCTAATGGAGCTCTTTTTGTAGAAGAAATAGATGTCAGTATGTGTAATTACAACTTATGTGATTGGTGTTATAATGTGGGAGTTAGAAGGTAATCTGGGAGTCTGGGTAGAATGAGTTTCTGTCTTTTCCAGAATTGTTTTAGGCTGTTCCAAGTTGTTTGCATTTCAATGTAAGTTTTAGAGTTAGCTCTATCAGTTTCTAACCCCCAAGGAGACTCTGCTGGAATTTTGATTGAGATTGAATTGAATTTAAAGATTAATTTGGGCAGAATTGAAATCTTAACAGTATTGACTCCATGAATACAGTACATCTTCTCATTTGTGTTGATCTTCTTTTGTTTCTCTCAGAAATATTTGATGGTTTTTAGTGTACAGATACTACACATATCTTGACAGATTCAATATTTATTCATGTTGTTATAAATGGTATTATTTTCATAATTTCAACATCCAGTTGTTTGTTGCTAGTCAATAGAAATAGAATTGATTTATGATTATTTACCTTGTATCCTGTGACACGCTAAACTCACTTATTAGTTCTAACATTTTTGTAGATTCTTGGGATTATCTATATAGATGATCATGTGGTCTCTTAATAATGACAGTTTTATTTCTTATTTCCAGTCTGTAAGCCTTTAATTTTTTAATTTAATTTAATTTTTTTTTTGCGGTACGCGGGCCTCTCACTGTTGTGGCCTCTCCCGTTGCGGAGCACAGGCTCCGGACGTGCAGGCTCAGCGGCCATGGCTCACGGGCCCAGCCGCTCCGTGGCATGTGGGATCTTCCCGGACCATGGCATGAGCCCCTGTCCCCCGCATCGGCAGGTGGACTGTCAACCACTGTGCCACCAGGGAAGCCCCTATTCTTGGTTTTTGGGGGTCTTTAGAGTCCTGCATCTGGTCAGCCTGAGAGGTGTCAACTAGTGTCCATTCAAATGTGTCAAGTGGATAATTTGCTTTTCTGAGTCTTCCAGAGTCCCCAGATCTTGTTAACTCCCTTCCTCTTGTTGACCTGAAACAAATAGACTCTCAGATATTTCTCCAGCAAAATGGGTTTATTTGGGATAAGCAGAGAATTGCAATTCAAGGTCTGCCACCATGGAGCCACGTGCAAGTCCCCAGAGGCATGGGAAGGAGAACTCTTTTATAGAGGGCAAAAGGAAGTTGGGAGGGCTGTAGTAAACAGAGTCCATGTCTTTTCATTGGCTGAGTCCTTGCCAGGAAAGAAGAGGAGTCCTTGCTGGGAAAGAAGAGGAGGAGTCTTTTTTCTTCCCGTTGGGCTCTGCTATTGTTGTAATTTCATCTGTCAAAGTTATTAGAGGCTTCCTACTGGGGCCACATGGGGCTACTCAAGAGCACTGTTGTGGGGAAGGCTACTCTTTGTCTGGTGGAACTTTGACCTGCATCTGCCCTTTTTTTTTTTTTTTTTAACATCTTTATTGGAGTATAATTGCTTTACAATGATGTGTTAGTTTCTGCTTTATAACAAAGTCAGTCAGCTATACATATATCCCCAAATCTCCTCCCACCAGTTTGTTTGTTTTTTTGATGTTGAGCTGTATGAGTTCTTTGTATATTTTGGATATCAACCCCTTATGAGATATATCTTTGAAAATATCTTTCCCATTCAGTAGGCAGCCTTTTCTTTCTTAAGGTATTATTTCTTTCTTAAATGTTTGGTAGAATTCAACAGTGAAGTCATCCTTAGTGGGAGAATTTTAAACTACGTACTTAGTTTAAAATCATATAAGAATATTCTAGTTATTTATTTTTTATTGAGTGAGCTTTGGTAGTTTGTCTTTTAAGGAAATTTGTCCACTTGATCTAAATTATCAAATTTATTTATATAAATTCATTCATAAAATTCCCTTATTATTCTTTCAATGTCATTAAGCTCTATAGTGATATTTCTCTTTCATTCAAGATACTGGTGTTTGATGTTGTCTCCAGTTTCTGTTTTTTAATCATTCCAGCTAGAAATTCATTAATTTTATTGGTCTTCTCAAATAGCCAGCTTTTGGTTTCTCTACTGGTTTTCTGTTTTCTGTTTTATTCATTTGTATTCTCATTTCCCTCCTTCTGCTAGCTTTGGATTTAATATTCTCCCTTTTTTCTAGTTTGAATTTTAGGTCATTGATTTGAGGCCTTTCTTTTTTTCTAACATATGTAGCTACTGCTAGATTTTTCCTCTGTGCCCAGCCTTAGTCGGACACGATGAATTTTGATATATTGTATTTTCACGTTTTTTTGGCTTCAGAGTGTTGTCTAATATCCCTTGTGATTTTTTTCTTTGACTCATGGATTATTTAGAATTGTATTTATTAATTGCTAAATGTTTTGGAAGAGATATATTTCCAGATACATTTCTGTTATTGATCATTTATTTAGTTTTATTTTTTGGACAGTGTACATACTTTGTATGATTTCTGTCATTTTAGTGTGTTTAGATTTGTTTTAATGGCCCAGGATGTGGTTTGTCTTGGTGAATGTTGAATGTATAAAAGAATGCACGTCCAGTTGTTGTTGGGTGATGTATTATATAAGTGTTAATTACCTCAACTTGTTTGGTACAGTTTTTGAGGACTTCTGTAGCCTTACTGATTTTTTTGGAGTGGCAGAGAGAGGTCTACTTGTTCTATTAGTTAATGAGTGAGGAGTGTTGAAATATACAGCTGTAAGTATGGATCTGCATTAGAGAAATGCAAATCAAAATCACAATGAGGTCACACCTCACACCAGTCAGAATGGCCATCATCAAAAAATCTAGAAAAAATAAATGCTGGAGAGCGTGTGGAGAAAAGGGAACCCTCCCGCACTGTTGGTGGGAGTGTAAATTGATACAGCCACTATGGAAAACAGTATGGAGGTTCCTTAAAAAACTGAAAGTAGAACTACCATATGACCCAGCAATCCCACTACTGGGCATATACCCTGAGAAAACCATAATTCAAAAAGAGTCATGTACCACAATGTTCACTGCAGCACTGTTTACAATAGCCAGGACATGGAAGCAACCTAAGTGTCCATCAGCAGATGAATGGATAAAGAAGATGTGGCACATATATACAACGGAATATTACTCAGCCATAAAAAGAAACGAAATTGAGTTATTCGTAGTGAGGTGGTTGGACCTAGAGTCTGTTCTACAGAGTGAAGTGAGTCAGAAGGAGAAAAACAATACCATATGCTAACGCATATATATGGAATCTAAGAAAACGGTACTGCTGAACCTAGTGGCAGGGCAGGAATAAAGATGCAGGCATAGAGAACGGACATGAGGACACGGGGGCAGGGAAGGGTAAGCTGGGACGAAGTGAGAGAGTAGCATTGACATATATACACTACCAAATGTAAAACAGATGGCTAGTGGGAAGCTGCTGCATAGCACAGGGAGATCAACTCGATGCTTTGTGACGACCTAGAGACGTGGGATAGGGAGGTGGGAGGGAGGCTCAAGAGAAGGGGATATGGGGATATATGTATACATATAGCTGATTCACTTTGTTATACAGCAGAAACTAACACAGCATTATAAAGTAATTATACTCCAATAAAGATGTGGAAAAAAATCACATGAACCTATAAAAAAAGTGGATTTGGTATTTCTTCTTTTATTTCTGTTTGCTTTCACATTTTGAAACTCTGTTATTAGGGACGTATGCATTTAGGATTGTTATGTCTTCTTGATCATTTGACTCTCTATCATTATGAACTTTTCCTCTGTCTCTAGTTTTATTTCTTCTTTTGAAGTCCACTTTGACATTAATATAGTCACTCTTGCTTCCTTTTGATTATGTTATGGCACATCTTTTTTCCATCCTTTTAATGTTAGACTGTTTAGTCTTTTTATTTATTTATTTATTTAAAGATTTATTTATTTGTTTTTTTGGCTGCGTTGAGTCTTCGTTGCTGTGTGTGGGCTTTCTCTCATTGTGGCAAGGGGCGCTACTCTTTGTTGCAGTGCATTGGCTTCTCATTGTGGTGGCTTCTCTTGTTGTAGAGCACAGGCTCTAGGCACGCGGGCTTCAGTAGTTGTGGCACACGGGCTCAGTAGTTGTGGCACATGAGCTTAGTTGCTCCACGGCATGTGGGATCTTCCCGGATCTGGGATCAAACCTGTATACTCTACATTGGCAGGCGGATTCTTAACCACTGTGCCACCAGGGAGGTCCCAAGTCTTTATATTTAAAGGTTTTTGTATGTTTTTTAATACAGAATCTGCTGAATTTTGCTTTTATCTAATCTGACATTCTTTTCCTTTTAATTCAAGCTTTTATGCCTTTTTCAATTAATGTAATTACTGATGAGGTTGGATTTAAACCTGCCATATTGCTATTTGTTTTATATTTATCCCATTGTTCTTTTAAATTATCTTTTCCTATTTTTTTAATCTTTATTGGAGTATAATTGCTTTACAATGGTGTGTTAGTTTCTGCTTTATAACAAAGTGAATCAGTTATACATATATATATGTTCCTGTATCTCTTCCCTCTTGTGTCTCCCTCCCTCCCACCCCTCTAGGTGGTCACAAAGCACCGAGCTGATCTCCCTGTGCTATGAGGCTGCTTCCCACTAGCTATCTATTTTACGTTTGGTAGTGTATATATGTCCATGCCACTCTCTCACTTTGTCACAGCTTACTCTTCCCCCTCCCCATATCCTCCACTCCATTCTCTAGTAGGTCTGTGTCTTTATTCCCATCTTGCCCCTAGGTTCTTCATGACCTTTTGTTTTTTTTTTAGATTCCATATATATGTGTTAGCATACGGTATTTGTCTTTCTCTTTCTGACTTACTTCACTCTGTATGACAGACTCTAGGTCCATCCACCTCACTACAAATAACTCAATTTCATTTCTTTTTATGGCTGAGTAATATTCCATTGTATATATGTGCCACATCTTCTTTATCCGTTCATCTGTTGGTGGACAATTAGGTTGCTTCCATGTCCTGGATACTGTAAATAGAGCTGCAATGAACATTTTGGTACATGACTCTTTGAATTCTGGTTCTCTCAGGGTATATGCAAAGTAGTGGGATTGCTGGGTCGTAGGGTAGATCTATTTTTAGTTTTTTAAGGAACCTCCATACTGTTCTCCATAGTGGCTGTATCAATTTACATTCCCACCAACAGTGCAAGAGTGTTCCCTTTTCTCCACACACTCTCCAGCATTTATTGTTTGTAGATTTTTTGATGATAACCATTCTGACTGGTGTGAGATGATATCTCATTGTAGTTTTGATTTGATTTCTCTAATGATTAATGATGTTGAGCATTCTTTCATGTGTTTGTTGGCAATCTGTATATCTTCTTTGGAGAAATGTCTGTTTAGGTCTTCTGCCCATTTTTGGATTGGGTTGTTTGTTTTTTTGTTATTGAGCTGTATGAGCTGCTTGTAAATTTTGGAGATTAATCCTTTGTCAGTTGCTTCATTTGCAAATATTTTCTCCCATTCTGAGGGTTGTGTTTTGGTCTTGTTTATGGTTTCCTTTGCTGTGCAAAAGCTTTTAAGTTTCATTAGGTCCCATTTTGTTTATTTTTCTTTTTATTTCCATTTCTCTAAAAGGTGTGTCAAAAACGATCTTACTGTGATTTATGTCATAGAGAGTTCTGCCTATGTTCTTCTCTAAGAGTTTGATAGTGTCTAGCCTTATATTTAGCTCTTTAATCCATTTTGAATTTATTTTTGTGTGTGTTTTTATGGAGTGTTCTAATTTTATACTTTTACATGTACCTGTCCAGTTTTCCCAGCACCACTTATTGAAGAGGCTCTCTTTTCTCCATTGTATATTCTTGCCTCCTTTATCAAAGATAAGGTGACCATATGTGCATGGGTTTATCTCTGGGCTTACTATCCTGTTCCATTGATCTATATTTCTGTTTTAGTGCCAGTATCAGACTGTCTTGTTTACTGTAGCTTTGTAGTATAATCTGAAGTCAGGGAGCCTGATTACTCCAGCTCCTTTATTCGTTCTCAAGATTGCTTTGGCTATTTGGGGTCTTTTATGTTCCCATACAAATTGTGAAATTTTTGTTCTAGTTCTGTGAAAAATGCCAGTGGTAGTTTGATAGGGATTGCATTGAATCTGTAGATTGCTTTGGGTAGTAGAGTCATTTTCACAATGTTGATTCTTCCAATCCAAGAACATGGTATATCTCTCCTTCTATTCATATCATGTTTAATTTCTTTCATCAGTGTCTTATAGTTTTCTGCATACAGGTCCTTTGTCTCTTTAGGTAGATTTATTCCTAGATATTTTATTCTTTTCGTTGCAGTGGTAAATAGAGGTGTTTTCTTAGTTTCACTTTCAGATTTTTCATCATTATTATATAGGAATGCCAGAGATTACTGTGCATTACTTTTGTATCCTGCTACTTTACCAAATTCATTGATTAGCTCTAGTAGTTTTCTGGTAGCATCTTTAGGATTCTCGATGTATAGTATAATGTCATCTGCAAAGAGTGACAGCTTTACTTTTTCTTTTCCAATTTGGATTCATTTTATTTCTTTTTCTTCTCTGATTGCTGTGGCTAAAACTTCCAAAGCTATGTTGAATAATAGTGGTGAGAGTGGGCAACCTTGTCTTGTTCCTGATCTTAGTGGAATTGGTTTCAGTTTTTCAACGTTGAGGATGTTGTTGGCTGTGGGTTTGTCATATATGGCCTTTATTATGTTGAGGAAAGTTCCCTCTACGCCTGCTTTCTGCAGGGTTTTTATCATAAATGGGTGTTGAATTTTGTCGAAAGCTTTATCTGCATCAATTAAGATGATCATATGTTTTTTCCCCTTCAGTTTGTTAATATGGTGTATCACATTGATTGATTTGTGTATCTTGAAGAATCCTTGCATTCCAGGAATAAATCCCACTTGATCATGGTGTATGATCCTTTTAATGTGCTGTTGGATTCTGTTTGCTAGTATTTTGTTGAGGATTTTTGCATCTATGTTCATCAGTGATATTGGCCTGTAGTTTTCTTTCTTTGTGGCATCTTTGTCTGGTTTTGGTATCAGGGTGATGGTGGCCTCGTAGAATGAGTTTGGGAGTGTTCCTCCCTGTGCTATATTTTGGAAGAGTTTGAGAAGGATAGGTGTTAGCTGTTCTCTAAATGTTTGATAGAATTCACCTGTGAAGCCATCTGTTACTGGGCTTTTGTTTGTTGGAAGATTTTTAATCACAGTTTCAATTTCAGTGCTTGTGATTGGTCTATTCATATTTTCTATTTCTTCCTGAGTCAGTCTTGGCAGGTTGTGCATTTCTAAGAATTTGTCCATTTCTTCCAGGTTGTCCATTTTATTGGCATAGAGTTGCTTGTAGTAATCTCTCATGATCTTTTGTATTTCTGCAGTGTCAGTTGTTAATTCTCCTTTTTCATTTCTAATTCTATTGATTTGAGTCTTCTCCCTTTTTTTCTTGATGAGTCTGGCTAATGGTTTATCAATTTTGTTTATCTTCTCAAAGAACCAGCTTTTAGTTTTATTGATCTTTGACTTCGTTTCCTTCATTTATTTCTGATCTGATCTTTGTGGTTTCTTTCCTTCTGCTAACGTGGATTTTTTTTTTTTTTGTTCTTCTTTCTCTAATTGCTTTAGGTGCAAGGTTAGGTTGTTTATCTGAGATGTTTCCTGTTTCTTAAGGTAGGAATGTATTGCTATAAACTTCCCTCTTAGAACTGTTTTTGCTGCATCCTATAGGTTTTGGGTCGTCGTGTCTCCATTGTCATTTGTTTCTAGGTATTTTTTGATTTCCTCTTTGATTTCTTCAGTGGTCACTTGGTTATTAAGTAGTGTATTGTTTAGCCTCCATGGGCTTGTATTTTTTACAGATCTTTTCCTGTAATTCATATCTGGTTTCATAGCGTTGTGTTCGGAAAAGATGCTTGATACAATTTAAATTTTCTTAAATTTATCAAGGCTTGATTTGTGACCCACGATATGATCTATCCTGGAGAATGTTCCAGGAGCACTTGAGAAGAATGTGTATTCTGTTGTTTTTGGATCAAATGTCCTATAGATATCAATTCAGTCCATCTTGTTTAATGTATCATTTAAATCTCGTGTTTCCTTATTTATTTTCATTTTGGATGATCTGTCCATTGGTGAAAGTGGGGTGTTAAAGGCCCCTCGTATGATTGTGTTACTGTCGATTTCCCCTTTTATGGCTGTTGGTATTTGCCGTATGTATTGGGGTGCTTCTATGTTGGGTGCATAAATATTTACAATTGTTTTATCTTCTTCTTGGATCGATCCTTTGATCATTATGTAGTGCCCTTCTTTGTCTCTTGTAATAGTCTTTATTTTAAAGTCTATTTTGTCTGATATGAGAATTGCTACTCCAGCTTTCTTTTTTTTTTTTTTTTTTTGCGGTACGCAGGCCTCTCACTGTTTTGGCGTCTCCCGTTGCAGAGCACAGGCTCCGGATGCACAGGCTCAGCAGCCATGGCTCACCGGCCCAGCCGCTCTGCGGCATCTGGGATCTTCACAGACCAGGGCACGAACCCATGTCCCCTGCATCAGCAGGCGAACTCTCAACCACTGTGCCACCAGGGCAGCCCTCCAGCTTTCTTTTGATTTCCATTTGCATGGAATATCTTTTTCCATCCCCTCACTTTCAGTCTGTGTGTGTCCGTAGGTCTGAACTGGGTCTCCTGTTGACAGCATATACATGGGTCTTGTTTTTGTATCCATTCAGCGAGTCTGTGTCTTTTTTTTGGAGCATTTAATCCATTTATATTTAAGGTAATTATTGATATGTATGTTCCTCTTCCCATATTCTTAATTGTTTTGGGTTTGTTATTGTAGGTCTTTTCCTTGTCTTGTGTTTCCTGCCTAGAGAAGTTCCTGTAGCACTTGTTTTAAAGCTGGTTTAGTGGTGCTGAACTCTGTCAGCTTTTGCTTGTCTGTAAAGGTTTTAATTTTTCCATCAAATCTGAATGAGATCCTTGCTGGGTAGAGTAATCTTGGTTGTAGGTTTTTCCCTTTCATCACTTTCAATATGTCCTGCCACTCCCTTTTGGCTTGCAGAGTTTCTGCTGAAAGATCAGCTGTCAAGCTATGGGGATTCCCTTGTGTGTTACTTGTTTTTTTTCCCTGCTGCTTTTAATATGTTTTCTTTGTATTTAATTTTTGGTAGTTTGATTAATATGTGTCTTGGCATGTTTCTCCTTGCATTCGTCCTGTATGGGACCCTCTGTGCTTCCTCGACTTGATTGACTATTTTCTTTCCCATACTAGGGAAGTTTTCAACTATAATCTCTTTAAGTATTTTCTCAGTCCCTTTCTTCTTCTCTTCTTCTTCTGGGACCCCTATAATGCAAATGTTGTTGCATTTAATGTTGTCTCTGAGGTCTCTGAGACTGTCCTCAGTTCTTTTCATTATTTTTTCTTTATTCTGCTCTTCTGTAGTTATTTCCACTATTTTATCTTCCAGGTCACTTATCCGTTCTTCTGCCTCAGTCATTCTGCTATTGATCCCTTCTAGAGAATTTTTAATTCTGTTTATTGTGTTCTTCATCATTGTTTGTTTGCTCTTTAGTTCTTCTAGGTCCTTGTTAAATGTTTCTTGCATTTTGTCTATTCTTTTTCCAAGATTTTGGATCATCTTTCCTATCATTTTTTGAATTCTATTTCAGGTACACTGCCTATTTCCTCTTCATTTATTAGGTCTGGTGGGTGTTTACCTTGCTCCTTCATCTGCTGTGTGTTTTTCTGTCTTCTCATTTTGCTTTACTTACTCTGTTTGGGGTCTCCTTTTCGCAGGCTACAGGTTCATAGTTCCCATTGTTTTTGATGTCTGTCTCCAGTGGCTAAGGTTGGTTCAGTGGGTTGTGTAGGCTTCCTGGTGGAGGGGACTAGTGCCTGTGTTCTGGTGGATGAGGCTGGATCTTATCTTTCTGGTGGGCAGGTCCACGTCTGCTGGTGTGTTTTGGGGTGTCTGTGGCCTTATTATGATTTTAGGCAGCCTCTCTGCTAATGGATGGGTCTGTGTACCTGTCTTGCTAGTTGTTTGTCATAGGGTGTCCAGCACTGTAGCTTGCTGGTTGTTGAGTGAAGCTGATTATTGGCGTTGAGATGGAGATCTCTGGGAGATTTGCACCGTTTGATATTATGTGGAGATGGGAGGTCTCTGGTGGACCAGTGTCCTGAACTCGGCTCTCCCACCTCCGAGGCACAGCACTTGACTCCTGGCTGGAGCACTAAGAGCCTTTCATCCACATGGCTCAGAATAAAAGGGAGGAGAAAATAGAAAGAAAGAAAGAAAGAAAGAGGATAAAATAAAATACAGTAAAATAAAATAAAGTTATTAAAAGAAAAAATAATTATTAAGAAAAATAATTTTTAAGTAAAAAAACAAACAAACAACAAAAAAACCGGACAGACAGAACCCTAGGACAAATGGTGAAAGCAAAGCTATACAGACAAAATCACACACAGAAGCTTACACATACACACTCACAAAAAGAGAAAAAGTGGAAAAAAATAATATATCTTTGCTCCCAAAGTCCACCTCCTCAATTTGGGATGATTCGTTGTCTGTTCAGGTATTCCACAGATGCAGGTACATCAAGTTGACTGTGGAGATTTAATCCGCTGCTCCTGAGGCTGCTGGGAGAGATTTCCCTTTCTCTCTTTGTTCGCACAGCTCCCGGGGTTCAGCTTTAGATTTGGACCCGCCTCTGCGTGTAGGTCTCCTGAGGGCATCTGTTCCCTGCCCCGACAGGACGGGGTTAAAGAAGCAGCTGATTCGGGGGCTCTGGCTCACTGAGACCGGGGGGAGGGAGGGGTACGGACGCGGGGCGAGCCTGCGATGGCAGAGGCTGGCATGACGTTGCACCAGCCTGAGGCCGCTGTGCGTTCTCCCGGGGAAGTTATCCCTTGATCATGGGACCCTGGCAGTGGTGGGCTACACAGGCTCCCTGGAGGGGAGGTGGGGATAGTGACCTGTGCTTGCACACAGGCTTCTTGGTGGCCACAGCAGCAGCCTTAGTGTCCCATGCCCGTCTCTGGGGTCCGCGCTGATAGCCGTGTCTCACGCCCGTTTCTGGAGCTCCTTTAAGTGGTGCTCTTAAACCCCTCTCCTCGCGCACCAGGAAACAAAGAGGGAAGAAAAAGTCTCTTGCCTCTTCGGCAGTTCCAGACCTTTTCCTGGACTCCCTCCCCGCTAGCCGTGGCGCACTAGCCTCCTTCAGGCTGTGTTCACTCCGCAACCCCAGTCCTCTCCCGAGATCCAACCTCCGAAGCCCGAGCCTCAGCTCCCAGCCCCTGCCCGCCACGGCGGGTGAGCAGAGAAGCCTCTCAGGCTGGTGAGTGCTGGTCGGCACCGATCCTCTGTGCGGGAATCTCTCTGCTTTGCCCTCCGCACCCCCGTTGCTGCGCTCACCTCCGCGGCTCCGAAGCTTCCCCCTCCCCCACGCGCAGTCTCCGCCCGCGAAGGGGCTTCCTAGTGTGTGGAAACCTTTCCTCCTTCACGGCTCCCTCCCACTTGTGCAGGTCCTGTCCCTATTCTTTTGTCTCTGTTTTTTCTTTTTTCTTTTGTCTTACCCAGGTATGTGGAGAGTTTCTTGCCTTTTGGGGGGTCTGAGGTCTTCTGTCAGCGTTCAGTAGGTGTTCTGTAGGAGTTGTTCCACGTGTAGATGAATTTCTGATGTATCTGTGGGGAGGAAGGTGATCTCCGCGTCTCACTCTTCTGCCATCTTGAAGCTGCCTCCTTTTCCTATTTTTGATAGGATTAATTTTTGGTTTCCATTTTTTCTCCATTATTACATATTCATTATAAAAAATGTCTTAGCGATTACTTGAGAGTTAGTAATATGCATCTTTAATGTAGCAAAGTCTCTATTCAAATAATATTTTACCATTTCAAATATAGTATAAACTGTATACTTTCATTCCTCCCTCCCAACCTTTGTGCTATTTCTGTTACACCTTTTACTTGAACATATGTTACAAACCTCACAATATGTTATTATTTTTGCTTTATAGCCATTTATCTTTTAAGGAGATTTAAACATTTTAAATGTTTTACATTGAATGTCTTTTACATTACCCTCATTTTTACCATATGTGGCACTCTTCATTTCTTAGTGTAGATTCATATTTCCATTTGTGTCATATTTGTTCTTTGTGAAGAATTTCTTTTAACATTTCTTGTAGTACATATCTGATGGAAATGAATTATCTCAGGTTTTGTTCATGTGAAAAAGCCTTTATTTCACCTTCTTTTGAAATATGTTTTCTCTGGCTTTAGAATATTAGATTGACTTTTTTATTTCTTTCAGAACTTTAGAGATGTTGTTCTGTAGTGGTTTAGCCTGGATAGTTTCTGCAAAGAAGTTGCTAGTCTTTGGTGTTTCTGTATTTTTTTTTCTCATATAGATTTTATTCTAGCCTCCCTCAGTGGCAGTACTCCTTTGCCTGGGGCTATGAGCAGGAAGGTATTTGTTCTCTCTGCTCCAGCTCTAGACTGCTATTAGTGGTTACTTGGTGGAAACTTGAGGCAGTCAGCCTCCCCCAGAGACATGAGATATTTGCCTGGGCCCTAGAGCAGGACATCATTCTTTCTTAGTGACCAGTTTTTTTCAGTGTGTTTTCTGGTGTGTGTTATATGGCAGTACATTAACACATGTAATTTAGAAATTAATGTGTGTATGTAGGGGGTGTATTATGTTAAACAGTTTTACTGATCATGGTGTATAGTCAGAATTGTTTGGAAGCTGCTGCTTTAGAGGGTCATAACTAAGAACTGTGATAGATTTAAAGTGGAATTTGCCACTTGCTATTTGATTTCATGAAAACACAATTTGGATGGTTCACTTTATTTTAGTGGGTCATCTCATTTATAAGCATAGAATGTTTTACAATGCACATTTTATTTAAAATATTATTTAAATATTAAATAAAAAATTAAAAACATTAATTAGATTTATATGCTTAAAAGGTGAAGCAGTCTTTGTGAACTCTTATATTTTAAAATCCTTTCTTTTTTATAAATGAAAATCTCCTTATTTTTTTTTTAGGACTGTGAGGACATGGGAAGTTGAAAATCCAAAGAAGCAAAAAAGTGTGTTTAAACCACGGACCGTGCAGGGTAAAAAAGTAATTCCCACCACTTGTACATATAGTAGAGATGGAAACCTCATAGCAGCTGCCTGCCAGAATGGAAGCATACAGATCTGGGACCGAAATATGACTGTAAGTTAAAGACATTTAAGTCCTCTTTTCTTAGAAGAAAACCACCTTACAAAGCCAGACCTCATGTTAAAATATTATGAAGGTCAATTTCCTGAGTTTAGCTCTAATTTAAACTTCAGTGTTAGTTGATAAAACACTGGGACTTTTGCAGTAAACAGCGTTTTAGCAAACATTCCAGCTCAGTATTTTCCAACGTGTATTCGATTTTGTTTTTAAAATAAGCTGAATCTTTTGGTATAAAAGTTAAAACGCATAGTGCAGTTTATTATATGACAGCTCAGTACACTTGATTTTGAAAGCAACGGATCTGACAGTAATATAAGACAAGACTAGGCAGAGCGCTAGAAAATGCCCCTTAAAAGACTTGAGAAGACCATGAAACAGCAAGGACACTCCATCAGTTGTTACGCAATTATTTCTTTAGTAATTTAAATAATAGTTTGTTTTGACAGTCTGTGATACTCCATTGGACTAGGTTTCAGATGTTTTTTCTTTTCGGTTTTTGGTCATTATTAGAATAAATAAACTTTGGAATTGGAAGGGATCATAGAATTCTGTAACCACAGAAATAATGAATAAGATAACGAATAGCCTTTGGCTAATTTTGTGAATTACCAATAAGCTTTGAAAAGGGTTTTGTTGTGTGCATAGATGGTACAACAAGAATTTTTAAGTGGAATGATTCTAGATTACCAAAGTTAAAATGAAAATCTCCACTAATGTTATAATACAAATTGGTTATCGTATTTTTCTTATAATTAAAAACATTATTTTATTTACTTATTTTTGACTGCATTGGGTCTTTGTTGCTGCGCACAGGCTTTCTCTAGTTGTGGCGAGCAGGGGCTACTCTTCGTTGCGGTGCGCGGGCTTCTCATTGCGGTGGCTTCTCTTGTTGCGGACGGAGCACGGGCTCTAGGTGCACGGGCTTCAGTAGTTGTGGTGCACGGCTCAGCAGCTGTGGCTCATGGGCTCTAGAGCACAGGTTCAGTAGTTGTGGTGCACGGGCTTACTTGCTCCACAGCATGTGGAATCTTCCTGGACCAGGGCTCGAACCTGTGTCCCCTGCATTGGCAGGCAGATTCTTAACCACTGAGCCACCAGTGAAGCCCCAGTTATCTTATTTTAATAAAAGATGATGGTCAAATTATTAATTTAATAAATATCAAGTACATACTATATGCAGGCACTATTCTGGGCACTGCAAATACTGTAGATTAACCAAAATTTCTGCCTTCATAGAGTTTACATTCTTTTTCTTTTTAACAATTATAAAAATAATTTTCGGGCTTCCCTGGTGGCACAGTGGTTGAGAATCCGCCTGCCAATGCAGGGGACATGGGTTCGTGCCCCGGTCTGGGAAGATCCCACATGCCGCGGAGCGGCTGGGCCCATGAGCCATGGCCGCTGAGCCTGTGCGTCCAGAGCCTGTGCTCCGCAACGGGAGAGGCCACAACAGTGTGAGGCCCGTGTAAAGCAAAAAAATAATAATAATAATTTTCTTTCAAATAAAATTGCCTATCAAACACTTACATTTTGAAAGGGGCCCCTGGAAACATAGTTGTCTTTTCAGGCAGATGAGTTAAAGTCAGTTTTCTTGGAATAAGGTAAAAAATAGTGATAGGAAAAAGGAGTCCATGTTGAGATTGCTGGAAATATCTTTGGCATTTTCTGTTTGTCAGATCTTTTTATTTCTGTTTTCATCTCCACTATAAACGCCATGATGCTTCATAACAGCTCAGAGGTTTAAAACATCCTTTGAATTATAAACTGAGTTTTAACAAAGCAATAAATTTTTTAGTTCCTAGCTTTCATCGTCTCTGGGTGCTGTTGATTTAAACATAGAAATTCTAAAACATGAAGTTTTCTTATCTAGCTTTAATAGTGATGTGTTTGATATATATATATATATATATATTTAATATATATATATATGCCTTTTCTTAGAAACCATATATTTTCATAAAGTTCAGTATAGTTTTTAGAGATGGGCCTTGCACATCTCTTGAAATAACTAGTATATCTCCTATTTCCCATTTTGTGGAAACCAAAGCTATTTGAATGCCAGTTCCCCCCCGCCCCAGAATCTTTTAAGCCATTCTTCTAATCACAGACTTTGATTCTGTTTATTTAATAATACATGAATGTAAAGCTAATTATACCACATCCTATTCATCATATTTCATTCATATTTTTAAACTTGCATGTGTGTGTGTCACCTGAAGACAAATCAAATTGAGAGGAAAAAACTTGCTAGCAGGAAACGCAGTTTGATTAAAAAACAGCTTAAAAAATGTTCTTAACTATTACTTTAGCAATAGTAAGTCATCTACAGGGAAACACTAAAGCTGAGATAAGAAACCCTAATAACAATGGTTTTTTCCACACAATAGCCAAAGAATTACATGGCAAATAATGGTTAATACATATGTTTTGTGACAATTAAGTAATGCTATCACAATTGCCACGTTTAATCGTAGAATTTTCATTAGACCAATTGAACTTCAGCAAATTAAATGAAATGTATTTCTTTTCTTAGAAGTAATGTGTCTATCAGTGATAAAAACCTGTGTTCTCAAGACCTACCTTTATTCTAGAATTATGCTGGCTAGTATAGTAGCCACTAGCCACATCTGACTATTTCAATTTAAAATAATTAAAATAAAATATAAAAAAAACCGAAACTGAGTTATTTGTAGTGAGGTGGATGGACCTAGAGTCTGTCATACAGAGTGAAGTAAGTCAGAAAGAGGAAAACAAATTCCGTATGCTAACACATATATATGGAATCTAAGAAAAAAAATAAAAAGAAGGTCATGAAGAACCTAGGGGCAAGATGGGAATAAAGACACAGACCTACTAGAGCATGGACTTGAGGATATGGGGAAGGGGAAGGGGAAGCTGTGACAAAGTGAGAGAGTGGCATGGACATATATACACTACCAAACGTAAAATAGATAGCTAGTGGGAAGTAGCTGCATAGCACAGGGAGATCAGCTAGGTGGTTTCTGACCACCTAGAGGGGTGGGATAGGGAGGGTGGGAGGGAGGGAGATGCAAGAGGGAAGAGATATGGGAACATATGTGTATGTATAACTGATTCACTTTGTTATAAAGCAGAAACTAACACACCATTGTAAAGCAATTATACTCCAATAAAGGTGTTAAAAAATAAAATAAAATAAAATATAATTAAAATTTCAATTCCTCGGTCATACTAGCTACTTATTGGACAGCACAGATAGAGAACATTCTCATCGTTGCAGAAAGTTCTGTTGGACATTGCTGCTCAAGAGGAGTGTTTGTTTGCCCAGCATCCCTCTCAGTCATATGATGCTGGGCTGTCTTTAAATTTGAGAGGAAGCCCAGTTCAGAGGAGCTTCTACAGGTCTGCGCTGCCTTCCTGCTTCCTCACTCCCCATTCAGCAGCACTTATGTGAGCAACAGCGAGGAGGCCACTGCTTGGTTGGAGTAAAGTGGGGGAGGTGCAGAATATGGGGAGATGACCATTGGAGAGGTAACAGCATGCCCCCTGACTAGGAGCCTTTGCATATGCGAACCCTTCAGCCTCCAGCATTCTTCTCTTAGGTGTTCACATGGCTTTTCCCCCTCACCTCTTTCAGTACTTTGCTCAGATTTTCACTTCTTAGCAAGGCCTTCCCTGACTCCACACTATGTACAATTGCAACCTTCACCCCACCAGTGGCACTCTCTATCCCTCTTATTTTCTTCCATAGGGCTGATCATCTTCTGACATACTATACTATATATTTTACTTGTTTATTGAGATTGTCAGTTTATTTCTAAGAAGTCATTAAAAAATAGTAGCATAAAGTACTATCCTTGTTATATGAGAGCATAATGAGATAGAGATATGAGAGAGAGAGAGGGCAGGAGGGAGATACTGATGTTATTTTTCATGTATCCTTAATGATGTAGAAACACATAATCTGTGTTAACATAGATGGAGTTTTAAAAACTGTTTTCATGTCTCTCTCACGTATAATTTCTGGCTTTTAAACTATTCCAGCTTGTATAGTCTCATGAATACCCGATGACTTCTTCTGTTCAAATGAAAACACCTACCGAATTCTTTGGACATACTTTGCTCGAAGCAGCATTAGTGCTCTTTCATATCTGTCAGGAGTCTACAATATGCTAGCCTCTTTACTAAAAGAACATGCTGTACTTCCTTGTACTGCAGTCACTCTTTGTAGACTAAGATTTTGGCAGGAAAATGAGAACCCATCATCTTCATGGAGTTTTGCTTTCCCTAGATCCAGGTGATGGGAGGGAATGATATGTGAAGTTTGACTTGGCAATAGGGTACCACCAGCAACTTGACCCGCTCTCCACCTGCCTGCCTCCTGCTGCTCCTTTGGCCTGCAACCCCAGCCCAGATTAGGAACATGAGCACACGCTGCAACCCCTTACCAGGAAAGCCTCAAGCCTGTGAGACACTGCGGAGACATTTCTCTAGCTCAGAGGTTGATCAGTGCCCACATTCTCTCAGCCATGCTAGAGAATGGTTGGTATGGTTCAGAGAAAGCTGGGGCAAGAGCTAGTAATCACACCAGGAGATAAGCTTCTGGGCAAATAAGCCCCTGGTGAATAAGAGAACAGGTAGGAAGGAGAAAGAAGACAGAAAATAAAATCACCAGTAGTAGCTTGCATCCAGTGTTCCACAAATCTTTAAATGTCTCCAGTCACCTTCAGATAACCCAAGTTAAGATTAGGTTGATTTATGGCCTTCTACATCTTTTCCTTTATTTGTGTGTGTGTGTGTGTGTGTACACACACACACACACACATATATATACACATATATGCACAGACACAGAGTAAAATGTTTTGTTTTTAAAATGGAGAATTTACAGTTTGCTTTTTTTATTTGAGACTGTAACACGGACAGCCTTGTAATAATAGATATAGTTCTAATTGGCTTTTTTCAAAATTTCTTTATTTAAATGGAATCATAATTTTACAAGCATGAAATATACACTTTAAAAAATTATTATTATTACTATTACTGTTTTATAATTGCCTCTACTCTTATTATCCTATCTCTAACTCATGGTGCTTGTAAATTACCTGGTATGTATCCTTCTGTACTTTTCTCCATAGCTCTATGTCTGTCCATATATCTAGCTATCTACCTAGATCAGGAACACTTCACCTGGTGGTAGTTTTGAGAACCTACCGTCTCACTGAGAATGAGACAGATGACAAAAAGGTGTCTTTTCCCTTCTTTTTGCAAAGACCGATCGCGCTTAACAATAATTCTCAGCTTTCACCCAGTATTAGTTGTTTAAGTTAAAGCAGTGAAATATTGACTACTGGGGGGAGAGAAGTACATTATAGAGGAAAAAATGATATTTTTAAACAATTTTTAAAAATCAAGTGATTTATAAAATGGTTCTAATATCTTCCTTTGAGGAAAAAAATGGTGTGTCTCTATAAAAAATATAAAGAGTCATGTTAAAAATTCGAATATAGATTTCTTTCTTTTCATTAGGCCTAATACTTGGAGTTTAGAAAATATATATGGATGGCTAAAAGTCTACCACATAGTTCTATAGCACATTTTTTGTAAATGACACCTGAGACCTACAATTACACTATACATTACTTGGGACTTTCATTCCATCAGTCCTGAGTTTCCTAAGCTCTCTATACACTCGTTTTCCTTATTCATGAAATGAGGGCATGATCCCCACCTTGTCTGGTTATTTTGAGGATTATATTTGGTCATACATTTAAAGCACCCAGAACAGGACTGGCACATAGCAGGTTTTGATAACTGTTGGTCTTCTTCCTCTTTTCTTTTTAGCTCCTAGGCGATTTACAGTTTTTATAGAATGGTGAAGTTAGATCTCAGGATGCTATTTAATTATGGCTGTGAAAGTGTCATGAATTTGAGTGTGACAGATGCTTTGGAAACTAAAAGTATGACTTAGGAAGATAAGAATGTAGATCCCTGCTAGAGCCAGTCATTCAATGTATGGAAATACAACCATCGTCAATAAAGAAGATCTTTATATATCCATTGGTTAGTGTGCCTCAGTAGACATGAATTATAATTATTTTTTAAATAAACATTCAAGAGAAAACATACGACATACAAATTTTATTCTATAGAGTTTTTAACATGTGTATTTTTCAAAGCTCATTTTTCAAAAAAATATGTCATTGATTCAAAACACAAATAAACCATCAAAACTGTGTGAAATTACTTGCAGGCCCTGAAGTTAAGTTCTAATTTGTCAATTATTTTAATGAAAGCTTTAAAGTTTTACTTATAATGCTCTTGTAAACTGTCCCATATATTTGGAAGCAACATTTGTAAAAATGGGAATCTACTGGTTTCGAGAAAATCAGGTTAAAAGTTTGTCTTTTAAATGTAGATGATTGTTATCCTTGTATTTTCTTGTTTGTTTGTTTTGGCCACACGACATGTGGGATCTTAGTTCCCTGACCAGGGATTAAACCCATGCCCCCTGCATTGGAAGCATGGAGTCTTAACCCCTGGACTGCCAGGGAAGTCCCTGTTATCCTTGTTTTTTGAGGGCAGGAAAAATAATTGAATTTAAGACTTCCAGTTAGATATGGTAAGTTAAACACATTCATTCAGTTCTGTTCCCTCGTGAAACCCCACTAAAATGACAGAAAAGGCGTTTTTAAAGCATAAATCCGTACGAACAAAGAGAATTAGAGAGGAGATGACAGCAGAATAGAGAAGTCAAGACACTTTGGGGAGCTGGAAACCAGGTAATTGACTTAACGTATTTGAAGTACTTCACGTGTAATATTTTATTCGATCCTCACAACAATCCTATGGTAGAAGTAGTTACTATCATTATTTTACCGATGAGGAGACCAAGACAAAAAGAAGTCCTGTTGCCTACCCAAAATTACAGTTAGTAAGTGGCAGAACTGGGATCCAGCCCTAGGCAGCCTGGTGCAAGCGCTTACACAAGGCGTCAGCAAACTGGCCCCTGTGCCAAATCTAGCCCACCACCTGTTTTCCTATGACCTGCAAGCTAAGAATGGTTTTTACATTTTTAAATGACTCTATTGTTTTCCTGTGGTTGCTGTAACAAATTGGCCAAAAACTTAGTGGCTAAAACAACACAGACTTCTTACACGTACGTAGCTTAAAAGTCTCATGGAACTAAATACCAAGGTGTTGGCAGGACTGTTGTCTCCTTTGGAGGCTTCAGGGGAGAATCCATTTCCTTGCCCTTTCCAGTTTCTACAAGCTGCCCACGTTCCTTGGCTCATAGCCCCCTTCCTCCATCTTCAAGGCCAGCAACAGTGACTTGAGTCCTTTTCACTTTACAAAACCATGACCTTCTCTTCCGCTTCCACCTTCCACTTTTAAAGACCCTTGTGCTTACATTGTGTCTACTCGAATAATTGCCCTATTTTTTTTTTTTTTTTTTTTTTGCTGTATGCGGGCCTCTCACTGTTTTGGCCTCTCCCGTTGCGGAGCACAGGCTCCGGACGCGCAGGCCCAACGGCCATGGCTCACGGGCCCAACCGCTCCGCGGCATGTGGGATCCTCCCAGACCGGGGCACGAACCCGTGTCCCCTGCATCGGCAGGCGGACTCTCAACCACTGCGCCACCAGGGAAGCCCTTGCCCTATTTTAAGATCAGTTGATTATCAATGTTAATTCAGTTTGAAATCTTAATTCCCCTTTGCCAGGTAAGGTAACATATTCATAGGTTCCAGGGATTAGGAGGTTAGAAATCATTGGGGGGCATTACTCTGCCTACCACAAGGGTTTATAAAAAAAAAAAAAGAAGAAAAAATATTTCATGACACACGAAAATGATGTGAAATTCAAATTTCAGTGTCCATGATGAAGTTTAATTAGAACACCCTTGCTCATTCATTTTTGTAATCTATGGCTACTTTTGCACTACAGTAGCAGAGTTGAGTAGTTACAACAGACTATATGGCCCTCAAAGCCTAAAATATTTTACTGTCTGGCCCTTTACAGAAGAAGATTTTGACCCCTGACATAGCGTTTCTAATCAGCTTTTAGTACCTTACTCTTATATATTAATGAACAGACAAGGATCACCAGATATTTGAAGAAATCCTCTGACAAGAAATACAGAGACTAAAGCAATCTCAAGAGGGGACAGAGAGAGACAAGGTAGGAAACAGAAGAATGTTTCAAGAAAAAAATTCTATATTTAATATTCTCAGAGAGGAAAGAGAATATTGCAGACAGGAAACTAAAGCAGAATACCACAAAAATTTTTTGAACACTTAGAGTTCAAGAAAGAGCTCTTGGAAAATAAATAGGTGATACTTGGGGGAAAATCCATGGGAGTATTGAAAGAAATAGTCAAGGAAATCTCCTGGAAAATAGCATAAAGCACAGTGAGAAAGAAAAGATGGACTTAAGCGTCAATTCAGGGCCCAATATTTGACCAGAAAGTTTTAGAAAGAGAAAATGTAGAGGAGAGAGGATACAATTAGGTAAGAAATAATTACTACTGCCCTTCTCCCACTGCCCCCCCCCATTACCCTCAAAAGTCTCAGAACTGAAAAGATTTTTTTTCCAGGTAGGAATTGCTCATCAAATGCTCCGCACAGTGAATGAAAAAGACATCAAACCATACGTCATGAAATGTCAGGACACCGGGGTTATAGAGAAGATCCTAAAACTCGCAGAGAGAGAGAAAAATAGGAAACATGTAATAGAAGGGTGTTGGGGCCATCTAATTTAGGATGTTGATAAGACGTGTGAGATCATGGACTCCTAGCCCAATACGGAAGGAAATGAAGAACAGGAGGGGCTGATACGTGGAGGGAAAGTAGAGAGATCACATCATTCACTCCACAAAAGTTACTGAGCACCTTTCTCGTCCAAGGACTATTCTAGGTTCTGGGGATACCACAGTGAACAAAACAGAGACCCCATCCAGTTTTCTTTCAAAGGCTCTGAAGGAGCTGGAAAATTGGTATTTTGAGGATTTATCAGAAAACATGGTACAATCTCTTTTAGTGTTTTTAAGGATTTTTTTAAAAAGTCTCTCTAAGCACCAAATTCAGCTGTCTTTTTACAGCCTCTGTTCCCCTCATTGACAGTATCACTCTTTTTTGTGTGTGTGTGGTTCGCGGGCCTCTCACTGTTGTGGCCTCTCCCATTGCGGAGCACAGGCTCCGGACGCGCAGGCTCTGTGGCCATGGCTCACGGGCCCAGCCGCTCTGCGACATGTGGGATCTTCCCGGACCGGGGCACGAACCCGTGTCCCCTGCATCGGCAGGCGGACTCTCAACCACTGCGCCACCAGGGAAGCCCGACAGTATCACTCTTTGAAACAACCTTTTCTCCTGCCAACTTCCCTCTTGCCCTCTGAACTCCAGGTAACGAGGCAATCTTGACACGTGTGACAATCACTACCTTCTTGTCCTTATTATTCTCAGCCTCCTTCACTGGCTGCGTTTCCCACCGTCTCCATACTAGAGTAAAAGGGCATCATCTTTCCTAGTCTCCTGTCAAGCAGATGAACTATTTTAAGCTCAGTTATCATTACTTGCAGTGACTGCTGACTGAATCTGTGGCTCTTCATTCCATCCTACGTGTTCTTCTACACTCCGGAGGCGCATTCGCTTGCCTGTGAAAGAACCCCAGCAGGATGTTAAGCTCAAAATACCAGGACACAACTCCTCATCTCCTTTAGAACTCAATCTTCCGTTTGACTTTGCTAGTTTTCTTAATTTATATTTCCATTTAGAACTTCAGAATATTCTCTGTCTCCTATAAATTCTATGCTTTAGTGTCCCTCACATCTGCCCCCTCAGTTTCATCTTTTGCCTTCACTCTACTTCCGACTTTCATCACCTGTCACCTCTGTTGTTGGTTATCCTTTCCCTTCTCTGTCCATCCTCTCTGTTTTACTCAGCCCCAATTTAAATCATGTTCAATACAATAATCTCTGCTTCGGTGCTTACCACATATTGAGGATAGTTCACATTTCTGCAGACTGACACCTACAGCCTTTCAGTTTGTGTTTAACCTGTCTTTGAGTATCTCCCGCAACTTTCTCCATAAATAGAAAAACTTCTTTTCAAAGTCAGATTAGGTTATACTCTGTTCTCTCCTCATCATCCTCTACTTTACTGCTTTACGTGCCTGTCTCTATACTGACCACTCTGCCCTGTCTGTCTCTCCTGCAAGCCCCCCACTACTGGGGGAAATCTCACCCAGTGAAGAAGGCAAATCAGATACCATTCTCTCCATGATGCTGTTGCACAGTCGTGATGGTGTATTTATGGACTAGAAGATTATGTATCTAGGAGTGTAAATCCTGAAGACATTCAAATAACAAAATCAGGTCAAATTTTTTAAAAAATTAATCTTCCACTTAAAAATCTCATCTTTTTAATAACGTAGTTGCTGTAGTTTAACCTATGGTGAAGGTGAATTTCTCCAGGCTGCAGAAATGTCCAGTTATTGACCTAACATTACCTCACGCTGTTGAATAGGGAATGGGTAATTCAAATAGTGAAATAAAGCAAGATTCTGGTGTCTACCTACCTCTTCAACCTCATCTTCTGCCATTCTCCTTCGTGCTCAGGAAACTCCAGGCTAGCTGGCCTCTTTCTGTTCTTCAGGTATTGTTAGGCCTTGTCCACCTTGTAGCCTTTGTACTTGTTATCCTTGCTGCCTATAGGCCTTTGCCATGGTTATTGGCCTGAGTGTGGCTGCTAACCTCTCATTCTGGCCTCTGGTGAAACGTCATCTCAAAGAGCCATCAAGCAATGTAGTAGCTGAGAATATATATTTAGAAGACTGGTTCTAGAGCCAGACTAGACTACTGACTAGAGTAGTACTACTCTACTGGCTTTTTCCTGCTCCTGTTTCTCTGTCCCATTACTTTGTTTTATTGTCATTATAGCACTTAACACTGTGTAATTACTTTGTTTCATTTTTCATTTGCCTTCTCATTCATTTTGTCTCCCCCTCAGCTTCATAAGGTCAGGGACTTTTCATCTTATTTGCTATTTCCCCGTGCCTAAGAACATGGCATACGGGCTTCCCTGGTGGCACAGTGGTTGAGAGTCCGCCTGCCGATGCAGGGGACACGGGTTCGTGCCCCGGTCCTGGAAGATCCCACATGCCGCGGAGCGGCTGGGCCTGTGGGCCATGGCTGCTGAGCCTGCGCGTCCGGAGCCTGTGCTCCGCAACGGGAGAGGCCACAACAGTGAGAGGTCCATGTACTGCAAAAAAAAAAAAAAAAAAGGATGATCCTAATGGAGATATTCTAAAACTGAAATGTGTTGATGGTTGCACAACTCTGTAAATTTACTAAAAATTGTTGAATTGCACACTTAAAATGGGTGAATTTTATGGTATTAAGTTATGCTTTGATAAAGCTGTTTAAAAAGTAAATGATCCTTACTCTTATTGTTAAAATGCATTATAATCTTTTCAAAACTGTATCTACAGTAGAACTTTAAACGCTGTGTTCTCTTGCCACTGGAAATGGGAGTAGATGAAGTAGGTAAACTTGTATCCTGCCGAAGTTGATGAAGGACAAAAAAGTTTGTGTCACTGTCATGTGCTCTTTGCAGGAAAGGATTTTTTTCTTTCTTACCTGTGGATTCACTGGGATGCAAAGCGTATATAGGTATTTGTTGAATTAACTTTCGACGGTTTAATTTATCTGCACCCTAGGTATTTAAATTGTATCCAAAAGATCCTTGCTTTCATACTCTAATTTTGAAATATAGACCTTGTGCAGTATCCTGAAAAAGACAAAACTTTCTATGCACTATTTCAATGCATAGACATTAACATATAGAAGGAAAAAATGTAACTGATGAAAATAATGTGAGAAAAAATTCTTAGGTTTAGTTACTGATCAAAGTTGCTCAGGGAAGCCTGAAGGAAAATTAAAATTGAGTTAACATAAAATTTACTTACAAAGATTTGCAAGTATTTTTAAAGCATTTTAACTTGTGAGTAAAAACAGAAGAATCTTCCTCTGAATGTGATAGAAGAAAACTTACATGAATATTTATGGATGTGTGTTGATATTTAGAAAAAAAAAGGAAATCAGTCATGAACCAAAAACCTCCAGTTTAAAATATAAGACTGCTGTTACTGAGTCAAATGTATACACATCATAACTAAGCAGTTAGTATAATCTTATATTTTCATTATATTGAATAAATAGACCAGAGGGGCTATATAGATTCAAGAGAGTGATGTAATTTTTGTCACTACTTGGTAACTTGTAGGTAGCCAAAATAGTAAAGTGAAAGTAATTATGAAATGTCTGTAAAAAAGGTAAGACAATTTTATCTGCATTTTTGTAATCATGATTGGAGACAGTCATTTTGTAACTCTGTTTTTAATTTTGTTAGACATGAATCCAAAACATAGCTCATAATTTCCTCTGAAAACCTGGCCCTAGGAGCCTCTTTAATTGCCCCTAAAGAAAGTTTCTTTGGGTTTTTTCTGATTTAAAAAAGTAATCCATATTTATTTATAAAAATATTCATCTGAAGTAGAAAAGCATAAGAAGAAAATAAGTCACCTGTAACTATACTAATCAGAGATGAACATTTCTAGATTCTTTTCTCTACTCACGCATAAGGTGTGTGTGCCTTGCATATGTGTTTGTTTCAGTATGTAGGGGTTTTTGGTAGCCCTAATAATTAATATTCCCTTCTCCCTACATGGGTTCTAAACAAATTAATAAATAAGACTAATCACTACAGCATGACAGTTGAAGGCCAGAATCCACCTTTGTTACAGATGGTAGAGGGGGATGAAAGCCAAAAGTCCCTGCTGACTAACTCCTGAATTGGATAGATTTACCCAGCCAGGCTGGCCCCAGGAAGACTCAGGGCATAGAGATGCAGAGCATAATTACCACCAAGGGCAGCTTGCACCCAGGAAGGAAAAGGAGAGAGTGAGCCAAGCACTCTCAGTGAATTCTTCCCACATTCAAGTCAGATTAATAAACTGCCTTCCTTTCTAGGGAAGAGTGAATGAGAAGTGGGGAAAGGTTGGGGTGAGAGGATATCAGATCAAGTAGGGCCTTGGAGGCTGTGTAAAGGAGTTTGAACACACTCTTCTGAGGGTAATGAGAAGCCATTAGACAGATTTTAGGAGAAGAATGACATCCTCTAAATTATATTTTTTAAGGAATCACTCTGCATGCAGTTATTCTCTGCACAGAGAATAACTACAGGGGGAAAGGTGGAGGCAAGGAGACTGGTTGGGGGCTGGCTGATGCAGACATCCAGGTCATTTCTTGGGTGAGGGTGGTAGTGGTGGAGGTGATGTTCGGTTTCTGAAGATTTTTTAAAACTAGAATTGACAAATGGGTAAAATTTAATGTAAAGGTAATTTTTTCACAGTATTTTACATGATGCCTTTTTAAATAGCTGTACAGTGGTGTAATATAGATGATTTGGAAAATGATTCCACAAAACACATTTGATCATTTCCTTTCATGGTGCCTGATTTTCTAATAAGTAGGCTATTTGAGGTTGAGAATTTGGATTTCATGAAAACCTGCCTTGATTTTGTGTTATTTTAGTTAATTTTGAACAGCTAATTTTATTATTATTATATATTTATATATTTTATATTTTTATTATTTTATATTTTTCTTTTATTATTATTTTATATCAATTGGCAATATGGAGTAAATGCTCCCTAATTCTTAAAAGAAAAAACCAGAAGATTTTTAGTGTTTTCTGTAGCACAAGCAGAGCCCTTTGCAGTTGTCTAGATAGGGCTGTTATGTCGTCTAAAATGGTCAGACTCTCTGTAGGGTGACTATACTCTCTAGAAAGCCTATATAAGGGATGCCTCTCTCTAGGAGAGAGATTTCCTGAGCCATGTTTCTCAGCTACAGGACAGCTCTGATTTATTTTGTAAGCTGACGAGGCCAAACATTACTGTTTTAACCATTATAAACAAGATAGTAAATGTTAAATGTTCACTCAGTAGAGCCACTAGTAGTGCTTTTATATACAGAAAATAGTGTCTGAGCCAAAAATGCAAAACAGTTCTCTGGTCTACATGCATTCCCTTTTAACTTACTCTTTGATTCATTGCAACTGGAGAAGTGATGTAACCAGTGATGATTTGAGCTCCAAAACTCTTGGTGCTACAGTGATTCTTCCTGTTTTGTTTTATTTTGTTTTTTCCATCTACTTTCTTCTATTAATTACCCAAGACTTACCACATTTCTTAAAACTTCTCAGAAACTTTAATTTTTATAATGTGGGACGCAAATTAAAGAGCATTGCAAGATTCTGTTAAACCTCAGAAATTCAGAATATTGTAAATATTTACCAGTTTTGTTCCATATCAGAGTTTTTGTGGCTTTCAGCTCTATCCTACAAAGTAATGCAAGGATCAAATCTTAATTCAGAAGTATTTTTTAAGTTATTGCTCAAATTTATTTACAGTTCGTTTATAAAGAATTATTCTCACTCTAAACTGTCTGATAAAGAATTTGGCTTTTTGCTGTAAACATTTTACCCTGGGTAGAAAACACAGATGCTCATGGGACAGGTGGTCAGGAAGCCAGTTGCTGTGTACATCATGTGGTAACCCTGTTTTATTCTGAAAAATAGTTTTTATACTCTCTCAATCAGAAAATATAATAGAGAAGGGACTTACTTGTCTTGTAAAGCTGTGTACTTTTTATCCACAGTAAATTACATTTTACATTGTGACCCACTACACACATATCTTTGCGCAGACTGACATACACACACACATACAACTGAAATAGTTTACCATAACAGTTCCTAATCTTGCAATGTACAGTGCACTCTAATATTTTTTCATTCCATTTGATTTCATTTTTAAAAAGTACTGATCATAATCTATTAAATTGATTTTATGACCCACTAATGAGTTAGAATCCAGAGTTTGCAAAACACTACTAAATCATGTCCCCAGTGTAATTTGATCTTCACAGGTGAGGTAGGCAAGACTAATATCCTTTAGAAACATAATTAAAGCCTGCACTTAAAAAACAGAAGCTATGGGCTTCCCTGGTGGCGCAGTGGTTGAGAATCTGCCTGCCGATGCAGGGGACACGGGTTCGTGCCCCGGTCCGGGAGGATCCCACATGCCGCAGAGCGGCTGGGCCCGTGAGCTATGGCCACTGAGCCTGTGCGTCTGGAGCCTGTGCTCCGCAACGGGAGAGGCCACAACAGTGAGAGGCCTGCGTACCGCAAAAAAACAAACAACAACAACAAAAAAAACCAGAAGCTTTGACTGAAGAAGAAATGGTTTGGGGCATTGAGTGACCAGAGGTCATAATAAACACAGTAGGCACTTGAATGGTGAGGGAGAGGAAGGGGAGGTGTAGAGATCTAGATTAGGAGGCACATAGATGCAAGAGATGCTTTCCCTGCCTTGGCATTTTTGCCTAAGCCCCTGAAGACATCTGGCATGCCACCAGAAGTCACCTGTGGTTGGAACGTACTCAGTTGCTGGTGTCTCGAAAGGGTGCCAAAATTAGTTTGCAAGGCTCTACCTCTCAGATTCCTGTAGTTCACCCCCAGAAATCCCATCCATACTTATCCAGTCTAGTTTCTCTAGTTAAGTCTATTTCCCTAACTTCATCTGTTTGCATACTACTCTCATAATTCTTTCCTTGTCTATACAGCACCTTATTGTTTACTTAGTTAAAAATTGATTTTTTTAAAATTATAAATACTTTTTAAATTGAGGTAAAATTCACATAACATACAATTAACTATTTTAAAGTGTACAGTTCAGTGGTATTTAGTGGTTTCACAGTGTTGTGCAACCACCAGCTCTCTCTAGTTTCAAAACTTTTTCATCACCCTGTAAAAACACTCTGTGCCCATTAAGTGATCACTCATCATTCATTGAAGGAAATAATTCATTCTGTACTATATTTATGCTTTAATTACTGAGATAGTGAATGAAGATCATAGACATGGTATAAAATTAAAACCTTTTGCTAAGTTTAAATGGCCATAGCAAAAATGGAATTCTTTGTCATTGACTAGATCTAGTAGCCAGATGACATTTTGCTGTTTTATTTTTTATTTATTTTTTTTATTTTTTATTTTTTTGCGATACGCGGGCCTCTCACTGTTGTGGCCTCTCCCGTTGCGGAGCACAGGCTCCGGACGCGCAGGCTCAGCGGCCATGGCTCACGGGCCCAGCCACTCTGCGGCATGTGGGATCTTCCTGGACCGGGGCACGAACCCGCGTCCCCTGCATCGGCAGGCGGACTCTCAACCACTGCGCCACCAGGGAAGCCCTGCCGTTTTATTTTTAAACCGAGGAAGTTTGCCTATAAACCATTTCGTAGCAGAACAAACTTTCCAAGTGCTCTGAGTTAAAACATATGGAGGTACTAAAGATACTTGCATGAGGCTTGAATGTTTTCCCACACATAAAATGTGTATCTCAAAGATGGAAAGATATTTTAGACATTTCACTAAAATACTAGTTTAAAATTATAGCAAAATACATGGTAGTTATTTTTATATTGATAAAATAAGCATGCTTTTGTTTAATAAGATATGATAAGCCAAAAAATAAAAAATTCTCTGCTGTATTCCTAAATCCACATTCTTAGAGAAAGTGACCCTCCTGTATAAATCTGAAACTGATACAGGTGTGTGTGTGTGTGTGTGTGTGTGTGTGAGAGAGAGAGAGAGAGAGAGAGAGATTTTGATAGCAGTTGTGTGTTTGTATGGGGTTTCCCCATTCACAAAGATACACTTGGACCACATACTTCTGTTTTATCATATAGGAGAGTATTTTTTAAATATTTTGAAAACCAATACATATTCTGTGTTTTTCAGTTCGCTAAGAATATTTGCTAAACTTTACTTTCTGTACTCTCTGTTACAGAAACAGCAGATAGATTGAATATGCTGTTTAAAGAGAATCTCTAGCCTTACCCCACACAGTAGCTTGCCATGCCCCTCCTGGTGGCACTGGCGTGGGGTGATCTTGAGAGGGAGGCCTATTTTTTCTCTTTCAGTAAATGGCTGTAAGCAAGAGAAATGTACGATCAGACTTAAGTTTTTGAAGAATCTCTTTATTGTCTCTATGGAAGATAAATCGGAGGAAATTAAGGCAAGAGACAGTTAAGGCAAGGGGGTCAGTTAAGAGGTCTCAGGTGAGTCCAGTCCCGAATGAGCGATAATGAGGAACTCAACCAAGTTTGTGGAGTGAGAATGGAGACCAAGCGAGAGAAGTGAATCAGAAAGGTATTTAGGATGTGTAGGACAGATAAGACTTTAAATGTTTGTGGATGAGGAGTGAAGGCTGAGTGAGTGACTAGAGTAACTGAAGACCCATGCCACCCATCAGGGCAGGGAGGTTTGCCTGAGGAAATGGAGAGAGAAGGGAAGGCTATAAGGGGTTTGGTTTGGGATGTGTCAAGTCACAAAATCCTGAAGTCCGTATCCAACTCAGTTGAATAAATGAATGAATTTGCTCATTCTTAGGGGTAATTTACTAATATCCACATCTATTACTCTCTTTTCCTATATTTTGAAAAATGCCCTAACTTTTGGCCTGGGGCCGGATTTCTGTTTCCAAAACCTGACTGAGATCTGATTCTTTTCCTCCATGATCTAGCCTAATTTCTTTGTTTCTGCTGATTGAATTACTGTGCCTTGACCTATGCCTCTGTACCTGTATTACCACTTTGTTTAGCACCTCTGGCCCAAGTGTAATTATGGTCCTTACCAACTCCCTTCCTGCCTTACTCACCTTTGGCTCAGAATCCCTTCTGGATGCATATCCTTGAGAGAGATGGTGCAGTAAACTTTATTGGAGGTGTATTTTCTCAGTGTCCCTGTGCACTGATTTTGATAGGGCATAGGAGAGAACACAACACTGTAGCGTGGAGGAAGAGTACTGTATTAGGTCTTATGCCACTGCTGCTTCAGAATTAGCTGTTTAAAGTAAATCACTCAACCCCTCCATGCCTCAGCCTCTTTTTCTGTAAAATGATTGGGTTGGGCTAAAGGACCTTTGAAACTCTACCTTCAGTTGTAAAAATTTGTCACAAAATTTACATCTGTAATATTTGACTCCATAGAATTGGATTTGATAGAACTGTGTATCAAATACAGTGTATTTTAAAGAATAGATAAATTAAATCTTCTCTTTGTAGAAATTGAATGGAAAAATAAATCTCAGTGAAAATTATTTCAGTAAAATTAAATTGAAAATGGGAAAAAAACACCCTTTTTTTGGAAAATGGTTTATTTGTGCTGCTAAGATAATTGATAAAGGAATTAAATTAGCCTAATGGAGCTCATTCTGAAATATATTTTCTCCATGAAACTAATTGAAGTTGAGATAATTTGATTAAAATATATTTGAAAAAATATATTTCAAATATATTTGAAATGACGGGGCCATTTCAAAAGGACACAGGAGCCAAATTGAAGGAGCTCCTAATGTTCAAATCTGAGACAAGTCTACGAACTGTAATCCGTAGAATAAAGTAAACATCCAGGAATATATATATACACACACGTACAAACACATGCATACATAATTTCTTACAATAGAATTCCAATTAATAAATGTAGAAGGAAAGGCAGAAATAGGAAATCACCATGGGGCAAATACCGCAGTAATAATTATTGCAAGCAAGAATCATCAATGGATGCTAAAATTAGTAGACAACAGTACGATGAGAAACAGGATATTTACAAAATCTCAAGGTATTTCCTCACAAGGTACTAACTACACAGGGAACAATAATGACTTTACATTGGAGGAACATGGTAGACACCACCTTAACCAAGTGATTAAAGATCACATTACCTGTAACAAGACATTGACACTGTATAACTCCTGATATGGTGCATGAGAAGGTATAGTGTCACTGCTGTTGTATTCTTGGTAAAAATATATAACTTCTGTCTAATAATGAGGAAACATCAGATAAATCCAAATGGAGGGATAGTCTGTAAAATAACTGACCAGTACTCTTCCCAACTATCAAAGTAAACTATCCCAAGATTGGAGGAGACTAAGAAGACACGACAACTAAATGCAATGTGGGAGCCTTGTTTCAGTCTGGACCAGAAAAAAAGATAGTAGTGGGAAAATTGGTGAAATTCGAATAAGGTCTATAGATTAGTTAATAGCATTCTGCCCTGTTAATTTCCTACTTTTTAAATAATTGTACCATGGTTATGGTAGATGATAACATTACGAGAAGCTGGGTAAAGGGTATATAGGGTATAGGTGATATTTTTGTAATTTTTCTATAAGTTTAGGATTATTTTGAAATAAAGAGCTCAAAACATGTATTTTAACCTTAAAAATGATTTTGAAACAGCCTTGGTGTCAACATGGCAAAGTTAAGTCAACTCATACACCCTTTCCCCTGCCTATACACTAAGCCTGAAAGTGCTGAAGTTAATAGATTTTGAAAAATTTGAAAGAGATAATTTTAGGGCAGCAGGAAGTTCTTTTTAATAAATGGAGAGGTAAATTTTGGGTCTTCAACATCCCTGAGGATTAGTTAAAGCCTAAAAAAGAATGTGTTCAAGAGCTTCCCTGGTGGCACAGTGATTAAGAATCCTCCTGCTAATGAAGGGGACACGGGTTCGAGCCCTGTGCGGGGAAGATCCCGCATGCTGCGGAGCAACTAAGCCCGTGCACCACAACTACTGAGCCTGCGCTCTAGAGCCCGCGAGCCACAGCTACTGAAGCCCACACGCCTAGAACTTGTGCTCTGCAACAAGAGAAGCCACTGCAATGAGAAGCCCACACACCGCAAGGAAAAGTAGCCCCCACTCGCGGCAACTAGAGAAAGCCCATGTGCAACAACGAAGACCCAACACAGCAAAAATAAATAAATTAATTAATTAAAAAGAGAAAAAGAATGTGTTCAAGAAGCATATGTGCATGCCGCAGAGCAACTAAGCCTGTGCACCACAACTACTGAGACTGCGCTCTAGGGCGTGTGAGCCACAACTACTGAAGCCCCTGCACCTAGAGCCTGTGCTCTGCAACAAGAGAAGCCACCGCAATAAGAAGCCCGCGCACCACAACGAAGAGTAGCCCCCGCTCGCGGCAACTAGAGAAAGCCCACATGCAGGAACAAAGACCCAACGCAGCCATAGATAGATAGATAGATAGATAGATAGATACATAGATAGGCAGATAGATAGATAGATAGATAATGCTAGCATATGTGCCTATAAATGACTTACCTTTAGAGGGTGACCATCTGGAGGATGGATAATCATGTCTCCTGATGCCATTAAATGAACTGTGGATCACACGAGTCTTAGTGGGAAGTAGAGCACAGCCTCCACTCCAAAACCCCAAAATGCCAAATGCTCACTTTCCCAGCCTTCTTTGTGTTAATAGAATGCAGGTATTCAAAGTAGGTTTGGCCAATCAAATTCTCCCACTATGGCCTTTGATTCAGGAGCTAATGAGAGGGAAGAATTCATTCTTGTGCGGGAGTGGAAGTAGTGGCAACCATTTTAGGGGTAGCAGTGACCCTGATGGTGTCACATGCAACATTCTGAAGTGGTAATGGTGTCCTCTAGGCTTGTTCTGGGTCCTGAATCTGGTTGGGACCCTGGCTGTGCAATGCCTGCTAGTTCCCACACATTTTATGAGCCTGGTTCTGTAGCCTCCGCAGCAATTTTAGGATGCACTTTCTATTCTTTCAGTAAATTCAACTTCTGCTACAATGGAGAACTCTAACTGATAATGTACAGATCTGTTCATCAAAATATCAGGAGCAAGATAGAGCCCTTTAGCGTATGATTTTTTTTTTTACATCTTTATTGGAGTATAACTGCTTTACAATGGTGTGTTAGTTTCTGCTTTATAACAAAGTGAATCAGTTATACATATACATATGTTCCCATATCTCCTCCCGTATGATTTTAATGGATTTAATAACTTTCTCCTGTGATTTAGAGAGCTATCTGGAACTTTAAACTGTCTCCATCTTTCTTATTCTCTTAGGACACTAAATGAGTTATGTTGCAAGAGTTGTTTTAAGGCATGTATATTTTTCAGCTCTTCAAGGTTTAATATGCCTTTATATGTATTATATTGAGCTAGTAAGTTGAGTTTGAGAGTCATTATTATGTAATGGTTAACAGAGTAGACTTTGGAGGTATGCCTGGATTCAAATCCAGGCTCTGTCACTTACCTGAACAACAGTTTCTCCAGTTATGAGACGATAACAGCACCTACTTCTGGGCTTGTTAGGGGGACTAAATGACTCTGTGTGTGTGTGTGTGTGTGTGTGTGTGTGTGTGTAAGTGTGTAAATATATGTGTGTATGCTTAGAGTAGTGCCTGGCAGGTAGTAAGCTCTCTATTTAGCTATTGTTATTTTGATTCTCAGATCAGCTCAGAATTTATTTATATTTGCTTTTCTGAATGATTTTAACGTGTCAAGTTCTTAAACACATTTGTGTTTGTAGTACCTTTTCCTCTTGGTGAGCCTCTCTAGTATGTGTCTTAACAGAAGAAAGTTCACACTGTTGATGAGATCTGAGAACAGATTTTGTACATTGGTATGTTACAGAAGCAACTTGGTTCTTGACAGTTATTGGAATCTATTTAGCTGATTTGCTGATGTCAGTTTATAACTGACATCCCCAACTTTAGAAGGAAATGAATTGGTTGTTTTCAAGAGCAAGACTAAAATATTAGCTTCAATTAATTATCTTTAAATATTTCTAGAATAATTTAATATACATAGCACTTAAAAGAAAAAAATGTATCCAATTTAAATTACTGGAATTTTATAAGCCAGATGAACAAAATTAAGCTATTCACTGACTGCCCAAGGGAGGGGCGAGTTAGAACATTCGGTAGAAATGGAGAACATACAAACAACCCCAGAGAGAGTATTCATTTGAATAATGAACAACAGCATCATTATGTCAAGCCTTTGAAATTCTTTCCCCAATTGCCTATTGGAGTTAAGTTTTCCTTAAACAGTTATCATACCAAGATGATGGAAAAAAACCTGAAAAACTTCCCTACAACTTCACACTTTCTGATCATGATTAAGACTTAGCAGTGCAATTTTAATCCTTAAAACATGACCATGATTCTTTTCCAGAGGATATGGACATCATTACCCACCTCTGAAGACTTGTCAAAACTTTCCTCAGAGTTTTATTGTGGTCAGTTAGCAGTTTATTAAAGGAAAGCCAGGGTGCTCACTGGGGCTGCTAGTGAGACAGGAGGAAGTTAAAAAACGACTCTCAAAATACGTCTCCTGCCTCATTTGCAGATCTAGGAACTCTGATCTATGAACCTCCTTTATGCATGAATGTTGTTGTAAGTCTTAATTCCTTCACTTTCTTGGCTCTTAAGCTCTTTCTGGTCTGAGTTTGTTGTGCAGTTCTCTGTCAGTGGCTCTGGCCTTTTACATGTTAGTTGGCACCAGTGTCATCCGTTTTGGATTATAAGCTCCTTGAGGGCAGTTACTGTCTTTGGGCTTGGGTTCTACATCACTCTTTGATGGTGATCATGATGATGAAGTGGTTTTCTTCTTTGATTTGAAATACACTCGACCTCTGGTTAGTATATTCTGAGAATTAATAATATTGCAACTATTTCTCAATATTTATATTGCAACTATCTCTCAATATTTATCTACTTTCCAATTGCCTGTGTCATATCAAAACAAAAATAATAGCTATTTTTTGTTGATCATTTTCTGGGTACTAGAAGTGTGTTTGAGCCCTTTACATTTATTATTTCATCCAATTCTCACCACAACTTACTGAGATTGCTATTATTTTCCCATTTTACACATGAGGAAACTACAACTTAAAAAGTTAAATAGTTTGCCCGTTGTATATATAACTAGAAATGTTAAAGCCTAGAAACTCAGGTCTGTCTGGTTCCAAAGGCACTGCTTTCAACCACTGTATCACAGTTTTCTTTGATACAGTGGTCTCTATGGACATTTGTATGTGATATTGATTCTATTATGTCTCTCAAATCTATATTTAAATGTTTTTCTTTTAGAATACTTATAGAGAGTTATGATTATAATGGCATACCCTTGAAAAACAAGGACTTTTTTTACGGATTTGTCTTCATTTATTAGGGGAAAATATCCTAAAAATGTCCGAAATATCTATTCCACTTATCTAACACTGAAAAACCTGCATTAATAGCAGGTTAAATGCTTTAATGCTATTTAGAATATGCGAGTGAACATTCCTCATAGTAGCTGTCAGTGTGGATACATTTTGTTTTTCCATGATAATTCTTCTATAGCTATGTCTTAGCCTTTCTGATGTGGTATTCACTAGTCTTTGATAAATAGACTGTATTGTGTGGTTTTTTTCATTGAGAGAATGATGGAGTTAAAAATAATCACAATAATAATTTTAAAAGAACATGCTGACATTTAGATCTAAAGACTTTCTCCTCTAGGCTATAAAGTCTTAAAAGTAGGTCACACTTTGGGTTTAAACTCTGAACAGATACTTGCTCTCTGTATTAGCTTACCTTTTGATCTTAAAGCAGCACTTATTCTTGACTTCAGTAAATTTTAAATTGTCCTTCCAAATTTGGAAATACTGTATGAAATGAAAAATCACCAGTCATTTGAAGGAGACAATTAAAGGAACAAGTTTGTACTTTTCCGGTCTGTCCCCTTGAAGAATTAGAACTTTTCTTCAATCAGTGATTTAAGCTAGAAATATGAGGCATTTTAAAAGTCTGGAAGTTCATGCTCACATGAATAAGAGGTATAGGGTAGTATCCTTAAAATTCTCTGTAATGTTACCTTTCATTAACCAGAGGACAGTAGAGTAAGAATGTTTGTAGGCTATACCCTAAACATAGCCTGTTTCACTGAGTTAGCATGATTGTTAATTCACTTGTTTCCCAGTAAGCTATTCATTACAGCAGAATTGCTGTGGGTCTTTTGAACTATTTTTCTTCAGTTCCACCACCACCACAAACCACTGAAGACATGACCTTCAGCCTTTTCTCTTTTATTTCTCTTATTCACAGCATACTTTCTTATACTTAGAATTTCTCTTCTAGATTCTCCTGCCCAATACTGCCTAGTCCAGTAAGTATAAACCTCAGTCTCAGTTCTCTCCTGTAGTACTGATCATTGAAACACTTATTTTTGAAAACGGACTTCTGTTGTTCTATAGTAGCATTTAGATGTCAGCTATTTGAGAAAGGCCTATTCTATGGTCAGAGCAGGTTGGTAGGGATGGAGGTGTAATCAAAGTTTACGTTAAATGTTCTAGATCTAGTAACTCAATATAATACTTGATTTAAATATATTTACAGGAGTTTTGAAAGCGTGATTGCTAAAAGTGTGGTACCTGTTTACTTGAAGTAGGTATCCCTTACTGTAAACTGCCTATAGTTACATCAAGGTAACAAGATGTTACAGAAAAGCCCGAACGAACATTTTGGCCAACCCAATATTTATTTCAAGTTCACCTAACTGGGGATGATTTATTTCATAGTCAGTTCTCTTAGCCCACTGTTTCTACCTCCCCACAGTATCTACTCTTCTGTTCCTCCTTATATTAACGCTAGTTTCCCTCCCCAATGTGTTATTTCTTTCTCCATCTCTTCATCGTCTTATTACTGAAAATAAACTAAATGAAGTTTAGAAAATCAGAATTATATTCTTCATCTTATTATTATTTATACTTGACGTTATAATCATGATGTCTCTTGCCAAGATTTATAATAGGAGCACTGAGAGAGTTGTAAATGAGCATGTAGGTTACAGTCCTATATCCAGATATTTAAGGGGTTCCATTTAAGATGGGCTAAAAGGGAATATTTCCAGCATGAAACTGTCCAGAGAAGACACATACCCGGTGCTTATGACAACCAGGAAATGGGGGAAGTATAAGTAGAAAAGAGAACCCTGTTGGAGGCACAGTGCCTATGAGTACACACAGTGAGCATGTGGGGGGTTTTCTTTTTCTTTTTTCTTTTTTTGACTGCGTTGGGTCTTTGTTGCAATGTGCGGGCTTTCTTTAGTTGTGGCGAGCGGGGGCTACTCTTCGTCGCGGTGTGCGGTCTTCTCTTGTTGCAGAACACCGACTCTAGGCGCGTGGGCTTCAGTATTTGTGGCTCACGGGTTCTAGAGTGCAGGCTCAGTAGTTGTGGTGCACGGGCTTAGTTGCTTCATGGCATGTGGGAATCTTCCCCGACCAGAGCTCAAACCCATATCCCCTGCATTGGCAGGCGGATTCTTAACCACTGTGCCACCAAGTCCCAAGCATGAGTTTTATACCGATTCACAAAGTACTGAAAGTGAAAAGGCTTTGTCCTGCTTATCTCAGGAATACAAAGGAAGTGAAAGGAAGAGCTGCATAGGAAAAAGAAGATCTTGCATAAGGAGAAAGAGCAATAAAAACTCCACCTATAGATGCTTTTATGTCTTCAGTTTTTTTACTGCCAGCTTCTAATTAATTTCATCAGATGTTCATAAATAGTGAAAATAACCCAGTGTTCTCAATTCAACTAATATTTATTGTGTAACTGCTATTGCTAGGTCCATTATTTCATAATATTGTGGTCCATGTCAAAGTATGAAAACAATTCAATCCTAGAGAAAATAACCCAGTATCCTCAGTTCGGCTAATAATTATTGCATAAATACTATTGCTAGGTCCATTATTTCATAAGATTATGATCCACATCAAAGTATGAAAATAATTCAAAACTGACCACAATTATGTATATGCATTTTTTTGGTTTGTTTGTTTGCTTTTTGGTAATCAGTAAGTAAGTGATGTGTTTTCTTAAAGAGAATGAAATATCATTTGCCAGTTAATTTGTAAACCCTGAAGTATTTTGAACTTCTAATGACAGTTCTTACTTCTACTAAACATAGGATAAGTGGTAAAACATTATTGTTTTTCAGGAAGTGAACACTATACTTTCAAAAAAATTGTCACCTTCAATTTTTCATGACTTCCTTGGGCATTTTGGGAAGTAATTTTTAGATTTTCTAAGGTATTTTAACCTTTACTCAAATGAAAAGACAAAATAAGAAATAATTCCCTTTCTCACTTTTTTAAACAGAAAAGCTAGAGCTTTGTTATTGTGATTGTTGCTACTAAACAGTTGCAGAAAATGTAGTGAAATAGGTGGGGTCCTTCCTAGTGGCGTTTTATATGATGTGTGATTATCGTGATATTACACATACTGTAACCAGATACGTCCAGCAGAAGGCTGCCTGAATCTTGTGAAATTTCTCTGAAACCTGAGTTGATCCTTGTTCTTCTAGGTAGCTCATAATTTGTAAGAGAAAAACAACAGCTCTGCCTTTTGATAATCTCTGATATTTCCAGCCTTACCAAACCATGCCCTAGGTTAACATGAATTTAGGCACAACTGAAATTTATTTTTAAAACCTTGCTGATCAATAGAATAAATTTATTGTCTTTTATTCTGCGTTGTGTCTGTGACCCTTGAACTCATTTGGCCATTTTTCCTAGTTCACACTTTCCTACAGCAGCTGTATCCAAATGTCTATATATTAATTGTGTGACATGATATGCTAAATGTCAATGCTTTTCTCATGAAAAGAGGTTATATTTTAGCTTTGAGTGCCTCAGACACAGGAGGCACTTAATAACTTTTACTGACAGACTGAAATGTGTGTAAAAGAGAGGAGGTTTCAAAAATATAAAATAGTTCTATCTTGGAAACAAGTTAGTTTTCCAGTTTTCTCCCCTCAACCTCCCAACCCCCAATACTAAAAAAAGGCTCACCAGTAAATATATAGAAAGACCAAGTGAAAAATGTTTATTTTTCTAGTAATAATAAATACTAATAAACAGTAAATAGTATTTACCTAATAAATACTATTCTTCAGAGTCTTTATTTCTTTTACTTGCTTGACTAAGGTGGTGATAATATCTGCAGTGTATGAAGAGCCCTTGGGTTCTATTCCTAAAAGACCATGTCTTTCAGGCATGTTGGATTTCCTTCTGTTTTCATCTAAATTTATGAAGCCACTCCACTGTAAAGTGTGATGCCATAATTTAGAAACTCACTGTGATTAATCCCGATATTGACTTGAACTAGTTAATAACTTTTTTAAAAGACTAATATTTTTCAGAAAGAGAGAGCTATTCTTTTCAAGGTAATCTGTTGGTAGCTAAATTGTCAGAAGTCACTGTAAAACAAAACATCAACAAACATGCTTAGTACTCCTCACCAATTTTTTTTTTTATTGTAGTATGGTTGATTTACAGTGTTGTCTTCACCAATTTTTTGTCATTGGAGTTTATGGACAAAAATAGTGGTTTGAGATATTTTTTTGGCTTTGAACAAAGCAACACAGTGAAGTTGAGTACTTCCTTCTTCTTTGTAGTTTGTTACTTCTTTGTAATTTGTTATTCATGGGATTTTGAATTATAGCTAAAATAAGTGTGTCTTCTTTTTATGGAGAGAAAAGTAAATGAATTTTTCAAATATTAAGGTTTTATTTCATATATTTTATTCTTTTGATAAAGAAATTGTGGTGTATATATACAGTGGAATATTATTCATCCATAAATAAGAATGAAATCTTGCCATTTGCAACAGTTGGATGGACCTCAAGGGCATTTTGCTAAGTGAAATAAGTCAGAAAAAGACAAATACTGTATGATCTCTCTTATGTGTAGAAAAGCTCATAGATAGAGTACGGATTGGTGGTTGCCAGAGGTGGGGGGTAGGGGGCAGGGGGTGGGAGAAATGAGTGAAATTGCTTTTGTTTTTGTTTTAGTTTAATAAATTGAATAAAAATAAATAAATGTTACAGCACATCTCAAAAAAAGAGGTCATTAGGAGCAAGAATTTTCTCTGTCATTTTAAATTTTTAGCTCTTACAGATTACATTCATTGTATTGAATTTTGCTTTTCATTTTCCTAATGAATTTTACTTTTTAGACATTAATTTGATTTTCATTATTAACATTGTCAGTGGATGAGAAATGATTTTTGAAATGATCTTTAGAAATAATTTAGATATGACATAAAACTAAACAATGTGAGTTTTCAGTGATAAACTGCCTAAAATCATATTCCTGTATCCAGCTTTATAAAAATCAAATCAAATCAAAATTTTAAAAAGGTATTTTAAGAAGAGTGCTGTGTGTACACTAGAAAAGCTTCATGAAGCAAAAGGTGCCTGGACTAAGATATACAGGATCACTACAGGGCAGGCAGAGAGGGGAGAGGCATGCTTCCTAATTAAAGCACAACATAGGCAAAGGTGTAAAGTGGAAAATGGAAGTCTTTCCAAGTGATAGTGACCACTCAAGATTATCTTGAGCAAAGGATTTTTTTTAACATCTTTATTGGAGTATAATTGCTTTACAATGGTGTGTTAGTTTCTGCTTTATAACAAAGTGAATCAGTTATACATATACCTATGTCCCCATATCTCTTGCCTCTTGCTGAGCAAAGGATTTTTATAGGGAGTTGTAGGGAGTAAGTTCAGGAAGCTCGGTTAGGGCCAGACCGTGGAGGAACATGAATATCTTAGCGTCTCGTTTTCGACCTTCATTCATTTGTTCATTGGTTCACTTATTTATTTACTTACTTTCTTACTTATTTACCTACTTATTTATTTTGCAGTGCCAATTTCTAAAGTTTTATGCACATGGAAGTAATATAATCAACAAAAAGTTTTAGAAAGATTAATTGGTTGGGGTTATACAAGATAGTTGGGATGAGAGAAAGGAAATCTCTCCTTACCATAGTTATTATAACAACTAGGATGAAGCAGGAAGCATGATGGGAAGTCAAATTTGTGGTCTTGAGCAGGTTAGTTAGCCTTTCTGATCCTGTGTGCTTTTTTGCATCTGGACAATGAATGTAATAAAAATATCTTTCCTAATTGTCTCACTGGGTTGTTGTGAGCAGAAAATGTGATAGCACACATAAAAATGTTTTTTATAAACTGTGAAGCTTGGATACATTTAGGCTGATATTACTTAATAATATCATTATCATTATCAACATTTATTGGCAGTTCAAGGAATGTAGGCCATTGTACTAGTTACTAAAAGGAGGCATTGGATGTGAGAGATGGATTATATCAAGGGATACTCGGTAAGGGTCAGCGATGATGCTTAGTGACAGAAAAAAGTGTAGTAAGTAAAGTAAAATGAGGAAGTCAGGACTGGGAGCAGCTTTAGGGGTAAGAATGTGTGGGTTTAGTTCTAGAAATATTGATTGGAGATGATAATACATCTAAGTGGAAATGCCTGGTATCATTAGACATAAAACGCTTTGCTTGAGAGAAAGTTATAGAATACAGTGAGATTAAGATGTGGGGATCATTTGCGTGGTAGATCACTGAAGCCCTGTGCATGCATGAGCTCTTGGGCACTAGGTGTGGACAGGAGAGCAGACATTTAAGGGAAAACCATGTACATATTTGTTCCCTCCCGTTCTCTTATATTCTCTGCTCCCTATTTTGAGACAGAAGAGAAATTGTCCTTTATAATTCCCTCCACTGCTCGTCGACCCGCTCTTTTTTTTAATACTGTCTTGAAACAGCAACACTTCCTTCAACAGAACTTCCTTGAGGGCTTTCAGAACATCAATCAAGAGAATGTGCTTTATTTTTATAGGGGCAAAGTGTTAAAGGAGTTAACTGTCTACCGACCACCGGCTTTGAAAGGGGAAAGAGAGAGTCCTTTTATCTGTGGATAGATTCCTCTCCTGCTTCATTTCTTGTACTGCTTTGGAGATTCTGGTGCTAAAGTTGGTGTAATAGTGAAAAAGGCTGAGAATGAATCAGCCGATGTGGCCCTGGGAACAAGATATTTATTGGAGTCCAAATCCCTTAATCTGGGCCATTGCAGCAGGGCCATCTGGTGGGATTGTTGTACCCTGTTGTACCCAGGTTGTACCCTGCCTTTTAAGCCCTTGACAATCTGTGCCTTGTGCATTTCTGTATTCTAACCAACCAAGTTTGTGTAATGTTTCCAAAACATGCCATGTACTTTCCCACCTGACTGGACAGTTTCCTCAACCTCAATATCTCCTCCCCGCCTCTGGCCGTGGAAAGCCACTCTCTTTGAGGCCCAGCTCAAATGATGTCTCTCTGTGAAACCTTAACCAGTGTGCTGGGAGCAAAATAATTGTGCCTTTCTTTGCTTTCCCAGAACATTTTATATTAGGTATAGATAAGAGTTTAGGCTCCAGATTCAGACCTGGTAGATTTTTTTTTTTTTTTTTTTGATTTTTGACTGCGTTGTGGGCTTTCTCTAGTTGCTGTGTGTGGGTTTTCTCTAGTTGTGGCGAGCAGGGGCTACTCTTTGCTGCGGTGCACAGGCTTCTCATTGTGGTGGCTTCTCTTGTTGCAGAGCACAGGCTCTAGGTTGCGCGAGCTTCAGCAGCTGTGGCACACGGGCCCTGTTGCTCCGCGCCATGTAGGATCCTCCCGGACCAGAGATCGAACCTGTATCCCTTGCATTGGGAGGTGGATTCTTAACCACTGCGCCACCAGGGAAGTCCCAGACTTGGTAGATTTAAATCCCAACTCTAGTTCAGAATATAACCCGTTTCCTCATTTGTAAAATGGGGAGTTTTATGAAGATAAAATAAGGCCTATATTTCTAATCAATCTGATGCTTGTCAAATACGATTCATGTATTCACAGAGGATACCTTTTCAGTGGAAATTCAAATGGAACCAACTCTCTAATCCCAAATAATAGTGAGAAGGGACAATATGAGTATTAGGCTACCATACCAAACATTTGCTTGTCATCTGTAAACATATGGTGCCCCTTCCCACTCTTTGCCTTAGGAAATAGTGTTCCTTCTTCCTAGAATATGCTTCGTCCATTTCTCTGCCTGATCCTTCAAAACCCTCTTTACCTGTCGTTACCTCTGCAAAACATTCCTGCCCCCTCGGCTGAATTAGTCACTTCCTGTTCTTCATCTGCCTGTGTGAAAACCCGTAGAGCTCCCTCCCACACTGCAGTGAGCTCCCCTAAACACGTGCCATCTCTCTATCCCTAGCTTCACAATTAGGTTCTCCATAAGTGTTTAGAGAATGGATGAATTAATGAATGAGTTAATGAGTAATATAGAAATCCACAAGTAATCCAAAATCCAGGTTTTTGGCAAGAGTGGTAGGCCAGCCACTGGTCCTCTTCCAACCATTTGCTAGGCATGTTTTTGTTTTAAGATAAAAAGAAACATTTGAGGTTTTATTTCCAGTATTTTTCTTCCCAGATTCCTCTGGAAGACCATTTGCTTAAAGGGAGAGACTGAAAAAGAGAACTAAACACTTTGCAATCAATTCTTTTTTTAAAAAAATCTTTATTGGAGTATAATTGCTTTACAATGTTGTGTTGGTTGCTGCTGTATAACAAAGTGAATCAGCTATATGTATACATGTATCCCCATATCTCCTCCCTCTTGCGTCTCCCTCCCACCCTCCCTAACGCACCCCTTTAGGTGGACACAAAGCACTGAGCTGATGTCCCTGTGCTATGCGGCTGCTTCCCACTAACTATCTCATTTACACTTGGTAGTGTATATATGTCCGTGCCACTCTCTCACTTCATCTCAGTTTACCCTTCCCCCTCTCCATGTCCTCCAATCCATTTTCTATGTCTGCATCTTTACTCCTGTCCCGCCCCTAGGTTCTTCAGAACCTTTTTTTTTTAGATTCCATATATATGTGTTAGCATATGGTATTTGTTTTTCTCTTTCTGACTTACTTCACTCTGTATGACAGTCTCTAGATCCATCTACCTCACTACAAATAACTCAATTTCGTTTCTTTTTATGGTTGAGTCCATTGTATATATGTGCCACATCTTCTTTATCAATTCATCTGTCAGCGGACACAGGTAATTTCCATGTCCTGGCTATTGTAGTAGATAGAGCTGCAATGAACATTGTGGTACATGACTCTGTTTAAGTTATGGTTTTCTCAGGGTATATGCCCAGTAGTGGGATTGCTGGGTCGTATGGTAGTTCTATTTGTAGTTTTTTAAGGAACCTCCATACTGTTCTCCATAGTGGCTGTATCACTTTACGTTCCCACCAACAGTGCAAGAGGGTTCCCTTTTCTCCACACCCTCTCCAACATTTGTTGTTTGTAGATTTTCTGATGATGCCCATTCTGACTGGTGTGAGGTGTGATACCTCGTAGTTTTGATTTGCATTTCTCTAATAATTAGTGATGCTGAGCAGCTTTTTGTGTGCTTCTTGGCCATCTGTATGTCTTCTTCGGAGAAATGTCTATTTAGGTCTTTGCCCATTTTTGGATTGGGTTATTTGGTTTTTTTGATATAGAGCTGCATGAGCTCCTTGTATATTTTGGAGATTAATACTTTGTCAGTTGCTTCATTTGCAAATATTTTCTCCCATTCTGAGGGTTGTCTTTTGGTCTTGTTTATGGTTTCCTTTGCTGTGCAAAAGCTTGGAAGTTTCATTAGGTCCCATTTGTTTATTTTTGTTTTTATTTCCATTGCTCTAGGAGGTGGACCAAAAAAGATCTTGCTGTGATTTATGTCAAAGAGTGTTCTTCCTATGTTTTCCTCTAAGAGTTTTATAGTGTCCGGTCTTACATTTAGGTCTCTAATCCATTTTGAGTTTATTTTTGTGTATGGTGTTAGGGAGTGTTCTAATTTCATTCTTTTACATGTAGCTGTCCAGTTTTCCCCGCACCACTTATTGAAGAGACTGTCTTTTTTCCATTGTCTGTCCTTGCCTCCTTTGTTATAGATTAGTTGACCATAGGTGTGAGGGTTTATCTCTGAGCTGTCTATCTTGTTCCATTGTCTGGAGGGTTTTAATCATATATGGGTGTCGAATTTTGTCGAAAGCTTTTTCTGCATCTATTGAGGTGATCATATGGTTTTTCTCAGTCAGTTTGTTAATATTCTTTATCACATTGAATGATTTGCATATATTGATGAATCCTTGCATTCCTGGGATAAACCCCACTATATCATGGTGTATGATCCTTTTAATGTGCTGTTGGTTTCTGTTTGCTAGTATTTTGTTGAGGATTTTTGCATCCATGTTCATCAGTGATATTGGCCTGTATTTTTTTTGTGTATGTGACATCTTTGTTTGATTATGGTATCAGGGTGATGGTGGCCTCGTAAAATGAGTTTTGCGAGTGTTCCTTCCTCTGCTATATTTTGGAAGAGTTTGAGAAGGATAGGTGTTAGCTCTTCTGTAAATGTTTCATAGAGTTCGCCTCTGAAGCCATCTGGTCCTGGGCTTTTGTTTCCTGGAAGATTTTTAATCACCGTTTCAGTTTCAGTGCTTGTGATTGGTCTGTTTATATTTTCTATTTCTTCCTTGTGCAGTCTCCGAAGGTTGTGCTTTTCTAAGAATTTGTCCACTTCTTCCAGGTTGTCCATTTTATTGGCATAGTGTTGCTTGTAGTAATCTTTCATGATCCTGTGTATTTCTGCAGTGTCAGTTGTTACTTCTCCTTTTTCATTTCTAATTCTATTGATTTGAGTCTTCTTCCTTTTTTTCTTGATGAGTCTGGCTAATGGTTTATCAATTTTGTTTATCCTCTCAAAGAACCAGCTTTTAGGTTCATTGATCTTTGCTGTTGTTTCCTTCATTTCTTTTTCATTTATTTCTGATCTGATCTTTATGATTTCCTTCCTTCTGCTAACGTTGGGGGTTTTTTGTTCTTCTTTCTCTAATTGCTTTAGGTGTAAGGTTAGGTTGTTTATTTGAGATGTTTCTTGTTTTTTGAGGTAGGATTGTATTGCTATAAACTTCCCTCTTACAGTTGCTTTTTCTGCATCCCATAGATTTGGGTCATCGTGTTTTCATTGTCATTTGTTTCTAGGTATTTTTTGATTTCCTCTTTGATTTCTTCAGTGATCTCTTGGTTATTTAGTAGCGTATTGTTTAGCCTCCATGTGTTTGTATTTTTTGCAGATTTTTTCCTGTAATTGGTATCTAGTTTCATAGCATTGTGTGGGAAAAGATACTTGATACCATTTCAATTTTCTTAAATTTACCAAGGCTTGATTTGTGACCCAACATATGACCTATCCTGGAGAATGTTCCATGAGCACTTGAGAAGAAAGTGTATTCTGTTGTTTTTGGATGGAATGTCCTATAAATATCAATTAAGTCCATCTTATTTAATGTATCATTTAAAGCTTGTGTTTCCTTATTTGTTTTCATTTTGGATGATCTGTCCATTGGTGAAACTGGGGTATTAAAGTCCCCTACTATGATTGTGTTCCTGTTGATTTCCCCTTTTATGGCTGTTAGCATTTGCCTTATGTACTGAGGTGCTCCAACGTTGGGTGCATAAATATTTACAGTTGTTATATCTTCTTCTTGGATCGATCCCTTTATCATTATGGAGTGTCCTTCTTTGTCTCTTGTAATAGTCTTTATTTTTAAGTCTATTTTGTCTTATATGATAATTGCTGCTCCAGCTTTCTTTTGATTTCCATTTGCATGGAATATCTTTTTCCGTCCCCTCACTTTCAGTCTGTATGTGTCCCTAGGTCTGAAGTGGGTCTCTTGTAGACAGCATATATACAGGTCTTGTTTTTGTATCCATTCAGCCAGTCTTTGTCTTTTGGTTGGAGCATTTAATCCATTTACATTTAAGGTAATTATTGATATGTATGTTCCTATTCCCATGTTCTTAATTGTTTTGAGTTTGTTATTGTAGGTCTTTTCCTTCTCTTGTGTTTCCTGCCTGGAGAAGTTCTTTCAGCATTTGTTGTAAAGCTGGTTTGGTGGTGCTGAATTCTCTTAACTTTTGCTTGTCTGTAAAGGTTTTAATTTCTCTGTTGAATATGAATGAGATCCTTGCTGGCTAGAGTAATCTTGGTTGTAGGTTTTTCCCTTTCATCACTTTAAATATGTCCTGTGACTCCCTTCTGGCTTGCAGAGTTTCTGCTGAAAGATCAGCTGTTAACCTTATGGGGATTCCATTATATGTTATTTGTTGCTTTTCCCTTGCTGCTTTTAATATTTGTTCTGTGTATTTAATTTTTGATAGTTTGATTAACACGTGTCTTGGCATGTTTCTCCCTGGATTTATCCTGTATGGCACTCTCTGCTCTTGATTGACTATTTCCTTTCCCGTATTAGGGAGGTTTTCAACTATAATCTCTTCAAATATTTTCTCAGTCCCTTTTTTTTCTCTTCGTCTCCTGGGACTCGTATAATTTGAATGTTTGTGCGTTTAATGTTTTCCCAGAAGTCTCTGAGACTCTCCTCAATTCTTTTCATTCTTTTTCCTTTATTCTGCTCTGCTGTAGTTATTTCCACTATTTTATCTTCCTGGTCACTTATCCATTTCTCTGCCTCAGTTGTTCTGCTTTGATTCCTTCTAGAGAATTTTTAATTTCATTTACTGTGTTGTTCATCATTATTTGTTTGCTCTTTAGTTCTTCTAGGTCCTTGTGAAACGTTTCTTGTATTTTCTCCATTCTATTTCCAAGATTTGGGATCATCGTTACTATCATTACTCTGAATTCTTTTTCACGTATACTGCCTATATACTCTTCATTTGTTTGTCCTGGTGGGTTTTTACCTTGTTCCTTCATCTGCTGTGTGTTTCTCTCTCTTCTCATTTTGCTTAACTTACTGTGTTTGGAGTCTCCTTTTCGCAGGCTGCAGGTTCGTAGTTTCCTTTGTTTTTGGTGTCTGCCCCCAGTGGGTATGGTTGGTTTAGTGGTTTGTGTAGGCTTCCTAGTGGAGGGGACTAGTGCATGTGTTCTGGTGGATGAGGCTGGATGTTGTCTTTCTGGTGGGCACGACTGTGTCTGGTGGTGTGTTTTGGTGAGTCTGTGAACTTATTACGCTTTTAGGCAGCCTCTCTGCTAATGGGTATGGTTGTTTTCCTGTCTTGCTACTTGTTCTGCATAGAGTGTCCAGCACTGTAGCTTGCTGGTCATTGAGTGGAGCTGGGTCTTAGCGTTGAGACGGAGACCTCTGGGAGAGCTCTCACCATCTGATATTACGTGGGGCCGGGAGGTCTCTTGTGGACCAATGTCCTGAACTCGGCTCTCCCACCTCAGAGGGTCAGGCCTGACACCCAGCTGGAGCAACAAGACCCTGTCAGCCACATGGCCCGGTATGTGGGGATTTTCTTGCCTTTTGGGAAGTCTGCGGTCTTCTGCCAGCATTCAGTAGGTATTCTGTATGAGTTGTTCCACATGTAAATGTAATTTTGATGTATTTATGAGGAGGAAGGTGATCTCCACGTCTTACTCCTCCACCATCTTGAAGGTCTCTCTTGCAATCAGTTCTTGATAGTAGAAGGTTCTCTTTAGTACTAATCATGTATTCTATCAGTAGGAGAAATCTTGATGATGTTTACACATTTCATTCCATTATTTTCCCTTTAGCTAGTTCTTAGAAAATAATTAGAAGTAGACAATTACTATTTCAGTTTCTTGAGGTTTAGAAAAAAATATGTTCTAATTCCTCAGTAGAATATATATATAGATTTTAAGGTAGATGATTCTGTAGTTAGAAAACAGATTATTAATACTTGTTGGCCATTTGTAACCCTCTGCAATTAAGTAATAGCCCTAACATTTTTGTTTTGATTAATCTCTCTGTTTTATTAACCACAGAGGTCATAGTTTGATATAGATTTCTATTTGATTTTCATGTTTTTGATACTTTTGTAAATATTTTTATTTTAATATCTAATTAGTCATTGATTTTTCTCTTTTTTTTAGTTTATTGATTTCTGCTCTTTATTACTTTCTTCCTTATTTGCTCATCTTTTTCTAATTTCTTAAAGTGGGAGATTTTATTTGAGACCTCCTTTCTTTTGAAGGGTTTACACATTAAACTCTTTAAATTCTTCTCTAAATACTGCTTCATTTGCAGTGTTTTAGTTGGCTCAGGCTGCCATAACAAAATACTATAGACTAAGTAGCTTAAACAACAGTCATTCATTTCTCACAGTTCTGAAGACTTGGGAAGTGTATGGTCAAGGTGCCAACAGATTCATTTCCTGGTGAGGACCTTCTTTCTGGTTTGCAGATGACAGCCTCTCATTAGTGTGTCCTCACCTCACATGGCTGAAAGAGGGAGGGAGGCAGGCAGCAAATTATGGTTATTGAACTGATCTCTCTCTCTCTTCTGATAAGGACACTAATCCCATCATTGGGGCCCCACTCCTCATGGCCTCATCTAAACCTAATTACCTTCCAAAGGCCTACCTCCAAATAACATCACATTGGAGTAACTTAGGTCTTAACATATGAATTTTGAGGAGACACCAATATCAGTCCATAACAATTTGCATCCCAAAACGTTTGTTTTGTGTTTTCACTTTTAACGAATTAAAAATATTTCTAATTTCCCCTTCTGATTTCTTTTTGGGGCCATGGATTATTTAGAAGCATATGGTATAATTTCCAAATATTTTGTTTTTCTGTTATGTTAGTTGATTTCTGCTTTAATTCCATGTGGTCTAAGAATATGCTTTGTAGGATTTTAACACTTTGAAATTTATAGTGTTTTTTTTTTTCTGGTCCAGAAAATAGTGTGTCTCAATAAATGTTCCATGTACACTTGAAAAGGATGTGTATTCTGCTCTTTGGGGAAGGAGTGTCTTATAAATGTCAATTAGGTCAAGTTGGTTGATAGTATTGATCATGTCACCTATATCTTTACTGATTATGTGTCTACTTATTTTATCAGTTACTAAGAGAGAAGTGTTGAAATCCGCAACTGTAATTATAGATATGTCTGTTTTTCTTTTCAGTTCTTTTTTTTTTCTTCCTTTTTGCATTTAAGGCTCTTTTCTGGGAGTATGTACACATTTATAATTATGTTTTCTTGCTGAATCGACCCCTTCACCATTATATAATGTACTTCTCTTTCTGACAATATTTCTTGTTCTTTAGAACATCTACTTTGTCTAATAGTAATATAACTACTCCAGGTTTCTTTCGATTTGTATTTGCCTACTGTATCTTTTTTCATTCTTTTACTTTTAAATTAAACCATAGTGGATTTTTTATAGAGGAATAGAATTGAATGTTTTTTTTTAAATCCATGTAACAATCTTTGCTTTTTAACTGGAGCATTTAGGCCTGTACTATTCAATACATATGGCTATTTAAATTTAAACTAGTTAAAATTAAATTTAAAATTCAGTTCCTTAATCATAGCAGCCATATTTCTTGATCTCAACAGCTGCATGTGCCAAGTGGCTTCCACGTTAGACAGTTTGGGTCTAGAACACAGGCAGGTTTCCTTTGTCTTGCTTTCATAGCAACCAAACACTGCTTTGTGTCTGTAAGGGGTCTTGGGTGTGAGCAAGTGACCTGTCCTTTGCTTTTCTCTGTGACATCTGACCTTTGTCTGGAAGGGCAGGGGCCAGGAGGTAGGAGGGTTCCCTGCCCTCTGTCAGCAGTTGATTATTTTTGCCTTACGTCAAAGTAGTATCCGGCTGATGGCCCTGGGCCAAAGCCTATCATCTGTGCCGGCACCTACAGATTGTGGGAAGGGTCTTAAGAGCAAATGCACTTATGGATAGCCTTTCAGAACTCAACATACTGATAAATAGCAGGTCTTCAATATTTTTCCATTAAAAATCAGGTGAAAAGGAGCGTTTAAGAGAATATTTTGAGCTTATGGAGATAGCACAGTTTTACAGATAAGTAAATGTTTTCCGAGGTAAAGGTAAATGCTAAATACCTGGAAATTTTTTTTTAGATCTCAGTATTAGATCACTAATAAAGATTGGTTTATGTCCATTCCCAAAACATATTTTTCTGCTTAAAAGAGGAAACTACCTGCCTTGATTAAAATGTTTTCAGTGCATCCCTGTGCTTATATTTAATGATATCTTACTAAATAACTGAGTTACATCTTCTTTACTTCAAATGAAGACAATTTGTTTTGTCATGTTCCTTTAAGGCAGTCTTTTTCTCCTCTGTGATACTGTGATTTATAATAAGAAATATATATATATATATATATATATTTGGTCTTTGTCTCCAGTCCCTGAAACAGGCCTTCTAAAACCCTTGTAAATTCCTAAGTGATAAGAGTAGTGGTAACATCTTTTGTTCCAATGAGGTGACTCGGGTGGGCTCCTGGATGGCTCTTGGATGGGGTCTGGTCACCACAAAGACCAGGCCATGATTAGAAGCTTGGAATCTTCAGCCCTGCTCCCCACTTCTCTAGAGAGGGGCTAAAAATGGAGTTTATAATTGATCACACCTATGTGAGGAAGCCTCCATAAAAATCCCCATATCATGGAGCTGGGAAAGCTTCCAGGTTGGTGAACACATCTATGTACTGGGAGGGTAATGCACTCCAACTCCATGGGGACAGAAGCTGCTGTGCTTGGGACCCTCCCAGACCTCACCCTGTGTATCTGTATCCTTTATCATATCCTATAATAAATTGATAAATGTAAACAAGTATTTCCTAGGGTTCTGTGAGTTGCTCTACCAAATTAGTTGAGCCCAAGGAGGTCAGAGACCTACTACTTGTGATTGGCGTCTGAAGTGGGAGTGGGGTGGGAGCAGACTTGTAGGGCTGAGACTTTGACCTCCATATTGTCAGAATTGAGTTACATTGTAGGACACTGGGCTGCTGTCATGAAGAATTGCTTGGTGTGGAGAAAATCCCTCACACATTTGGTGACCAGAAGTATCAGAAATGAAGTGTTCTGTGTGAATAGTAAAGGAAAAATACAGATGAAAACTGAGTGGTTTTTTCCATATACATCCTCCATCAGCCTGTTGCTGTAATGTGGAAATAAGGGGTGTTAGGTCTTTTAGTTTATTAGGAAAAGCTGGAAATCCCTAATTTCTTGAATATGTGTAGGTTGTTATAAATTCCTGTTTGTTTCTTCCACATTCTCTCTTCTTCAAATTAAAATATAAATGAAGATACTTTTAAAAAATTTATTTTATTGAAGTATAGTTGATTTACAATGCTGTGTTAATTTCTGCTGTGCAGCAGAGTGATTCAGTTATATATCTATATACATTCTTTTTCATGTTCTTTTCCATCACGGTTTGTCACAGGATATTGAATATAGCTTCCTGTGCTCTACAGTAGGACCTTGCTGCTTATCCATCCTCCATATACTAGTTTGCCTCTGCTGACCCCATACTCCCAACCCCTCCCTCCCCCAACACCCCTCCCCCCCTTGGCAACCATAAGTCTGTTCTCTGTGTCTGTGGGTCTGTTTCTGTTTCGTAGGTAGGTTCATTTGTGTCATATTTTAGATTCCACATATAAGTGACAGTATATGGTTGAAAATAGTGTTTTTTTTTAATTTTTAATTTTTGGCTGTGTTGGGTCTTCGTTTCTGTGCAAGGGCTTTCTCTAGTTGTGGCAAGCAGGGACCACTCTTCATTGCGGTGCGCGGGCCTCACTGTCGTGGCCTCTCTTGTCGCGGAGCACAGGCTCCAGACGTGCAGGGTCAGTAGTTGTGGCTCACGGGCCTAGTTGCTCCGCGGCATGTGGGATCTTCCCAGACCAGGGCTTGAACCCGTGTCCCCTGCATTAGCAGGCAGATTCTCAACCACTGTGCCACCAGGGAAGCCCTGAAAATAGTTTTTTAAAAAATTCTTTTTCTCTGACAGTTACTAGTTACTACTTGGTCAGTGTTCATTTTTGTGGTTTTATTTGAAAGAGTGGCATCACCAGGATCATTAACAAATGTAATGAACAAGGAAATGTAAGTTTTTTAAACAGGTAAAAAAAAAAGTTATTTAAATACTTAGAATGTGAATTAGAGCATAATCATCTTGAAGGCAGTATTGTGTTTTTGTATCTGTTCCTACAAGCATGGCATAATGCCAGGCACCTTGAAGGCACCCAGTAAATATTCGCTTCAAATTGATTTCTCTGGTGAGTGAAATTGGAACTCCTGCTTTTTTGAAGAAGTTAATGCTATGCTGAGAATAAGTAAAATATTTATACTATCATATTTAGTTGTTGTGAAGGCATCTTCTCTAATAAAGTTTACATTTCAAAAAGCAGAGAAAGTTTTACTTTTGTAATTGAGCTGCCAAGTTAAAGTTGCATTACATTGGCCTCAGCTTTGATTTTGGGGTCCAAAACTGAAATTTAAATCAATTAACTCTGGGGCATAGTCCTTGGAGAAAAGGCAAAAGATCATTTGACTTCTGCAGTATACATTTACCAGCATTGTTAACTGTGCTTTATTTTTTGTTTTCTACCTAGCAACCCCAGAAGCGTGTGTGGTTCCTTTGCTTCCTCACTCTAGCTCTAAGTCCAACCTGATAAAACCCACAATTTTTCAGGTTGCTACCATTCCAGATTTATGATATACATTCTCTTCTTGGCCCTCCGTGCCTTTGGTAATCTCTTCCTTTTTCCTGCCATCTCTGTCATTTCATCTTATCGGGTATTTTCAAACTTTCCCAGCTCTTCTCTGGTCCATTTTATAACCCCCTGCTCCCTAGTCAGTCAACTCCCCTCCTTAACATGGAAAAGTAAGGACACTAGGTTGGACTTCTGTCAGACTTTTCACCCTTATATGTATACATGTGCCTCTGTGTTCAGACCTCCTTGGGCTCTCAGCCTCCTTCCTTGAAGTCTCCAAGGAAGAGGTCTTTCTCTTCTCGTTCCTCACTAATCCTTCCACCTGTGCACTTGATCACATTCTTCCTGCTTCCTCTGAGACTTAATTCTATCAGTTACTCCCTTTCCTGTGTTTTTATCCTTTTCATCCCTACTGGCTCCTAGAAAATATGCTCAAGCTTCTGCTTCTTATTTATGTGATTTAACAAAAGCCTTCTCCAACTCCTCCTTCTTTCATTGTCAGTTTTCTATCCAGAGTACCCAATATTTGCTGTGTCCACTTCACAGATTCACTGCAACTGCCCATATCAAAGTCACTGAATACAACTTAAATTGTTCTCAGACATACTCCTCCATCACTCAGCTGCAAGCCCCACCTGTTCTCACCTGGACCACTGCAGGTGTTTCTTAACTCTTCTCCCTGCCCTCAGTCTTCCCTTTTCCAGTTTATCTTTCCCACTGCTGCAGGGCAATCTTTCAAAATACAAATCTGATCATATTACCCCTCTCTCCTTAAAGCCCTTCAGAGGCTCAACATTGCCCATAGGTACAGATAAAAACTCTGTAACACATATGAAGCTGCTAATGATTTGACCTCCTGCTCTCCAGTCTTAACGTGCTACTGATCCCTTCGTAGCACCACCTGTAGTTCCAAAAGCAATGTGCCGTTTCACACTTCTGAGCCTTTTATATTCTGAGCCCCCTAGGGGAGTAAAAAAATTTTTTTTTGTATTCCTAGTGATCTCCTCCTTAACCTTCTACGAGAACGGTCAAGCATCCCCAGACTTTACCTGATTTCTCTTTCCTCCACTTCCAACTTGTCACCATTATGCTATCATAGTAGAGTTAACCTTTATTTTGTGGGTTTACTATATAGTTTGTGGATACTGCCGTTGTTTATTGCACAGTGCAGTGCGAATATTTGTCTTTATGTTTGTCTCCTTTTCTAGACAGATCTCCTGGAGAGAAAGGAGCCATTTTACTAATCTGTTGCTCACCTGCAACACCTAGCATAGTGCCTTGCACATGGCAAGGACGCCATAAATATTTGCAGAAAGAGTGATTAAACAGTTGGGCTAATTTCAGCAAATATTAATTGGGGCTTCTTCTATAGGCTTAGTGTTACACTTTTTTTTTTTTTTTTGCGATACGCAGGCCTCTCACTGTTGTGGCCTCTCCTGTTGCGGAGCACAGGCTCCGGACACGCAGGCTCAGCGGCCATGGCTCACGGGCCCAGACGCTCCACAGCATGTGGGATCTTGCCGGACCGGGGCACGAACCCGTGTCCCCTGCATGGGCAGGTGGACTCTCAACCAGTGCGCCACCAGGGAAGCCCCTACACTTTTAAAGTTAGATAATAAATTTCAGATTGTATGTCTTTGATGTCACTGTACTTAATGCTGGCTGCTGTGTCACACAGTTTTAAAGAGATCTAGAGAGCAGGGAGGAGGATGTTTGTAGCTAGTGACTTAATACAGTAGTCAATGTGAATACTTACTAGATCTTTCCCTCACATTGTCATGGTGCACAGTACAAGCTCATCCATCCATTTCTTTCCTAACCACATTGTACAAAGTTAGAGGAAAGATTTCATGAAATTTATTATTATTTTTCCTCTGGCTTCCAGTCTTCCTCTCCTCCATCTCCATGTAGATCTGATGATTTACTCCTCTGTTCATGACCCTTCAATTCTTTTGTTTCCATTTTTCTATATGTTAGTCACTTTCATAGCCTCCCGCTTTACCGAACTTAAGATCTTGATCTTAGTTAGACTTCTTTCGAAAGTTTCTTGTCACCAGTAGAACTGTTCTACATTCCTTTTGTACCTGCAGCTGATAACACACAATATTCTCTGTTTCAAGCATATGGTTCCAGAGGATAAACATAACAACACGCTGGTGATGTTTGTGTCAAGTGAGCCAGTCTTCTCCAAGCATCTGCTGCACAGGCGCAGAAACAGATAAGTGGTTTCAGCTATTGGCTGCCAGGGGAACAGAAGGGTTGCCACAACAAACCCGGCAAACAACCCCAAAAGTCCCCAAGAAGCATAAACTCACACTGCTGGAAAATCAAAATTAGTAAAGGACTGTGCCTTTTTGATTCTTGACCTTAGCTTTGTCCCCTGCGTCCCTATGTAGAGATTGGACTGCTTTCTGCAACAACTGGGCCATGTATAGGAGGGTACATCTGAGATTCGCTCAGCTTTTGAAGGAAAGTATTTGAAATTTCTCTGCTCACTCAAAAGTTGCTTTGTCGTGGCGTTGGATTGTTCTCCCCTTGGAAGCTTGGTCTTTTGACTGACACTGGTAAGGTTGGCTCCAAGGAAACCCAGCATCCTCTCTGCCCTGGCGCCACTGGGCCGCCACCCTCTGCCCGCACCACTCCCTCATCCTCCCCCTCCCTCCTGCACTGCCTCTCTTGAACTGGCTGCCAGAGTTCACAGACAGCTGGGCAGAGAGTGGCTAAATCTGCCCAGCTGCCCGGGAAGCTTGGCGGCCAGGCTGAGGGAAGGAAGCATCGGCTCTCTTTGAAGGTTGGCTGCCAGTGAATCTCAGGCAGCTGGACTTCAAAGGGGGGACCGCTGGGCTTTCCCTCCTGTCTAGGCAGGTCATTCCACGGCCCTGTGCTTCCGGTGTTGGCATAGTGGCTTTCAAGTTCCTCCTCAATTAAAGAGCTGAATTGAAAGCTGCACTTGTGTTCACATTTGTGTTTTTTACGTGTTATAGACAGTCTAAGATCCTAACTCCTGTTACCCGAAGCTTAAGAGTAAAGATGGAGGAGAAAAGGTAACATCATACAAAGGGCAGCTAAGGAGAGCCACAGCAGTTAGTAGGATTTCCTCATTGCTAGTTGTATCTTGTGTTATTTACCAAGTTTTAAATTACTTCAGGGACTCTTGGTGTGATCTTCTTGAGTAAAGGCTAATCAGCGTGTGCTTATGGACTGAGTTGAGCTAGTGACCTGGAACCGGGTTTGGTCATGGACAGTGGTTTTATCTGTTTCCAGAAACTGGTGTAGTGCTCACCCGCTAGCCCATACTTCACTCTCTTGCTGCACTTTCCCACCTTTCGCCTTCAACTTGCCCTGGTGGTTGGGGAGAGGACTGGTTTAGTAAGGAAAGAGCGAGGGTGCTGCACAGAGTCCAGGTCCACCTTAGTTGCAAATGAGGGTCAGAGTGGAGGGAGCCTGAAGTCAGAAGAGCCGTGAGTATGTATGAGTATAATGGTGATTAAAAGTGCAGACCCTGGAGCCAGGCTGCTTGGGTTCAAATCCTGGCCCTGCCAGTTACTGACCACATGATCTACCTTTCTGCCCCACCATGCCCTCCCTGGAAAATGGGGATATAATAGTGCTTATCTCATAAGGCTGTTGGAGGATTCAAGGGGTTAATACATACCATGCACTTAAGGACAGTATCTAGCCCAGAGTAAATGCCCGATAAATGTTAGCTAGTATTATCATGTGCCACATCCCATTGATCAGGACTAGAGGAGGTGAAAAACTGACTGGTGATTTTCACTGCCCCTGTATGGATAAAAGGCTCCCTTAGATGGAATTTGTAATAGAATTTTTCTTTTCCAGAAATCCGTAATACTGTAAAAAAAATGTATTATGTAGTTTGAAGGAGAAAAAAGTTACTTTATGTTATCCTTCTCTCTCCTTGCACTGCCCTTCCTAGGAGTATAAGGAGATGCAATTCATTTAGAGCCATTACTATAATAATCTACACACATCCAGAAGAAGCCTGGTTTAAAACATGGCTGTAAATGTGAATATAAATAAATAAATAAATAAATAAATAAATAAATAAATAAATAAATAAATAAATAATAAATAAATAAAAAGAGGTGTTTTAGTAAAGAGTACAGTTTCTGGAGTTAGACTCAGGGTTTGAGTTTTTGCTCTGACACTTTATTAGTCATATCTCTTTGGGTAAGTTCCCTCGCTAAGCCTCAGTTTTCTTGGTCGTACAATGAGATTATAATGACATACACGACACGAGGCTTGTTTTAAGAATGAAATTAGAAAGTGTTCTGGTTTACTGCGCTAAGTATCAGCATGTTCAATAAATGTACCTGTTGTTACTATTACTATTGCCACCACCGTTAGCATGACAAGTTAAAAGTGTTACTGAATCACAAGGAAGCCTTCAGTTTATGCAAATGATTTTACAAATAGAGTGCCTTTCCCTAAGATTTTTGTCCTCTCTAGATCAGAGGTCAGCAAACTATGGGCCAAATCCAGCCTGTCACCTCTTTTTGTAAATAAAGTTTTGTTGGAACACAGCCTAATCCATTTGTTTATTGTCTATGGCTGCTTTCATACTATAACAGCAGAAGTGAAGAGTTGCAACAGAGACTTTATAGTCCTCAAAGCCTAAAATATTTACTGTCTGGACTTTTCCAGAAAAAGTTTACTGATCCTTGCTCTAAATATATATTTCTCCAATTAAGGTCCAGAGAATGTTAATTCTATTAGTGTTCGTAAGTACTTTCTGAAAAGAAGAAGGAAAAAAAAACTAGTTCCACAGTCAAATAAGCTTTGGAAATGTTAGAGAAGTTGATTTATTCTAGGACTACTACTTAAAAGACTCTGGCTTTTAATATACTAGTGTGCATTGTGAATCTTCAAGACAAGGCCATGGTATACAAATCAACTCTAGTTTCCCAGGCTTGCTTGGCTATAGAATGACCCGCACCCCTCCACCCCACCCCTGGATCTGATGATGTTACACAAAGCATCCTCTGGGAAACCCTGCTTTGGGGCTGTCTCTTTAGAAGCACTTTCTTCTTAAATCATTCCTCTTGGTGATTTCAGTGATATCCTCATTTAGAGACCTACAAAATATCATATGAGATTCTGTATTGCCTCATTTCTTTTCCCCGGTAAAATTATACTTTGCCTAAAATCACAATAGTAAAATATACCAGATATTTAAATGCTCTAATAAGATAATATCCCCGTCTTTAAATGATTCTGTATGATGTCTCAAAGGTTAGAAATGGAGTCTCGAAGTCCAAAGTTTCATTTCATGCCTTCTTAAAATTCTGAAAGCTTGGGTTTTCTGTAGGGTTTAACGTTTTTTTGCATCCAGGTTTCTGAAGCATAAATCTCGAGTGCCTAACTGGGATACCAGCTGATCTCAGCTCAGGTTTATAAGAAGGGAGATTAATGTGAAGGTAACTTGTGCCTTAGCCATAAGGGGTTTGTTTTATAGACTAAAGTAAACACCTTGAATTTCAAGTTGCAAGCACACGGGGAGCCAGAAGATTCCAGAGCAGTGGCATCATATTCTGCCTGTGACTCACACATCTCAGTGGCTGAGCTTTCTCCTGCAGCTGCAGCTTCCAGCTGGTAATCAGACAGAGCCCTAGGTAGTCACACACTGCAGTCACCTGGTTTGAGATGACCAAACAAGCAACATTGTCCAGTTATGAATGAAGGCTGGGCTATATCTTTGCCAAATACAGTTGAAAAATAAATGCTAAGTCATAGCAATTTTCTGAAATCATAGTGGTTGCAACAGTGAACCTGGACCAAGAGTGGAGAATCCTGCTGAAGAGTTCATCTCTGGTCATAAATGCTCATTCTCGCCTCCCCCCTCCCTCCCTCCCTCCCTCCCTCCCTCCCTCCCTGTCCCCGAGCCCCCCACCCCACCCCACCCCGCCTTTCCCGTGAGCTTCCCCATTATGGCAGAGGCCAGTTCTTAGTCATTTTGATGCCCTGTAAACCTGGCTTATACTTGATGCAGTAAATGTTTTATGAAAGAATAAGAGGTCTTAAGTGTTTCTTCTCCTTTCCCAACTTGTGAATCATTTCAAGAAAATTCCACATCATCTCTTCGTTTATGTATCTCTGTGTTGTGTGTGTAATGAGTCCTCAGTGAATGTGGTTGACATTGTAAATGTGGATCCTAAAAATTTTATTATCACACTTTTATTTTATGGGGGATGATGAATGGACCTTTCAGAAACCTTTGTCAGATGTCATTGTCTTTTGTCTTTAAATTATTTATTTTAAAAAAATGAAGGGAGGGAGGGAGAGAGAGAAGAAAGGAATGAGGGAAGGAAAAAACATCTTGGCTGGAACATAATTATCTTTTTTAAAAAAGTTGGAAACTGTCAACTTGCTATGAAATATCTTGTTTCCTTGAAACATGCTCAAAAGTTCAGAGTTTCATTTGCTATATTTATTATGTTCATCTTTTAAGCACCATGATTATGTGATACATAACATATTATACTGTACTCTAAGACTCATTGGGGTTCTTAGAGTTCAGATGATGTGCCTGGGAAAGAAATAATCTGAAGCTGACCTACTTGAAAGAAAGGATCGGAAATGTGGGGAAAGAGCTCTCGTTCAGTAACATAAAGAAAAGCAGTTTAAACACACAACCCTCCCTTCTGTGTCCTCCAAGAATGAGCTGTTTCCAAGCATTCACTTCTCTAATATTGTCTTCTGGAATCATTGTCTTAGTGTCAAAGAATATATAGAAGAAATGGCTGCAACTAGTTAAAAACAGACTACAGCTACCTAGAGACAGTGGTTATCTGAAGCACACCGAGAGAGGATTAAGAAACATTGCTAGAGAGAACTTTTGGTCTCACAGGTGGATGCAAAAAGGCAAGAGAGGAGCGTAATGATTATATAAAGTACAAGACCTGATAAAGTTGGATTAATTTTAATTATAGGGTTGCAGGACAGGTTTATGGTGGGTATTATTTGGTAGAATGCTAAGGTAGGGGAGCAAGAATTAACCTTCTTAAAACGTTATTAATGCTTCTGTGGTATCGTCTGACTTATAATAATGACAAACTTATATAATGTTTACTATCTGGCAAGCACTGTTCACATCCTTCATGTGTTGCATTAGTTAACTTTTGCTGCATAACAAACTACCTTAGAACTTAGTAGCTTAAAACAACAAACATTAATTATTTCTCAAGATTCTCTGGGTCAGTGGGGCAGTATTTCTGGTCTGAACTGGCTTGGCTGATTTCTTCTGGGTTCTCTATTGCATCTGCAGTTAACTAACAGCTCAGTCAAGGCTGGATGGTCTAGAATGGCCTCACCCACATGTCCGGCTGTTGGCCAGATGTCAGCTGGTGCTACAGGGATGACTGGACACATGTTTCTGGTCATCCGGAGAGCATCTTGTGCTTTTTCACAAGGTGGCTAGGTTCCAAAAGCAGCAAGAGAGCAAGTCCCAATGTATATGCCTTTCCAGGTCTCTGCTTGCGTCTTGTTTGCTCATGTCCTCTGTTAGGGTTCTCTGAGAAGCAGATGCTAAGATGTGTAAAAGATTTATTGCTAAAACTCCTATAAGGGAAAAGTGTGTGGGGAGCCAGAGGAGGCTAGAGAGTATCAGGTGGTGATGCAGGTCTGACTCCTATGAAGGAAAGAGGGAAGGAACGAAGGAGGGTTGGCTAGGAAGAATCTCAGACTTCAGCACAGTTCTAAGAAAGCTTTGGCCAGGCCAGTGGGAACTCCTTGAGCCTAAGTCAACCCAAGGCTTTATTAATCTTCTCTAGCTATGCTGGTATCTCAGTTAGCATAGCAGCTACAATCGGGACTACTACTTGATTGAGTCTGTAGTCAACAAGCCCTTTGTGGAAGGACTAGGAGAAGAATCATTGCCCCACTGAGTAGCACCGTCCTTCCTCTTAGGAATCAGGCTACCTCTATAGTCAATCAGTTCCTGATCTGAAAATAGAGTCAGATATGGGAACAGAGCCAGGGATCATGACTTTTTATCGGGGTGACCACCCTCAGCTTCCTGCTCCTCCATGTATCTCTCTTTTTGGTTGTAGATACTAAGCAGTACCTTTGCTGTCTGCCCATCTCTTCTGCCCCTAGGAATGCCATGTTCTGTTAACCATCTCCACATTTTTCTGCACATCAAGCCCCCTTGGCTGCCTCTCTGATCTTGTCAGTCATTATATTGCAGCCTCTTGGCTTCTAGCAATTAAGCACTGCAACCTAGCTTTTATTACTTTGGGCCTCATCATCCCCACGGATGTTAATGGCCCAGCTCGGTGAGATTAGCCCTGCAGAGGGCTGGTCTGCAGGGCTGCAGCAGAGACCTTGGTGAATGGTGCTTCTTGGTGATGCTGGTTCCCTCTCACCTGTGTATTCCCGGTGGCCTCGGTGAACGGTACTTCCTCTGGGCTCTGCCATGAAAAATAAGATTCTGTATTTTCTGACTTGACACAATATATCCATCCCAGCATGCCCACTTCCCCCAGCCTTCTTATTCTCTTCTCTGTTGTCTGCCAGGACAATTGGGGTGTTTTTATTTTACTCAACATTGGCCATCACGTTTCCAGGCCTCTGTAGCATCCTGGATGCAGCAGGTTTGCCCCATCCCCTGGGGACCTTGTACAAAAATGTGCCCCAAATCAATGAATCCTGCTGATGAAAGCCCCCTTGATTAAGGATCCTCAGAATCCAAACTCCAGGTACTTCATGGCTCCTGCCAGCAGCTGCGAGCTAATTCTTGCATCTCTTTTGGCGCGTAATCTCTTTCCAGCCACTTCTCCAGCTGAGTAATACTGGGATTCGGCACCAGTTATTGACGTAGAAGCCAGAAGAGGAGGTAGGGGCAGGTCCTAAGAGAAGTTACTGCTGCCTTGTCGGGGAGGGGCAGTTGTAGCATCTTCCAACCCAAAGGAATTGCTAGCTCTTACTAGGCAAGGGTGGGCCACCTCCGTAGGCTGTGAGGGTTCAGGGGCGTCTGCAGATGTAGCATCTTACAGACATCCATCCAGATATCCTGTCCTTACGTTTCAGAGTCTCAGGTTTTCCCAGCTAGAGCCCTGCCTTAGAATAACAGACGTGCCTTGGCTGAGCATTTAGATATCTCTGGAGCTCTATAAATCAAACCAGATCGCTTTTGTTTGTTGCTCAGCTGTGCCTGGTCTTCCACTGCAGGAGGTGAGGGCTTCTCTGAAAGCTACTGAAGGGGCCCTCTGGCTCTTCCACTGAGTCTTTAACTGTTATTGGTGCTCAGTTTCTCATTGTCCCTCTGCAGGGATAATGACTTAGCACTAACCAGCAACACTATTGTCTTTGTAGGTATCTTCCTCCCATATATTTTTAAATGCCTAAAGTGATTTCCCTCAAGGACAGTCCCCTGTACTAGGAAGTTTTCCCAGCTCACCTCCAGTGAAATCTGTAGCAGTTGGAACGCAACCAAGTGCTCGAGTGTATCTGTGCTCCACAGTCCACTGAGGACAGTGTCTTCTTTACCCATGAAGGAGGCAGTGCTAGATTTTTATCTTAACACCTGTGCTGTTGGATTACACCAGGTACCACTTATGATAGTCTGGTTCCTCTGAGAAACAGACACCAAGATAGGGTTAAACATGTAAGAGAACTCTTGGGGAAAGGCCTGTCAAGGGAATGGGGGTGAGGGAGCCTGAGAAGGCTGGAGAAGAGAGCATGACGTAGGCCATACCCCTAAGAAAGAGACAGGAAAGAAAGGACTGTTACATGTCCATCAGCTGATAAATGGATAATAAAATGTGGTACATCCATACAGTGGAGCATTACTTGACAATAAAAAGAAATGAAGTATTGAAACATACTACAACATACATGAGCCTCAGAAACATTACGCCAAGTGAAAGAAGCCAATGACAAAAGATAGCATATTGTATGATTTCATTTACTTGAAATGTTCACATAGGCAAATATACAGAGACAGAAACTAGGTTAGCAGTTGCTTAGGGCTGACAGATTAGGGGAAAAGAGGGAGTGATTGCTAATGTGTATGGGGTTTCTTTTTGGGGTGATCCTAATGTTCTAAAGCTGACTGAGGTAATGATTGCTCAGTTCTCTGAAAAACATTGAACTGCATACGTTAAGTGGACAGATTCCGTGGTGTGTGAATTATATCTCAATAAAACTGTTATATTAAAAGAAAAGAAAAAGAGGATTGTACAGAAAGAGTCTTAGACTGTAGCGCAATGCCCAGAATGTTTCAGTCAGGCCAATTAGGAGTCCTTTCTCCCTTGTGCTCAATCCTTGGTGAGGAGGAGCCTGTGGAAAGCCTGGCTTGTCACAGAGGTAGTGAGGGTGCTAGTCATTATGCTTTTCACAGTGGGAAGTCTGAGAGACACATTTTCTTGGCTACATGTCCTGTAATCCCAAACAAGTCACCTGTCCATACCCAGACTCAAGGTGTAAAGAAATACATGCCACATATTTTTGAAAAGCAAAGCAAAGTTGTATTGCAAAGGCGTGTGACACACTTGCATTACCTCATTAAATTCTCCTAGCAGTTTATGGAGTGGGTACTATTATTAATCACATTTAATAGATGGCATAGGGAGATTAGCCCAAGATGATAAGTGGTGAAGCCTGGATTTGAACTCACCAGTCCGATTCCACCCTCTGTGCTTTTTATCATTATACCATATTTTCATACAATATATTAATTTGATTATCACAGAATCTTTTACAGAGGTTTTATTGTCTAATTTCCTTTTATTAAAATGAAGCCTTCATGGGCATAGGAAATCGCAAAGTACCTTTCTATGACAGTTCCTATAGTTTTGTGTACATTATTCTCATAATCCTTACTATAGATCTCCGAAATCAGAGGAACAGGAGGAAATTATATTCAGTCTGGACCTATATCTATTCTGTTTTTTAATCTTGGCATTTAAAAAAATCCTGGAATATTTGTAATCCTGGTATGGTAAGTAAACCTAACATGTGATTGAAAATATAGAATTGATTGGAATTGCTTGATTATAACGAAGCTTGAAAATAGATTCTCAATGAAGAAGAAAATTTATATCTATTTAGGGGGACCTAAGAGTAGATTTGAGAGGACAGTTAAATGTTAGTACACCTAGTTTGTTAGATAGCCTAGCATTTGCTTCATCTTGCTCTCGGAGTTTGTGTTTCGGTAGCATAGTTGCATTTCAGCAACGTTCTGAGAGGAGGTGCCCACTATAGACTGAATAAATAAATGTGTGGCATTGACACAAGGCAGGGAGATAGTAGGTCAAATGCAGCTCCGTTTCTTTGGGAGTTGGGGAAGAAGAGTAAGAGTGGGAAGATGTGTAGGGCATGTTATTTGAAAGATGAGTAAACTGTGAAACAGAAAGATTAAGCATCTTGGCCAGGGTCAAACTAAATGTAGAAAGCTGAAATTTTAGATCAAGTTGGCTTGGCTCTAAGACCAGTAATTCGTTCCACTAAATTTTCCCCTATTTTCAGCCCAGAAATTTATTTAAATTCTCTCTTTTTTAAAATAGTTCATTCCACTGTTTTATTGATTACAAAACATGTTTCGATCCTTTTGAGGGCTGTCTTTCCTCTTGCATTCATAGATACACACTAGAGCGATGGAAAGGTATCGGGATCTAGCTAGCTGCTGGATGTAGACTCACTGACCTCTGTTACCACCACAGAATATTTGGATTATTTAGAATTACAGAAAGTGATATATTTAAGACTTTGGGCTAGGCATCATATTTTTCTTTGAGAATTTGGCATACTTCCTTAGAGAGGAAAAACTAGAATTAGCATAGCCACAGAAGGCAGGACCAGGACTCACAAGTAGATGTTAGAAGGAGGGAGGCTTGCACCCAGTTTAAGAAAGGTGTTGCCAACTAGAGCCACCCAGACAAACGCGCTGTTGTTGCTTGTGATGTAATGAGTTCTGTACTGCTGGAGGCTCTATGACCATCTGCTGAGAAGGGGCAGTTTTACCAGTTGGAAGTTGGTACTGTATGATCTCAGAGAGGGCCTTTAAAACTCTAGGTTCTTGTGCTTGCATTTCCCATCACTCTGAATATTTGAGACTTGATGTTCTCCAAATCTAACATAAGGCACTCCTAAGAATAGGAAGCCTATATAAAGGAGTTAATAATCTCAACTTCCCTAAAGAATAATGTTCTTTGCCTAGGATGATTATAAAAGGAATTAAAGGAGAAGTTGCAGTTTTAGATTTCCCACATTATGCCAGAAGTGTTTTTCAGTCAGGTTGAGTTTGTTTTCAAAATGTGAGGGTATTTTTCATCACAGACTGTCCAAATATTGATGTTTTATGCAAATTTAAGATCTCCTCTGGCTATCCATCTTATTTCGTTGGAATAAACTTTTGTTACTGGTTAAAGTGAAGTTAATAATTGAAGAGCACACTTGACATAAAATCTCAGTCGAAATGGAACTACCTGCTTGCTCTTGGGCTCATGCGGAAGTGTACGTGATATGATTGCTTTGGATTCTACACCTTTTAAGGTTCTTTATCCCACCTGACTGGTATATGATATGTACATATCTATATATATATGTGTATATATATATGTGTGTGTGTGTGTATTTATATTTTAGAATATTGGTATTCATCATCTATTTTGCTCTATTAATAATAAAAAGTACATTTGGGGCTTCCCTGGTGGCGCAGTGGTTGAGGATCTGCCTGCTAATGCGGGGGACACGGGTTCGAGCCCTGGTCTGGGAGGATCCCACATGCCGCGGAGCAACTGGGCCCGTGAGCCACAACTACTGAGCCTGCACGTCTGGAGCCTGTGCTCCACTACAGGAGAGGCCCGCACACCGCGATGAAGAGTGGCCCCCACTTGCCACAACTAGAGAAAGCCCTCGTACAGAAACGAAGACGCAACACAGCAAAATAGATAAATTAATATTAAAAAAAAGTAACCACTTAAAAAAAAAAGTACATTTGATCAGTTAGTCGAATTATAAAATATTATATATTTACCAGTTTCTGTCTTTTCCTAAAGAATCATAGAGCTGTAAGTGACTTTAGAAATCATCTAGTTCAATCCATTTATTTTACAGAAGATAAAATTGTGATCTGGAAAGGCTAAGTAACTTGTCCCCAGTCATACTGCTAGCTTTTGACTGAACTAAGTCCAGATTTCATATCTCCTAGTCCTGGACCAGTGCTCTTTTTGCTATACCACATTACCTTACTGGTAATTCATGAAGTGATGGGTCTTCCTTCTGTTAAGATGTATATATGTATTTATTAGCATTAAAAATAAATAAAACATTTAAAACAAATAAAAAATTAATTTCACTGAGAGGCCAAATGTAAGTATAGGACTTTCTGGTAAACAGTTACCACTGTAATATCTTTCAAAAGCTTTATTTAGAGTTTAGGAGTTGATAAGTTGTTGAAATATAACTAAGTGGCATATTTTCCTTATTGAGATTAGTAGCAGAGTTCTGCCTTTCTGAGGAACAAAAAAAAATATGTTCCATCTATTCTCCATGTGTCCAAGAATGATCTTTTAAAGATAAGCAAACCTAGTCACACTACTACTGCTCTGTGTAAAATCCCTTAGCAACTCCTTTTACCTTCAGGATAAAATTTAAGCCCTTAACATGGCCTACAAGGCGTGATCTGGGCCCTGCTTGTGTCACCTCTCACCTGTCCTTTCCCTCTTAGACGTGATTAACTTCTTTTAGGTCTTTGAATCAACCAGCTCCTTTCCCTTCAGGCCTTCCAATATGTGCGTGTTGGTTTTCTATCGCTTAGTAACAGATTACTACCGCAAATTTAGTGGCTTAAAAAACCACCAGTTTATCATTTCACAATTTCTGTAGGTAAGAAGCCTGACATGCTATGGTTGGATTCTCTTCTTAGGGTTTTAGGGTTTCACCAGGCTACAGTCAAAGTACACTTGACCCTTGAACACGTGGGGAGGTGTGGGGTTAGGGACACCAACACACACTCCTCCCGCCACCCTGCGAGCAGTTGGAAATCCACATATAACTTTACAGTCTGCCCTCCATATCCACGGTTCCACATTTGTGGATTCAACCAACCACAGATCATGTAGTACTGTACTATGTATTTATTGAAAAAAAATCTGTGTATAAGTGGACCTATGCAGTTAAAACCCACGTTCAGATCCCTGTTTCTTTGATACATCTTTTAAGTCTGTAGTGGCATGTCAAACGCTTCTCATTCTTAAAATCTCTCTTACTCTTCTGGCACATCTTTATGGCTTCCTTCTCTGTCCTCAGCCAGGAGAAAGCTCTGCTTTTCTTTTTTTGGGCTGCGTTGGGTCTTCGTTGCTGAGCCATGGCTTTCTCTAGTTGCAGCGAGCAGGGGCTACTCTTCGTTGCAGTGCGCCGGCTTCTCCTTGAGGTGGTTTCTCTTGTTGCAGAGCGCAGGCTGTAGGCACCTGGGCTCGGTAGTTGCGGCACAGGGGCCCTAGAGCATGCGGGCTTTAGTAGTTGCTGAGCGTGGGCTCAGTAGCTGTGGCGTGTGGCCTCAGTAGCTGTGGCTCGCGGGCTCTAGAGCACAGGCTCAGTAGTTGTGGCGCATGGGCTTAGCTGCTCCATGGCATGTGGGATCTTCTTGGACCAAGGCTCGAACCCATGTCACCTGCATTGGCAGGCGGATTCTTAACCACTGCCCCACCAGGGAAGTCCCGAAAACTCTGCTTCTAAGGACTCATGTGACTCTTCAGTCCCACCTGGGTAATCCAGGACATAATCTCCCTCTCGGCCAACTAATAACCTTCATTATGCCTGCAAAGTCCCTTTTGCTAAGTAGAGTAACATATTCATGGGCATAACACCAGGGATTGCAGAGGTCATGGGGTTCAAAATTCTGCTACCAGAATGCAGTGAGTACCCTCTGACTGGAATAGCCTTTCTAGACCCTGCATCCTGCTCCTTCGTCTGCTAACTTTTACTTTATCCACTGCGTCTCTGCTTTCTTTTTGCCCCTCTTGTTTTTCCTCTCTTCACATGCTCTGATCAAGAACCTCTCTTTAGTGCTCTCAAATTACTCTATACTTCCCCACTGTACCACTTGTCACTTTGTATGCTTATCTGTGTCCTTTCGGGGGACCGTCTATCACCTCTGAGGAGAGAAGCCATGTTTATCTCGGCACATTTGTGTTTCCCTGCTAAACCATGTATCTGCCATACAGTTGATTCCCAATATAAAAAAAAAAAAGATGAATCAATGAATTATTTATATCCATGAAAGGAGGAAGCATGATTACTGTCTTTAATATAAATTTCTAAGATTGTCACATGGAGGAAGAGAGAAGACAAGTTTATTATTTATTTATTTATTTATTACCATTTAACTTTCTGAAAGTTTATTTAAATTTAAATTGTGACAATGGGACTTTCTGAAAAATTATTTAAATTTAAATTGTGACAATGGGACACAAGAATCATTAGAACTAACCTAGGAATATGGTGAAAAGAAATCTGAGTGTAACAGTTCCGCAGAAGGCCAAGGAAGCTCTGGTCCTTATTAAAACAGAAGGTCTGAGTTAAGTGATGTATTTGAGAAGACAGTTTTAACTCAATATATAGTTTTTATTTTGAAGGATTGCTTTTGTGAGGTAGTGTGTCCTCATTACTGGAAACTTTTTGGTGAAAGCTCAATGATGGAGTGTTGGGGATATTATTGGGAGGCTAATGTACGTGAGCTCTGTTTTGTGACTCATTCTTTGTTATGGTTGCTGCACACTGATGGAGATGGGTCATTTGTATTCCTATACCTGTGGCTGCCAGGAGAGACCTACATGCTGTCATCACTAGTAATGTCCCTGGCCATTCACTGTGTAATTATCCAGCCTGGTGGATCTGGGATAATTGATTCCCTAGTACTTTGGCCTGTTCTGGTTACTGAATCATAACTGGGTGGCAAGGTTAGTGTAGTAGAGTTACTTTTATAAGTCATTAACTGTTCAGAAGTGACATTGCAAGTAAAAAAACTAATAACCTATCTGTAGAGAGGGGGTATAGGGTGGTGTTTAAGGGTAGGCTTTTTGGTTCAAACTCCTAGCTCGACCACTTACTGGCTCTGTGATTTTGGACAGGGTACTTAAGTCTCTGTGCTTAGTTTCCTAATCTGTAAAATGAAGATAATCTTCTAGAGTGAACGTGAGCACCATAGGCAAGTTAGTAAAAGAATATAGTGCCTAGGGTATGGTAAGCATTGTGTAACGGCTAGCTGTCGTCATCATCTTCCACAACAACGTTATCCTACAGGCACACTAAAGATAGTTCAAGACTTACAACCATGTGCACAGTGTCTGGCATATACTAGGAATACAGTGATATTTTTGAGTTAATAATATGTTCATTTGTAATTTTTATTTATATTTATTCTTTCAGATAACTAACTGTAGGAAATGGTCCCCAAAACTTTATAAGTTTAATGAGAAGAACTAAATGCAGTGCTAATCTTGTGTTGCTCAGAGCTTGCTAAGGCAGTCTGAAAAATATCTCCTACTAGAAGTTAACCTTGTCTCTTCTTTTGGCTTATTAAAGCAAATGGATGTTTTTTAAAGATCTTTGAAAGTTTTTCCAAAATAAAAAAACTATCATCAGGTGAAATTAATATTTTTCATGTAGCTATATATCATTTTTTGGATGATAAAGTAAAATATTCTTGCCACAAAAATGTTCTCATCTGAATTCAGATGAGATGTTAACACTTTGCTTGTCTTTGCAAACAGGTTCACCCTAAATTCCACTATAAACAAGCTCATGACCCGGGCACAGATACTTCTTGCGTGACTTTTTCCTATGATGGTAATGTCCTTGCCTCTCGTGGAGGTAGGTTAGAAGCTTTCTTTTTGATATGTTTCTGTATATAAAATGATCGTATGTAACTCTAAAAACTGTCACACTAATATCCTAGCGCTTAGTAAAGCTAGCTGTGATCTTGTTAATGTACCTTTGCCAGTCTAGTTTTTTTCATTAAAATGCATTTCCAACTTGGCAACATTGTTTTATTAAAATTATCAAGTAAAATTTAGAAAATATGTACTTTTTTGCCTAAGTTTTCATTTTAGCTCCAAATTCCATCAGCATTTGGAGCCTGCAAGGATGACCATTGCCTCTACCTTATGGACTTTTGTAGATGATATTCTGTATTCTTTCTATATCATTTCATAGTTCTGGGTCTGGTATTTCAAATCTTCTATTTGCTGACCATTGATTTTTTTTCAGTTCAAACACTAATTCAGTTCAGTTAAAAAAATTTTGTATACCTGGATGTTATTTTTTTTAATAGCTATGTAATTCTGTGTCGTCGTATTGTAAGTTTACCTATCTACACTCATATGATTGAATAGAGATTGTTTCTAACTTTTTGCTAAATCTTTCTCACGTGAATAAGTAGTATGCTGATAGAAGGAAATAATAAAATAGTGAGGGCAGCTTATGAACAAAGCATTAGGGGGAGGTATGGGGCGTGACTGAGGATCTTCCAGTAGGCCCATTTGTGGGGAGAGAAAAGAATCAACGTAAGTAGGTTGGAGCCGTGTTACAGATAGCCTTAAATATCACATAAAGGATTTAGTCTTTTTTCCACAGGCCAAATTAATCTAGCAACACTGAGTTTAGTCATTCATTCACTCACTTTACTGTATATTGAGCAACTGATCTGAGCTAAGCATTATGCTAGGTGCTTGGCATAAACTGTGGACATCATAGCAGGGTTCCTTTCCTGAAAGAATTCACAGCCTGATGTAGAGGGTATGGAAGTGAGGGGAACATAGGGTTGGCACAGCTCTCCCCTCAGTTTAACTGGTCCATGCCCGTTTACCCTTGGGAACTCTATCCAGATTCTCCTTCTTCCAAGGAAGCCTTCTATTGATATATTACACCCAAACTACCCTCACTTACATAATTTTAAAAAAAAGCAAAGCACATGCACATGTATTTTCTATTTACGGTATACATGGCAAAGATAGATATGTATAAAATATATGTTTTGGTTCATCAATCCTAACCTGTTCTTTGAGTCCTAAGATGACTCTTAATTAAGACTATGTACTATACTCTGTACTTACATCAGTGATTCTTACCCCAAGAATGTATCTGAATCCCCTGGGAAGGTTTTCAAAATGACAAATCCTCCACTAGGAAATTCTCACATTCACCCTCGCACCTCTAGAGTGGTATACCCCAATCTCCGAGGTAGAGTGGGGAAAGAAGAGGGGAATAACAGAGGAATGTACTTTGAAAATTCTTCCTGGAGGATTCTGAAATAGCCCAGCCCCACCCGGTTGATTATTACTGCCTTAGAAGTATAGGATTAACTCCATTTCAGTCAAAGCCATTTTAGTGATAATTTTTACCTTCCACTTCCATCCCATACTAGCTGTTGGGTAACATGTCGTCTACAGAACATGTATACTGTATTCCACCATTCTCCTTCCTGGATGTATAGAATATACCAGATGGAAGTCTCTCTGTTCAGCAGAGTCCCCAGAGTGTTGTAAGGTGCTCCTGCTAGCTCCAGAACCTGCCAGGTTAACTAAACTGTTTAATACAGATTAATGTTTTCTTATTGTTTGAGGATTGTGGGGATGTGTAACCTTTTTTTTAAAGACTAAAAGGAAAAAGGTGAGTCTTACAAAGTTCTTCCAGTATAAGCAGGTCTCCAATCCAGCCAGTTGTGGATTAGTGCACCTGCCAAAAGTTGGGTTTCAGAGTCAGGGTTGCTGGGGAGAGAATGGGGATTTTTATTGAATTCTCCACTCACCTTGCTTGCATCTGGTAGTGATTCCTTATTGGACCCAGGGGGTTGAGGCAGGTCTCAGCTGCGGACACTGGGGAAAAAGAACAGCAAAGATATTACTTATATGAGTTTTGGCTTTCATTATGCACAGGAATTAGTTAGTAGCCCTATAGAAATACTTCAAAGGTGATTCTTTAAAGAATATTCATTATACTTTAAATGGCTTGGAAAAGCTATACTCCCCAGCAAGGTGAAGAATGATAGCCACAGGTAGAGTTACACTGGAGGGAAAGGAATCATATTGGCTCACTCTCATTAATGTTAATGGATAGTTTCACCCACACACTAGTGGGAAAAAGAATCTGTTGTGAACTGAACTATTTTCAGTCCTGGTGGTTGCTAAATTAATATCTTCTTAAGAAGTCAAGTTATGCTCAGATATACCACAGGGAAACTACCATCTGCTCTAAAGTCACTCTTTAGAGAAGATTCTCCAGGGTTCCTTCTAGCCTGCAGATGCTACATCAATCTGGAAAGTAATTTCTAGGAAGCTAGTTCATTATCATGTATCTTTCTACTGTTCTCACAGCTATGGCTCTCAAGCTCCCTAGTTAAAAAGTAAAATGTGTTGTGTGCATCCCCTTCCCTCCTTCCTTCCCTCCTGCCTCCTTCCTTTCTCTCTCTCTCCCTCCATCCCCCGCCTCCCTCTCTCCCTTCCTTTTCTTATAGTTATACACTAAGTTTTGCAAACTCTAAACTTGGGGCTGGTTCTTTTTTGCAAAATTTACTTTCTGCCTTTTTTTTTTCCTTTCTCATTCCTCTATCAGGTGATGATACATTAAAATTATGGGACATCCGACAGTTTAATAAGCCACTTTTTTCAGCCTCGGGTCTTCCCACCATGTTCCCAATGTAAGTAGCATATTTTTAATATTCGATAAGCACAAGAGAATGGAAAAGTAATTTTTTCATCTTCATGTTAATTTATAGTATGTGTCTTAGATTTTCTAGAAAAGCGACTTGAAGAGTGATTGAAATAGGTTTTTTGAAAGATTAATTTTTATTTTTCCTTTCATTTTGTACATTCTTCAGAATATAAAATTTTATTTTTGAAGTTGAAATGATGGCTGTTCATGTATTTGTGTTGTGAATATATATATTGTATGCACACATAGGTCTTGGGGTAGTAAAAACATTTTAAAGGGTTGAATTGTTCTTTTAATAGTGTATAAATGACAGAATAGGCCTGTCTTTTATTTGTTTTCTTTTAAAATTTGAATCCTCATACCATTAAAGCAATTCTTCATAGTTACTGAATATTATATGTAATTTTCTCAATTTTTTCTTATCATCATTTCAGTCAATAATTCGGTAACCGTCACTTATTCAGACTGTCTTGCTCTGGGTAGCTGAACACTGTTATCTGCATTCTACTAAGTTGATAACTGAAGCTTTAAAGATTTTTCTGCAAACAGCTGGGGTTGGGATTTGATCTCTAAGTCCTACAATTGGTGCCTAAGCAAAAATTTCTATTTTGGTAGAAATAAAATTTCTCATCTGTATTAAATAATGACCAACAAGGAGAGTGTGAAGGTAATGGAAGCAGCAAATGGAGGAAGCTGTATAATATCAGAGCACTAACTCTGACACAGTCTATTGCCCATGGCATTTATCTGTTAAAACAAACAGATGGATAAACAAACATGAATTTATAGCCGATACGAATTTTTTGAGCCTATGCCTGCTGCAAGTAATGATAACTAGATAGCGTCTTTGGCTCATGTCTTAGATTATTCACAGTCAGGTGGCCAGACCTCTCATCACAAGGGCTGTTGAATCAGAGCCATCAATTAGGTTCCAGCGGTACAAGCTGCTCCTCATTTCATGGTGCTTGACTTGACAAAACTCAAACTGTTTGAGAGGGAGTGCTGATAAAAATAGTTCCCAAACTGATCAAAATAATCACTACTTAGGCATTAGTCATATACTGTCTACTTGCGTATAGACAGGATCAATGTCTATATTGAGTTTTTCCCACATGTTATTTACATCAAAAGATATTATAATGTATAGAAATTAGAGCACAGATTCTGGAGTCAGGCTGTCTAAGTTCGAATCCCAGGTGTACCACTTACTTTTGTGACCTTGGACAAGGTTTATTTAACCTCTTTCTGCCTCAGTTTCCTAATCAGTAAAATGGGGATAATAGTATCTACTTCATAGGATTATTGTGAGTATTAAGTGAATTAATAAAAGTGCCTGACTTACTATAAACCCTATGTAAGAGTTGTCTCTTATTACAGTGAGGTTGTTTATATTTTAACTCATTATCACTGCACTGTTGTGGCATCATAAGCCTATACTTATAAACTCTTTTTGTCTGTAGGACTGACTGCTGTTTCAGTCCAGATGATAAGCTCATAGTCACCGGTACGTCTGTTCAAAGGGGATGTGGCAGCGGCAAACTTGTTTTCTTTGAGCGCAGGACTTTCCAAAGGGTGTATGAAATAGACATCACAGATGCGGTATGTGTGTTCTTTCCTCCCAGCCTTGAGAATGAAGTGAAGTTTGCCTCTTAGCCATTTTTGGTTTTGGTTTTGGTTTTGAAATAGAACATAAGTTCTTGCCCTTACAGTACAGGGGTAGCTGCTTTTTTTCTCCAACACAGGAATTATTAGTACATTGCAGACTGGCTTATCTACACTTTTCCCTCCCCAACCCAATATTTCCTATAGGCCCACACTTTAGTCAGAATTTCAGCTGGGCCTGGGATGTTTACCCGCTCTGCCAACCAATTTGAGGTGAGAAGAAGCTGATCTTCATGTAACATACAGAAAGGAGCTTCCCACAGTGTGCATGTTTGTAAGGATTCAGGGATTATGGACAGAAGTGAAACGTTATGCACACGGAATGTGATGAAGTGTATCATTGTTTGAAAACTTTGACAGAATTCTCCTTGTTAGAGTTGTCATTAAGGTAAGACTCAGCTTCCACTGAGGTTAATATCTATTTAGTTATTAGAAGTTTAAAACATTTCAGATTTAACTTTCACATCTGGAAAAAACCCCTTTCGTTTTCTTTACATATTTATGTAAGCACTAAAACACCAGCATGTGTGCATTCATTCATTCATTCATTCATGTCTAGAGACTGGAGCAGTATGTAATACAGTAATAGTGAAGATTCCCAGAGGAAAATCTGAGTTCCTTTAAAGTCTTTGAAAGTATGTATTATTATTTAGATGGTAAGGCAAATCATTGTTATTTTTCGAGTATGAAACAGGCCAATTAATGTCTGTGCAAATTTTCTTTGGCTCATAGTCAAATCCTTTAGTAATATCCTATATCTTAAACAGCACTCTTATGTAGGTTTCTCCGGTTGTTTCAGCTCTACGTAAACAGTTGAGACATATTATGTACTTAAATGATTCAGACAATTGAACAACTGTTTTTAAATCACCAGCAAAAAGCTCCTATCTCTAATGTTTTAATATTACTGTGGAGTCTTAAGTTGTAGGCACTAAATTTGAAACCATGGTATAGAGACAATGAACTAACAATGAGACTAATTCTAGATGAGTACTTTAAGTTTTATAGATTCTAATCTCATGACATAATTTGAAATGTGCCAACACTAATAATACTTTTTTTGGGTGCATCCAGGAGCCAACTAAAACACTAGAATCAAAGAAAAACACTCTTGACTCTATCAACTTTAATCTCAAAAAATAAAATTATTATAATTGGTTGTTCCAGAAGTAAGCTGTTTTTTTTTAATGCCTCTCAACGACTATACATCTCAGTATTACTCATGGGGTTGTGTTTTTAAATTATAATTTAAATTGAAATGTAATTAAATTAAGGGATATAGAAGTATGATTGTACTTTTAAAGACATGTGGATGTCATAAGTGTTGTGTTGCTCTGAATTGCTTTTCTAACTAGATGTTTTTCTCCATGGCACTTACCACCATCTCATCTATTATATATTTGTTTGTTTTTGTCTGTCTGCTTCCACCAGGATGTATGCTCATGAGGGCAGAAACTTTGTCTGTTTTGTTCACTGCAATATCCCCAATGCTCAGAACAGTGCCTGGCACATAGAAGGTTCTTGTTTATTGAATGAGTGAATGATATACTTGGGAAGTGCAAGTAATGCATACTGTAGAGCACAGGTGTGTCTTTGGAGAGTGAGGCAGGAGAGAAGTATCTGGAGATGGAAGGGTAAACTGACTTTGTATACCATAATAAAGTGACTTTATCTTATGGTTTTTTTTGTTTGTTTGTTTTTTGTTTTTTAAAGCAAAGGAATGACATATTCAGATCCAGGTCTTAGACGTTGATTTTTATTGAAGTGTGAAGGTTAGATTGACAAGACGTGGTATTTATTTGTATATGTATAATTTAGGAGACTGGGTCAGTGTTCCCTGCAATTAAAAGAAAACAAAAAAAGATAGCAGGTTTTAGAAGAAAGGCAGCGAGTCTGTTGTTGCTATGTTGAACTTGAAGTACCTTTAGGACCTCTGGGTGATCTCGAGATGTTCAGTGGGCAGGTGGGTAGATAACTTTGGTGCTTAGAAGAAAGAGGACACAGTTTTGGGAGGAGTATTTATAGTTCAGAATTGAAATGTTGGTTGCTGATTAGTTTGATCACAGAAAGGGCATCAAGGATGGAGAAGATGAGCCCTAGGAAACCAAAGCATTTAAGGGACGAGCAAGTGAAGAGATGCAAAGAGTGAGGTCATTGAGGAAACAGAATTGATCATATATTGAATTACCTTAGAAAAGTCAGAAAACTGATTTTGAGACCCATTTTAATAGATGGATGAAGAGAGAACTCCAAATAGGGACAAAACCACTCACCTTAAAGTGGCCTTTTAAATCATTGATTTAGGATTTGTTTGTCTTTTTTTGGTTGTTAGCATCAGACAGCATTGTTTTCTGTTTATATTGTAGAACAGTATGCTAAAGGGACTTTAAACTGCCCCTTTGATCCCTATTTTCTCAAGTTTTAAGTCTTCTTGGAATGTCGAAAAATAAACATTCATTCTTTGGGATGGATAAAGAGGGTGGACACTTTGCTAGAGGAGCCAAAAAACACCTCTTTTATTTAATTGTATTTTTGTTATTAAAAGCCAGGATTGTCATTTCTTTTGGAAACACCACACTCTGCTATAATAAGGTACTTACTGTATTGAGTTTTAATTTAGCTAAAGGCAGCATCTCATATTCTTAATATCAACATTTAGTTGTTTGCTTGTTTGACTAGGCACAGGCAATGGTGCTGTTAGGTCTATCCTAAGGCCATTTACTTCAGTAAAGTATGATTGACTGCATTTTCCCACACCCTTTTCTAAAACTAAATAAATTCCTAGATAGTTATATTCTGGAATGCCAAGCTCAATATAGATAGGGAGCCAAACATTGTTTTCAGTTAGGGAATGTTAACAATCTATACGATTAATTTCCTAATAACTAAAAACTGTCCTACAGTCTTCACAATAAATAGCTTTTTAAAATATAACAATTATATTTTCCATATTTAGTTTTGAAACAAACTTTAAAAATGGTTTTAATTACACTCTCTGCATTGTCATATGCTCTGAAAATTTTTCTTTCTCTGTTCAGTTTAGAGACTCTGAACACTCTTCGCTAGGAGATGACAAATGTTTAACATTTACTATTTTTACTGTGTGATGTTTGTATACATTTTACAATTCTGCTGAAATTATTTTTAGGTGTTTCCTTTTCCTAGTCCAATTTCGTTTCCTCAAGTTTAAAAAAAATGCATATCCTCATTTATCATCTACTTCGTTGTAATTTGAATAATGTGCTTAGCCTCTTTTCTAAGATAAATTCCAGAATATAATTTGATCTTGAATTTAAAAGCTCGCCTTTGTCTTTGTGTAGATGGAACCCTAGAATGTTTATATATTGTGTAAAAAGCTTCCATTACTCTATTTTATGTGAAAAAGCGTAGGAGAGAAGGAATGGACTAAGTGTAATTTGGAGATGACCTCTCACTTTTTTAAAAGGTAATTATGTTTAGAAGAAACATAGAAATTTTAAAGTCTTTTCAAAGTTCCAGTTATTTCAGGAAATGCTGTGAAATAACATTCAAAACTATTATTAGCTTAGTGATTTTTCATCAAACTATGCTTTGTTGCAAAATGATTAATAGAATTTCCTTTTTTGCTAATATAAATCAAGGGATGTGGTTTATGCAATTGTACTAGTATATTACCACTTATACTCTTTAACCCAAGCATAGTGAAATGAAGTTGTTTTGACCTGGTATTAAGATGGTGGCCTCTTCACCTCAGTTGCTTTGGGCAGTAATTTAAGAGAGAGCAGACATTCCCTTGTGTAGAGAGAAGGAAAAGGTGGAAAGGAAAACAGCCAGAAATTTCACACTTGGTCCCAACTTCTCTTCTAATTTGTTTACGAAGTTTGGTGAGGGATCTCTGTTTCTGTAAACAATGAACAAAGTGAAGAGAAGAAAGAGAAAAACTAAACCTTTATTTTTAAAACATAGCTATAGCATTTAGCACGGCTACTGAACAGAAGGGAAGGGAAATTTGCTTTGGCATTTTCAACTAGACTCCCGTAGGCATTTCAAAGTTGATTGAGAATCCTGGTGCCCATATAAGAAAGATAATAGTAAAGGTGTTTTAAGGAAGAAAAAAACTCATTTATGATCATCTAGAGAATATTTGATTATCTTTAGGAATGTTTTTTAACCATTGAAGAGAATAGATAGCAAAGAACAAGGAGTATCTTAGAGTTTTGTTTCTTTCTACCACTACTTGTTCTCTGCAATATCCCTTTCCTGTGGGAGATGAAATCTGGATTATGCACACTTACTTACTGCCTACCTACCTACAGGCTGTATCTCTGCCCCTTACTATCATGGGTATTGGTTGAAAAATACATAATTATTGTTAAAGTTATGTTAATTAAGTAATAGTTTATATATTTACCAAAAGGTGGGGAAAGTTTCTTATTTCAGACCTACTTATCCTATTACAGAGATAGCCTACTGCATATATTGAGGAGAAGGTAAGGTCCATATTGTGTAAAAAAAAAAGAGATTTCTTTAAAAGAACAAAAATTTCCATAAAAATACCAACTGTCTTTCCTTCTTTATATAGTTAGGTGAAGTTCTGAAGAGAACTTGAGTTCACATTATTTTTCTAAACTCGTATCTTATCACATTACCCATAGATTATACTGAGATATAACCTTTAAATTAATGAATTTTGATGTCCAAGAAAATTGCTATATGTGTCAATATATAAAATGACATATCACATATAAAATGAAAGGATTAGCACTTCCATTTCACATAAAAAGTTTTTGTGTTCTTATTAGGAGAGAATATTGATATTTTAAATCCAAAGACATTGAATAAGTATAAATGGATATAATGGGGCCATGAAATAATAGACCCTTCATGAATCTAGCTATGTATCTTAATTAATAAGTGTAAGGGACATGCTGACTCTTCAGACTACAATCACCCCATGTTATTTGTACATGTGAATGAGAGCAGAAAGGTCATTCAAATTAATGGATATTCCAAGGAGTCCTCAGAATTGGCTTTGGAATGTGTCTTTGTTCTTATATTTGAATACAGATAACGACTAATATGGGAATTTACTTCAAACTTAATGAATTAATGAAGCTGTGTCTGTGAAAGCTTGTCTCTGAAGGAGCTGAAGAACTCAACTGTTCTTCCATTTTGTACTGGGAATAGACTAATGATCTGTCTTACTGATATAAAGTCCCAGCTCAGTCCGAATCACACGTCTTTAAGCGTTTTCTAGAAATAAAGGATTCAAGCGGTGTCTTTGCCCAGTCAGGATCGCATAAGGAATAGTAGTACACAGAGAGAACTTGAGTTATATGCAGTGCAAATGCCAACTGAAAATAAGCTTGAAAGAAAGACTATATTTGGCATTTATCTGCTTTCTAAAATATGGTGAAACCTTTTTAATGTGAAGCACAAGGGGATGGAAAAAAATGGGCTTTGAGTTAACTAGCGTTCCATTATCTGACTTTTATTAAAGAGCAATCAGGCAGCTGGTTGGCTAGGGAATAACAGTTGCTTTGAATTATGTATTATTTTGAATAAAGCAATATCAGCTTAATGAAATTCACTTTCTTGGGAGGATTAAACAATGTAGATTCTAGGTGGGTTCTGATTAGTATGTTTGTATTTAGTAAAGTATGTCTGTTTTCCCACTGCCAAATGATAAGACAATATACTCAGGGTAGGTTTATTGAGCATTTGCTCATCGGCAACTAAAAGGGTGTGTGAGCACTGCGTGTTTCCTGGTCTTCTGAATATTTCTTCTTTCTTGGTCAATGAATATTTGATAGGGAACCTGGGAGTAAATAGATGATCATGGAGTTTTAGTGTAAATTTGCCAGCACAGCAGTTACAAGGTTCTTTTTCTAACACTACCTTTTCCCAGGGTCCTGAGCCTGGTTATTAGGACAATGTTTTACTGTCAGGAAGCACAATGGTCAGTGTTACTTTCTGTAAGAATATTTTTAAATTAATTTTTATTGGAGTATAGTTGCTTTACAATGTTGTGTTAGCTTCTACTGCACAGCAAAATGAATCAGCCATAAATATACATATATCCCCTCCATTTTGGACACAAAGTGCATTAAGTAGACTTCCCTGTGCTATACAGTATGTTCCCATCAGTTGTCTATTTTATACATAGTATCAATAGTGTATATGTGTCAATCCCCATCTCCCAATTCCTCCCACCCCACCCCTTTCCCCCTTGGTATCCATACATTTGTTCTCTACGTCTGTGTCTCTGGTCTGCTTGGCAATTAAGGTCACCTATACCATTTTTCTGGATTCCACATATATGCATTAATATACGATATTTGTTTTTGTGACTTACTTCACTCTGTATGACACTCTTTAGGTCCATCCACGTCTCTACAAATGACCCAGTTTCGTTCCTTTTTGTGGCTGAGTAATATTCCATTGTTTGTGTGTACCACATCCATATCCATTCTTTTTTTTTTTTCATACCCATTCTTTATCCATTCCTTTGTTGATGGACATTTAGGTTTTCTTTAAGTAGCAAAGGAAAGAGATGCCATTGGGCTATGATGGAAAAAAATATTGCATTTTTACCACTTCTGTGATTTGACTTACTAAACCCTTTCTTCAGATTCAGTAACTGGAACTCAGCTAGAGTCCCCTGCTAAGTTAGCCTCACAGTGTCCAGGATGGGGCTAGTGTCCATAAGATGTGATTAAATTACTTTTCATTGCACCTAAAGGTATCATGCTATGGATGTTCCAGGACAGTAGTTCTCAGGATTTAAAGAGTGCAGTTGAGTGTTCATCTGTAGGCACGTGAGAATAGAGAGGAAAGAAACCACCAATTTCATGATGGTTTAACTGTTAATATGTACCTTATCAAGTCCTAAAATATTTTATGTAGGGGAAATGAAAGGAACAAGCTTAGTGCTGGTTATTTTTTATTATTTTTAAAGTGTACAGTTCTGTGATTTTTAACCCCTATAGATTCCTGTAGTTCCATCAATACAATCAGGATACAGAACAGTTAGTTCCATCACCCCCTAAAAACTCCTTTGTGCCATCCCTCTATAGTCACCCTCTTACCCCCCCCCCTCGCTCTCCACTCCTTATCCCTGGCATTCACTGGTCTGTTCTCCATCACTACAGTGTTGACTTTTCGAGAATGTCATACAAATGGACTCATATAGTGTGTAACCTTTTTAGATCAACTTCTTTCAGCAGAATCCTTTGAGACTCATCCAGGTTAGTTGTGCGTATCAATAACTTGTTACATTTTATTGTTGAATAGTATTCCACTGTATGGCTGTAGCACAGTTTTTTTCATCTACTAAAGGACATTTGATTATTTCTAATTTTTGGAGGTCACGGATGGAGCTGCTGTAAGCATTCATATAGAGGTTTTTGTGTGAATGTAAGTTTTCTTTTCTCTAGGGCAAATACCTAAGAGTAGGCTTGCTGGGTCATGTAGTGAGTGTATATTTACTTTTATAAGAAACTGCCAAGCCATCTTCAGAAACAATGTCATTTTGTATTCCCACCAACAGTGTCTGTGTTTTTTACTTGCTCTGCATCCTCACCAACACTTTGTATTGTAACATTTTTTATTTTATACATTCTGATATGTATGTGGAGTGGTTATAATTTGAATTTTCCTCATAGCCAGTGATGTTGAATATCTTCATGTGTCCATTTTCCATGGTTGTATTCTCTTGGGTGAAATGCCTCTTCAAGTCTTTTGCTCAGTTTTAAATGAGGTTGTTTGTTTCTTACTATTAATTTTGAGATTCCTCTATATATTCTAGATACAAAGTTCTTGGGATATTCTCTGCCAGTCTGTTGCTTGTTTTTTTCTTTTTCTTAATAGAGTCTTTTACAAGGCAAAATACATTATTTTTTAACATCTTTATTGGAATATAATTGCTTTACAATGCTGTTAGTTTCTGCTTTATAACAAAGTGAATCAGCTATACATATACTTATGTCCGCATATCTCCTCCCTCTTGCATCTCCCTCCCACCCTCCCTATCCCACCCCTCTAGGTGGTCACAAAGCACCGAGCTGATCTCCCTGTGTTATGAGGCTGCATCCCACTAGCTATCTGTTTTACGTTTAGTGTACATATGTCCATGCCACCCTCTCATTTTGTCACAGCTTACCCTTCCCCATCCTCATATCCTCAAGTCCATTTTCTAGTAGGTCTGTGTCTTTATTCCCGTCTTGCCCCTAGGTTCTCCATGACCATTTTTATTTTTTTTTTAGATTCTATATATATCTGTTAACATATGGTATTTGTTTTTCTCTTTCTAACTTACTTCACTTTGTATGACAGACTCTAGGTCCATCCACCTCACTACAAATAACTCAATTTTGTTTCTTTTTATGGCTGAGTAATATTCCATTGTAAATATATGTGCCACATCTTCTTTATCCATTCATCTGTTGATGGACACTTAGGTTGCTTCCATGTCCTGGCTGTTGTAAATAGAGCTGCAATGAACATTGTGGTCCATGACTCTTTTTGAATTACGGTTTTCTCAGGGTATATTATATGCCCAGTAGTGGGATTGCTGGGTCGTATGGTAGTTCTATTTTTAGTTTTTTAAGGAACCTCCATACTGTTCTCCATAGTAGCTGTATCAATTTACATTCCCACCAACAGTGCAAGAGGGTTCCCTTTTATCCACACCCTCTCCAGCATTTATTGTTTGTAGATTTTTTGATGATGGCCATGCTGACCGGTGTGAGATGACATTTTGTTGTAGTTTTGATTTTCATTTCTCTAGTGATTAATGATGTTGAGCATTCTTTCATGTGTTTGTTGGCAACCTGTATATCTTCTTTGGAGAAATGTCTATTTAGGTCTTCTGCCCATTTTTGGATTGGGTTGTTTGGTTTTTTTGATATTGAGCTGCATGAGCTGCTTGTAAATTTTGGAGATTAATCCTTTGTCAGTTGCTTCATTTGCTAATATTTTCTCCCATTCTGAGGGTTGTCTTTTCGTATTGTTTATGGTTTCCTTTGCTGTGCAAAAGCTTTTCAGTTTCATTCGGTCCCATTTGTTTATTTTTGTTTTTATTTGCATTTCTCTAGGATGTGGGTCAAAAAGGATCTTGCTGTGATGTATGTCATAGACTGTTCTGCCTGTGTTTTCCCCTAAGAGTTTGATAGTGTCTGGCCTTACATTTAGCTCTTTAATCCATTTTGAGTTTATTTTTGTGTATGGTCTTAGGGAGTGTTCTAATTTCATACTTTTACATGTACCTGTCCAGTTTTCCCAGCACCACTTATTGAAAAGGCTCTCTTTTCTCCACTGTGAATTCTTGCCTCCTTTATCAACGATAAGGTGACCATAGGTGCATGGGTTTATCTCTGGGCTTTCTATCCTGTTCCATTGATCTATATTTCTGTTTTTGTGCGAGTACCATACTACCTTGATTACTGTAGCTTTGTAGTATAGTCTGAAGTCAGGGAGCCTGATTCCTCCAACTCCGCTTTTCTTTCTCAAGATTGCTTTTGCTATTCGGGGTCTTTTGTAATTCCATACAAATTGTGAAATTTTTTGTTCTAGTTCTGTGAAAAATGCTAGTGGTAGTTTGATAGGGATTGCATTGAATCTGTAGATTGCTTTGTGTAGTATAGTCATTTTCACAATGTTGATTCTTCCAATCCAAGAACATGGTGTATCTCTCCATCTGTTTGTATCATCTTTAATTTCTTTCATCAGTGTCTTATAAGTTTCTGCATATAGGTCTTTTGTCTCCCATAGGTAGGTTTATTCCTAGATATTTTATTCTTTTTGTTGCAGTGGTAAATGGGAGCGTTTCCTTAATTTCACTTTCAGATTTTTCATCATTGGTGTATAGGAATGCTAGAGATTTCTGTGCATTACTTTTTTTTTTTTTTTTTTTTGCACGTTATGCGGGCCTCTCACTGTTGTGGCCTCTCCCGCCGCGGAGCACAGGCTCCGGACACGCAGGCTCAGCAGCCATGGCTCACGGGCCCAGCTGCTCCGTGGCATGTGGGATCCTCCCGGACCGGGGCACGAACCCATGTCCCCTGCATCGGCAGGCAGACTCTCAACCACTGCGCCACCAGGGAAGCCCCCTGTGCATTACTTTTGTATCCTGCTACTTTACCAAATTCATTCACTAGCTCTAGTAGTTTTCTGGTAGCATCTTTAGGATTCTCTATGTATAGTATCATGTCATCAGCAAACAGTGACAGCTTTACTTCTTCTTTTCCGATTTGGATTCCTTCTATTTCTTTTTCTTCTCTGATTGCTGTGGCTAAAACTTCCAAAATTATGTTGACTAATAGTGGTGAGAGTGGGCAACCTTGTCTTGTTTCTGATCTTAGTGGAAATGGTTTCAATTTTTCACCATTGAGGACGATGTTGGCTGTGGGTTTGTCATATATGGCCTTTACTATGTTGAGAAAAGTTCCCTCTATGCCTACTTTCTGGAGGGTTTTAATCATAAATGGGTGTTGAATTTTGTCAAAAGCTTTCTCTGCATCTATTGAGATGATCATATGGTTTTTCTCCTTCAGTTTGTTAATATGGTGTATCACATTGATTGATTTGCGTATATTGAAGAATCCTTGCATTCCTGGGATAAACCCCACTTGATCATGGTCTATGATCCTTTTAATGTGCTGTTGGATTCTTTTTGTTAGTATTTTGTTGAGGAATTTTGCATCTATGTTCCTCAGTGATATTGGCCTATAGTTTTATTTCTTTGTGACATCTTTGTCTGGTTTTGGTATCAGGGTGATGTTGGCCTCATAGAATGAGTTTGGGAGTGTTCCTCCCTCTGGTATATTTTGGAAGAGTTTGAGAAGGATAGGTGTTAGCTCTTCTCTAAATGTTTCGTAGAATTCACCTGTGAAGCCATATTGTCCTGGGCTTTTGTGTGTTGGAAGATTTTTAATCACAGTTTCAATTTCAGTGCTTTGATTGGTCTGTTTATATTTTCTATTTCTTCCTGGTTCAGTCTCGGAAGGTTGTGCATTTCTAAGAATTTGTCCATTTGTTCCAGGTTGTCCATTTTATTGGCATAGTGTTGCTTGTAGTAATCTCTCATGATGCTTTGTATTTCTGCAGTGTCAGTTGTTACTTCTCCTTTTTCATTTCTAATTCTATTGATTTGAGTCTTCTCCCTTTTTTTCTTGATGAGTCTGGCTAATGGTTTATCAATTTTGTTTATCTTCTCAAAGAACCAGCTTTTACTTTTATTGATCTTTGCTATTGTTTCCTTCATTTCTTTTTCATTTATTTCTGATCTGATCTTTATGATTTCTTTCCTTCTGTTAACTTGTGGGTTTTTTGTTCTTCTTTCTCTGATTGCTTTAGGTGTAAGATTAGGTTGTTTATCTGAGATGTTTCTTGTTTCTTAAGATAGGACTGTATTGCTATAAACTTCCCACTTAGAGTTGCTTTTGCTGCATCACATAGGTTTTGGGTCTTCGTGTTTTCATTGTCTTTTGTTTCTAGGTATTTTTTGATTTGCTCTTTGATTTCTTCAGTGATCTCTTGATTATTAAGTAGTGTATTGTTTAGCCTCCATGTGTTTGTATTTCTTACAGATTTTTTCTTACAGATTTTCTCGTGTAGTTGATATCTAGTCTCATAGCGTTGTGGTTGGAAAAGATAACTTGACACAATTTCAATTTTCTTAAATTTACCAAGGCTTGTTTTGTGACCCAAGATACGATCTATCCTGGAGAATGTTCCATGAGCACTTGAGAAGAATGTGTATTCTGTTGTTTTTGGATGGTATGTCCTATAATTATCACTTAAGTCCATCTTGTTTAATGTATCATTTAAAGCTTGTGTTTCCTTATTTATTTTCATTTTGGATGATCTGTCCATTGGTGAAAGTGGGGTGTTAAAGTCCCCTACTATGATTGTGTTACTGTCGATTTCCCCTTTTATGGCTGTTAGTATTTGCCTTATGTATTGAGGTGCTCCTATGTTGGGTGCACAAATATTTCCAATTGTTATATCTTCTTCTTGGATCGATTCCTTGATCATTATGTAGTGTCCTTCTTTGTCTCCTTTAATAGTCTTTATATTAAAGTCTATTTTGTCTGATATGAGAATTGCTACTGCTGCTTTCTTTTGATTTCCATTTGGGTGGAATATCTTTTTCCATCCCCTCACTTTCAGTCTGTATGTGTCCCTAGGTCTGAAGTGGGTGTCTTGTAGACAGCATATATACGGGCCTTGTTTTTGTATCCATTCAGCGGTCTATGTCTTTTGGTTGGAGCATTTAATCCATTTACATTTAAGGTAATTATCGATATGTTTGTTCCTATTCCCATTTTTTTAATTGTTTTGGGTTTGTTTTTGTAGGTCTTTTCCTCTCTTGTGTTTTCTGCCTAGAGAAGTTCCTTTAGCATTTGTTGTAAAGCTGGTTTGGTGGTGCTGAATTCTCTTAGCTCTTGCTTGTTTATAAAGGTTTTAATTTCTCCGTCAAATCTGAATGATATCCTTGCTGGGTAGAGTAATGTTGGTTGTAGGTTTTTCCCTTTCATCACTTTAAATATGTCCTGTGACTCCCTTCTGGCTTGCAGAGTTTCTGCTGAAAGATCATCTGTTAACCTTATGGGTATTCTGTTATATGTTATTTATGCGTTTCCTTTGCTGCTTTTAATGTTCTTTCTTTGTATTTAATTTTTGATAGTTTGATTAACATGTGTGTTGGTGTGTTTTCTCCTTGGATTTATCCTGTATGGGACTCTCTGTGCTTCCTGGACTTGATTAACTATTTCCTTTCCCATATTAGGGAAGTTTTCAACTATAATCTCTTCAAATATTTTCTCAGTCACTTTCTTTTTCTCTTCTTCTTCTGGGACCCCTATAATTCAAATGTTGGTGCATTTAATGTTGTCCCAGAGGTCTCTGAGACTGTCCTCAATTCTTTTCATTCTTTTTTCTTTATTCTGCTCTGCAGTAGTTATTTCCACTATTTTATCTTCCAGGTCGCTTATCTCTTTTTCTGCCTCAGTTATTCTGCTATTGAGCCCTTCTAGAGAATTTTTAATTTCTTTTATTGTGTTGTTCATCACTGTCTGTTTGCTCTTTAGTTCTTCTAGGTCCTTGTTAAATGTTTCTTGTATTTTCTGTATTCTATTTCCAAGAGTTTAGATCATCTTTACTATTGTTATTATGAATTCCTTTTCAGGTAGACTGCCTATTTCCTCTTCATTTGTTAGGTCTGGTGGGTTTTTGCCTTGCTCCTTCATCTGCTGTGTGTTTCTCTGTCTTCTCATTTTGCTTAACTTACTGTGTTTGGGGTCTCCTTTTCTCAGGCTGCAGGTTCGTAGTTCCCATTGTTTTTGGTGTCTGTCCACAGTGACTGAAGTTGATTCAGTGGGTTGTGTAGGCTTCCTGGTGGAGGGGACTAGTGCCTGTGTTCTGGTGGATGAGGCTGGTGGGCAGGTCCACATCTGGTGATGTGTTGGGGTGTCTGTGGCCTAGTTATGATTTTAGGCGGCCTCTCTGCTAATGGATGGGGTTGTGTTCCTGTCTTGCTAGTTGTTTGGCATAGGGTGTCCAGCACTGTAGCTTGCTGGTCGTTGAGTGAAGCTGGGTCTTGGCGTTGAGATGGAGATCTCTGGGAGATTTTCGCCATTTGATATTACATGGAGCTGGGAGGTCTTTTGTGGACCAATGTCCTGAACTTGGCTCTTCTGCCTCAGTGGCACAGCCCTGACGCCTGGCTGGAGCACCAAGAGCCTTTCATCCACCCGGCTCAGAGTAAAAGGGGGAAAAAAAGAGAAAGAAAGAATGAAGATAAAATAAAATAAAATAAAGGAAAGTTATTAAAATAAAGAATAATTAGTACGAAAAATTTTTAAGAATTAAGAAAAAAAACCAACAACGGACAGACAGAACCCAAAGACAAATGGTAAATGCAAAGCTATACAAACAAAATCACACCCGGAAGCATACACATACACACTCACAAAAAGAGAAAAAGGGAAAAAGAATATATATATCGTTGCTCCCAAAGTCCACCTCCTCAATTTGGGATGATTCGTTGTCTATTCAGGTATTCCACAGATGCAGGGTACATCAAGTTGATTGTGGAGATTTAATCCGCTGCTCCTGAGGCTGCTGGGAGAGATTTCACTTTCTCTCTTTGTTCGCACAACTCCAGGGGTTCAGCTTTGGATTTGGACCCGCCTCTGCCTGTAGATCGCCTGAGGGTGTCTGTTCTTCGCTCAGACAGGACGGGGTTAAAGGAGCCACTGATTCTGGGGGATGGCTCACTCAGGCCGCGGGGAGGGAGGGGTATGGATGCGGGGCGAGCCTACGGTGGCAGAGGCCAGCGTGACGTTGCACCAGCCTGAGGCGCGCCGTGCATTCTCCCGGGGAAGTTGTCCCTGGATCCCGGGACCCTGGCAGTGTCGGGCTGCACAGGCTCCCAGGTAGGGAGGTTGGATAGTGACCTGTGCTCCCACACAGGCTTCTTGGTGGCAGCAGCAGCCTTAATGTCTCACGCCCGTCTCTGAGGTCCGCGCTGATAGCCGCGGCTCGCACCCGTCTCTGGAGGTCCTTTAAGCGGCACTCTGAATCCCCTCTCCTCGCGCACCAGGCAACAAATAGGCAAGAAAGTCTTGCCTCTTGGGCAGCTCCAGACCTTTTCCTGGACACCCTCCCGGCTAGCTGTGGCGCACTAGCCTCTGCAGGCTGTGTTTACACAGCCAACCCCAGTCCTCTCCCTGGGATCCGAAGCCGGAGCCTCAGTTCTCATCCCCCGCCCTCCCCGGCGGGTGATCAGACAAGCCTCTCGGGCTGGTGAGTGCTGGTCGGCACTGATCCTCTCTGTGCGGGAATCTCTCCTCTTTTCCCTCCGCACCCCTGTGGCTGCGCGCTCCTCTGTGGCTCTGAAGCTTTCCCCCTCCCCCACCCGCAGTCTCTGTCCGAGAAGGGTGTTCCTGGTGTGTGGAAACCTTTCCTCCTTCACAGCTACCTCCCACTGGTGCAGGTCCCATCCCTGTTCTTTTGTCTCTGTTTTTTCTTTTTTCTTTTGCCCTACCCAGGTACGTGGGGAGTTTCTTGCCTTTTGGAAGGTCTGAGGTCTTCTACCAGCGTTTAGTAGGTGTTCTGTAGAAGCTGTTCCACATATAGATGTATTTCTGATGTATTTGTGGGGAGGAAGGTGATCTCTGCGTCTTACTCTTCCACCATCTTGAAGCTCCTCCAAAATACTTTAATTTTGATAAAGTCTAATTTATCATTTTTTAATTTTGTAGAATGTAGCTTTGGTGTCACATCTAAACTCCTTGACTGACTCCAGGTTACACAGATTTTCTTCTGTGTTTTCTTCTAAAAGTTCTGTGGTTTAATGTGGTTCATTTTGGGTGTGTGGTTTATTTTGAGATAATCTTTGTGTAATAGAGTAAGATATAGGTTGAATCAAGGCCAGGACTAGGGTCAGACTCCAGCACAAAATTGAAGGAGGTATCAAAAAACTCAGTAATCAAAGCAAATTAACATTTTAATGCAGTATTATGAAAAATAAGAATTAATGCATAAAATTCACGATGAGTAAAATTCCAGTGCTTTAAATAAAAATGGGATCGGTAACAGTGCTATGCCATGCTGTACTGAAGCCCGAGGCAAAAGGAAAATTCAGTTGAACTGAGGCTGCCTTAGTTTAAACTTTTGATCTTTTGTTCATTACAGGTTTTTTTGGTGGGGGGGGTGGATAGGGTGGAGTACCATAGTGGGGAAATAGTGAACTCACTGCTGCTTCAGTGATACTTTGAAGTCTGGGCTAATTCCCCGATCCACCTACTACTATTTAGTTTTCGGAATCCTGAAATTTAGGTTTTATAACTGCATTCAGAGGGAGAGACTGAGTGGAATGTGATCCCTGTATCTCACCCAGCACCAGGAGAATTTTTTTAATTAAAAAAATCATAACTGTGGTGGAAAACTATATGAAATAAATAATGAAATAGTACAAATTGCAGCAAATGTGCCTAGGAGGAAGCTCTAAGATCACTGCACATTTGCAAGGACATTCATATTATAGGAAATAAAATAATGTCTTTGATCCTATTGCGAGTCCCCTCTCCTACACTGGTGATAGGTTCCCTTCACATAAGTATGCCACAGGCAAAGCTGCTGGCTTTTGCTTCATCAGCTGCCATCTGGCATCAGGCATACGTTGCTCCGTGTCTCAATATTATCTTCCAGAGTCCATCTTCTTGCCTACCTGAGGACTACGGCTCAACTCTCCTATATGAAAATTAGACTTTTAACAGAAGAGTTTACAACCTCCCTAAGAGTTCATTTCTGTTTATGAAATCCCATACCATCGTATCTTTTTTTTTCATTATTTTTAGGCTCACATTCTCATGCTTAGAGCCCACATCCTTTACTCTAGTCCTCAAGGAATTGGAGAACAGCTGGTCAACATCCTCTATTTCCTTTAAGATTATAAAGTTGCTGTTCTGTCTTCTCTTGTCTAAGTGAACCAAACTTAGTTGTTGTTGTTTTAACATTTCCTTGTGGGTCATATTTTCTCAACACTTCTGTTATCTTTGGTACTCTTTTTCTCAGACATTTCTAGATTTTCCAGTGACCAAATTGGAGTAAGGGACTCCTTGGTGCCATGTGGGTGGGAAGGGCATTATATTCCTATGGTTAGAACAATATATGGCACACGGTAGGTGTTTGGTGAAAATGTATTTGTTAATTTTGCTTTACCTTTTGTTATATTTTATTATAGCATGTTCTTATCAGAACTTACTATAATGGCCTATTCCGTACCAGCTTCTCTTGCTTTTGTTTTTTGTTAATAGTTTTTTCTAATTAATTTGGAATTTCAGAGCATAAATATGTTTTCTTTTAGATTTTATGAAAGAAGTACAAATTTTAATTGTCTACTTCTTTAAAACTTGAGATGATCTCTTTTCAGACTTACTAAAAATAGCTATGTTTTGAGTTCAGTGGAGGAAGCAAGTTTACTGTGGATGCTTAAAATACTGGTAATCTAAAACTGTAATGAATATAATTTGTTTTGGTTGTTATACTGTTAATGAATATGATCTGTTTCCTGGATCTGTTTTGTAGAACACACTCTGCTTTGAAGTAAAAATTATTTGTTGGAATGTGTCACTGTATTTTATCAAAATTCTAATCTTTATTCTTCCTTAGAATAGAAGACGACTTCTGATGTGCTTATCATTTCATTTCTGTTCTTATTTCCAGTCTCTTTTAAAAGAACAATTTATAAATTTAACCAGTAGACTCTTAGTTCAGGAGCAGTTATTTAGATTCTCTATTCAACATTTTCTTCTTTGAAATAACGTTTACTGCAGGGATCCAGATTCAAAACCTATAGTGAGTTGTCTTTTCCTATAATTATCTGTCTGACAGTGATCTCATTTTGGGAGTTACAATTAGATGAAGAACCTATCACATCCTGCTTCAGGCTTCATAAATCATGGAAGGCGGAAGAATGAGGACTAAAAGCAGGGCTTGTCCAGTTTAATACTTTATTCATTTTCTAGTGTCATTTAACCCTGCAACATGCTGTATTAAAAGGCATCTACTACTTATTTGGTGTCAGCAGTCTCATGGTAATGTTTTCTGTTTACTATCTTGCTTCTATTTCTAGTCCTTCAAAGCAATAGAAACAGTCAATGTTTCCCTTTTGATTAGTTAGAAACTTTTTTTTTCTTCTCTACACAAGAGTTTGGTGTTTTATTTAATTGGCATTTAAACATATCTATACTTCCTAGTATAGACATAATTGCCAGAAATGGCAAAACTGGGTGAAGAATCACCTACTAGATAATACAACCCTGAAGGAGAAACATACTTGACGCTATAAAATATCAAGAAAAGAGAACTTGATTTTGCAGATATGTAAATTTTGTAGGAGTTCAAAATGACACACTATTCTTTATAAAATGTATAAAATATAATACAGTAATGACTAGTGCTCTGTTGTCCAAACCCAGCTCCATATAACATCACACTGGTAGAAGACCAAGTGAAGGACTTATGTGTCTTGTAGGATTTTCTACCACAGATTTTCCTCTCCCAACCAGAATTTGATGAACGATCTTTGGTAACAAGTTTTCCGGCTGTTCTATCAGAATTCTGGCCAGACTTTCACAATTTATATTAGTGTGGGGAAGAAAGACTTCTATAATTAACACATGTCCCAGGATAGTATTTTTTCCTTTTTTGGAGTGATAGATAATGCTGTGTCTTGTATGATGAGGGGTTGTGAGACGCCCAAAGGGCTAAATAAAAGAGTATGATTTGTAAAACATCTTTACCTATGCTATATTAAGACAAATAGTGCTTTACGTATCCTGTATAGATCATCTTTGAAGATTCAGCTTTTTCTATAATTTTTTAGTTTTACATACTTGATGATTTCCAAGATCTGATCATAAATATTTCTTATCTAGTAGTTAGGGATTTCAAGCTTTATCCATTTGTGCTTTGTTTATTTATATACAGAAAAGATTTATGGTTATTATCTTTATTCCCATCTCGAACTACTGATAAATGAAGAATGGTAAAGGGGTCTGGGTCTGTGTAGATTAGATTGAGAGAGATGGCCTTAGGTACTGCTTCCCAAGCTCTTTCACAAGCTGGTCCTCGTAACAGATGATAATGTGTGATATAACAGACAAACCCACTCTTTGCTGGAACTGACTTGCCTGAGGCTCCAGTGCCCCAGGCCCCTCTCAAACCTGCGCAGCTCCATATCTTGACGCACTTGATCCAACCTGTGCCCACTAGTCAGAAGTTCTACAAGAATATTGGGAATGTGCCTCCAGTAAGCGCTGCGTCTTTTTTTTTTTTGAATTTTTGCATTTAACTTAATTAATTAATTAATTTATTTATTTATTTTCGCGGTATGTGGGCCTCTCACTGTTGTGGCCTCTCCCGTTGCGGAGCACAGGCTCCGGACATGCAGGCTCATGGGTCCAGCCACTCCGCGGCATGTGGGATCTTCCCGGACCCGGGCACGAACCCGTGTCCCCTGTATCGGCAGGCAGACTCTCAACCACTGCGCCACCAGGGAAGCCCTATTTATTTTTTTATACAGGAGGTTCTTATTAATGATCCGTTTTATACCTATTAGTGTATACATGTCAATCCCAATCTCCCAATTCATCCCACCACCACCACCACCCCCAGTCACTTCCCCCCCCCTTGTTGTATTTGCCTTGTAGGATCCACCACTGTTGTCACTCACCCTGTGGACTCCAGCTTCCAGCCTCTTATTTGTTTCCTGCTCCCAGACTGTCATTAATAAGAATAATTACCAGATTTTCTTCAATCATTATTTGTGCTTTTTTTTTTTTTTTGCCTTTGTAAGTTCTTCTCAAATAGCAAATTGGAGCAAACTAACATTTAGTGTTTTGAATTAGAGGAAGAAAATTGTATTTAATTTTCTTACCCAAGAGACCTTCCATTTCCTCTGAGATCTTTTTCTCGTGATGAAGTTCTTTAGGCAAGTTTATTATCAGATACAGATGTGATTCATTTTGTGCCAAGGACAATTACCAGGTTCCAGATTTTTGCTGCTTGAGCAGTTACCTTAATTTTAGAGCAGAGGCTGTAAATAAACTGATTTTAATAAATGCATTTTTCCATCCATTTGATAGGACTTAATTTGTTAATTAGATACCAGTTTTTAAAAAGCATAATCTGTGCATCTGTACCAAATATTTATGGCAGGAATAGAGCAACACTTTTCCTTGTTTGTTTTTTTTTGCAGCAACCCGTACATTTATAAAAGTGCCATGGCATTTTTTTCTTTTCACCATTGGGCTTCTACCTGGTTTATCAGAGAGAGAATTGTTTGGGGCAGGGAAGGGGACAGATTAAGAAGACTTCCAGCAAAGAGTGATAATTGCTACCAGTCTGGCCCTATGGTGGAAGTTCCTTAGAGTTGGAGGGGTGTGGAGGAGGAAAAAAGGATAGGCACGTGCTCACTTATAAGAGCAGAGAAAATGTCTTTAATCGTTTTTATTCGAGGGACGTCTCCATGGAGATCCGGTGGGTGTTGAGGAGTCTTATTTATTGTAGACAGGCTTACTCACCAGGTTTGCTTCCTGAACTCTAGAGGAATGAAACTAAGCCCGATGGCCCATGCATGCTGCAAAATCATCCAAGTTTGGGAAAAGCAAGGCTTTGAGAGGACAGGACAAATAGCCTGGAAGAGTTTAAAGATTTCCCATCTTACTCTTCTACCTCCCTGGCTCAGTATTTTAATGTGGAAAGCAGTTTTTCTTTCTCTGTGAAATAAAACTTGGGCTTGTGCAAATCCAAAGAAAATTCTTTCTCCAGTACCTTTCCATTTTCATCTGCCTTCTTTTTATTTGCTTTGGACTCGCATCTTGATCTGTGTTCTTAGTTTGGGGGATCAGCAGATACATGGCCTTTCAAATGTATTGGGTAGTCCTGAGGGTGTCCACGACCGTAAGACTGCCTCTACACAAGTGTGCAAAACTGTGTGACAGTCTCCTCCCCAGACAGGTGTTAGGCTCTTTATTTGAAATTTTGGAAAATGCTCCTTCTCCCAAGGAATCACTGGGTTAGCTTATCCATTCTTGTACTATGTGACAAAAACCAAACATGAAAAAAACAGATGGAGTTTCTTTTACAGTGTGGGTCAGCAGCTGCGAAGGATCAAGAAATGGTGTTTCATCATAATCATGATTAAGATATAAAATTATGAAGGATGTTAGGCTTCTTTTAGCATGTGAAGTAGAATTAAGGGTGGTGTTTGGATATGTGCATTACGGATGCCTAAGATGTTTTGCAGGCATTGATTTCTTTTATAGTAACATTTGTGAACTGGGGTAGTAGTTCCTTTTTCCTTCCTTATGATTTTAGTAATACCATCTGCTTTTTAGTATAGACTTGCTAAGACTTCTCTTTCTGGGTCAGGTGGGTTTGGAGATGATTTTAAATCTGCCACATCCCTTCCTCCCCATCATCTTCTGAAACAGGCCTTTGCATAATTAGGTGGTATAAAGGAATGAGCACTGGCGTTGCGAAAACCTCCCTGCTGATCCCAGCTCCTCTGTGTACAAGTTATGTGACCTTGGGAAAGTTACCCAGCCTCCTACAAGCCTCAGTTTCTTCTTCTTGTGAAATGGGGGTGAGAGAACTAATTTTGTAGTGTTGCTGTGAGGATTCAACTACTTTAAATAACATAAAGTTGCAGATACCTAGTAGTTCCTTTCCTACCCTGTCCTAAAATATAAATTTACTTCTCTCATTGATTTCCTCCTCTTCTCCTTATTTGCTTCCATGATTTCACTTAAAGTAAGCAAAACAAAACCACAGAAATAAATTATTTGGAATTTTTTGTGGCTTTTTTACTTTTGCAGAGGGGTAATTCCAAAATTCCTGTTTTGGAATCTTGACACTGCCTTTTGTACACAAAGTGCTTTCTTCTTCTTGCCCCCCGCCCCCTCTTTTTTCTCTGGTCTTCACAGAGAAGAAAGATCTCTGTGTTGAGCACATGAAAGTCTTGTAACTCCTTGTCATCTTGCTTATGATCTCCATCACCAGTTACTGTCTCTTTGTGGCTGCCGCTAGAGCTGAGCACTTTTGGGGCAGGCTGTGGTTCCTCTGCACTGCCAGATTATCTAAAATGACAGTGGGTTTTGGTTTAAAAGGCTAAACTGGGACTTCCCTGGTGGCTCAGTGGTTAAGAATCTGCCTGCCAACGCAGAGGACAAGGGTTTAAGCCCTGGTTCGGGAAGATCCCACATGCCGCGGAGCAACTAAGCCTGTGCGCCACAACTCCTGAGCCTACACTTTAGGACCCGTGAGCCACAACTCCTGAGCCCGCGTGCCACAACTACTGAACCCCACACGCCTAGAGCCCATGCTTCGCAACAAGAGAAGCCACCGCATCGAGAAGCCCACGCGCCTCAGCGAAGAGTAGCCCCCGCTCACCGCAACTAGAGAAAGCACGTGTGCGGCAACGAAGACCAAACACAACCAAAAATTAAAAATAAATAAATTTTAAAAGACTAAGCTTAATTTTTATGGTAACATGGGGTTCAGCTTAGGCAGCTAGGGGAAGCCAGTGGTGGTTCCACATGCTTCGGTAAGATGAAGTAGATTAGTGTAAGAATAAAACCCTTTATCGATTTAATTAAGCAAATCAGTATATTAAAATATGCAGACTAACTTCAGAATCTAGTTCTTTGCACTACAGTGGCCTTCTGCTTTCTCTTTGGTCCGTGCAGATCTCCTGTCATGACATTTTCCTCTGCTCCTTTAATTCAGATGTGCTCTCTACCCTTCCTTTGCTGTGTCACTCAGCAAATGTGTACATCTGAATGTGGCAAGCCCCCAGCTACAGAAGTACCTCTTCAAGAACAGAGGATGGAAGATGTCTTTGGTGGATGGTTGACTGAGTGAATGCATTCCTTCTAAGTAGTTATAGCTCATCTGTCTTCTGAGAGCTCCTTGGGCTTCTAGCAGGCACGTGTCCCATTGTTGTTAAGTAAAACCCAGTATGTGTGTTTGACAAGTTAGCAGCGTGGCAGCTCTACTTGCTCCGCAGCCTCGCTGCCGTCTCAGGGGTTGTTTGGTTTGGCAGATGGCCAGCTCTCTGCTATAAGATGCATTTCCTTGACAGGACAAAGTGTGGAGCCGCATTAGCTGCAAAGTTTACGAAGGTTAGCTAAACATACACAATAAATATTAATAAACAAAAAAGGCCCACCCATCTTTGACTTTGAATTCTGTTTCTTCTTTCCATGTTTTGGAATCCTTGTAATATTTGATTAATAGCCAGTCTTAGGGTAATTGAGCCTTAAGTATCTTTTGCTTAAGTCAGACTGCTCTCAGAGTCCTCATTGGCTGCTTTGGTGACTCACTGCCACAGTGGATGGGGCTCTGTAATGACTGTTTAGTTCAAGGGGTCTCATTTGCCTTTTCCTTGCTTCCATGTAAAAAGCCATGTGTGTGTCTAAGGGCATTAGAGGGTAAAAGCTGTGAACAGGAATAGAGGTGCAGTGCCCTGAGCTTGGACTCTCTGGAAAGCCGTCAGACATTGGTCTGTTGGCCTGGGCCGTTGCCTCTCTCTAACATTTACACCCTCAGCATAGAGGGAGAGAGTAACAGTAACCTGCTGCCCCTGGAAACTGCCTGTTTGGCTGGGTGTCTTGGAATTTACCAGGCCTACACTGTGGATCTTTTCCAATTCTGCACCCTGCTCACTTGAAAACATATTTGAGAACCAGTAATCTTAGACTGCTTAGCTAGATCTCTAGAGAACCAAGAAAGAGAAATAACTTTAATGCTATGTCCTTAAAGTTGTCCTGGGGCGATTTGTGGGTGCTGAGATTTCTGAAGGCCCTTGAAAGCCCCTCTCACTCTCCTCCCTTGCTTTCTGGTCCTTGCACATCCCTCGTTTTAGGCCCGCATTGGGAGGGAGCTAACCCTACTCTGTTTGTGGGGTACTTGAGTATAATAATGATCTGGAGGAATCAAATTATCCCTCCTAGGCAGTAGTGAGTTTAAGTTGAAAATTGTCTCTACCTCCACCTAGCAAAGCAATCCATTTAGGCTTGGGTGAACTGTAACTTTTAATTCATCCCTGCAGCAAACATTTATTGAGTTCCAGACACTAATCTAGGCACTTGGGATTCTTGGCTACGTAAAACAGACAAAGATCGGCCTGTGTGGAACATATATCCTAGTAGGGGAGGCAGACAATAAGCATAATTAACAGTAAACTATATAGTACTTTAAAATGGGATACATGCTATAAAAACAAGGAAAGGGGAGTTGTGTGATGCAGTTTTAAATAGGGTGGTCTGGGTAGTTATGACACTTAAGCCAAGACTTGAAGGAGATGAGTATTGGCCCGGATGAACTTATTCTAGGTAAGATATGAAGTTATGTTTGTGACTCTTTTCATGTTTCCATATACCTGGCCTTGACCATCTGGAAATTCCCAGTGGTCTAGGCGTGCTTCTCAAATTAGTCTCAGTGGCGGAGAACCTGATAGTCAGGTTGTGCTTTGCAGACCATGAACTACTGATACACTTAATTCCATCTTACCAACCAGGCACAGTTTTATTAGGAGAAAATGTGACTTTTTATACACATGCATTATAAAGTAAGTTTCATGAGCATATGCACAAAGCAACAACAACCCCACACCCTAAAAGTCAAACTTTGTTTTACTATTTTCATATTTTACTAAAAATATGATTTACTGTTTTCAAGTTTTTCTGTTAATATTCCCTCACCATTATAAATGTTTTATCATCTTTTAGCACTTGCTAGTAGACATTGGGTAGCAGGCACCACAGGTTTAAGAAAAATTGTGGAAAGAACACTTAAAACTGTGAAAACCTGCCCTTTGAACTTAGTTTTCCCCCGATGACAGGGGAAACACAGCCCCTCTGATTTGGTTTTCTCAGTAGAACATCTCAACGCTGTTCAGTGGTGCAGAGCTTAAGAACCACTCTTCTCGAATATTGTCAGACACGAAGTAGAAGTCCTGCAGACTCTTTTACACTTCCTTCTTAGTTTCTCAGGAATCTCAGAGTAGGAATTGTAGCCATTTAACTATATGCATTTTTTTTTTGGCCAGTCAGGTGGGAGCCAGAGTTTCTATCAAAAGGGGTTGCAGGGATTCCAAGATATTCTGTCTTAAGAAAAGAACTGGATGGCTGGGGAGAAGAAACCAAAGAAATCCAGCCCAAGGTAGATTATTTGGGAGACAGAAATTCCATGCTTTGCATTTTAGTATTAGAACAGAAAATGGCAATATCTAACTGTGCCCTTTTCCCCTTAGTCCTTGTACATTGCTTGGCACGTGAGAGGTTCCTGGTAATCGTTGAATTAATGTTTCCACTCATTTCGTGCTCTATCAGAGGGAGATCTGCAGAACCCAGCACATGCCATTTCTGCCTACCAACCTTAGCTTCATTTTTTCCCCCTTAATTCTATTCCTGCCGTCTCTTCCATCTCTGCCCTCTTACTTCAGCAGAAATCAAAAACAGGCTGTACTTCTCACTGAGAACTCATGGTTCCTTCTGACCCCAGAGTACCACTTATTTTCCTCACTAGTGATGAACTCACAGGATCATAACTTCCAGTGAACCTTCCCCTAAATAGCTTTTCATTCAGGTTAATATCAAGGCTTTATATTCCATATCTCTGTTTTACTTCTGCTACTGACCTGCTGGTTTCTCTCATAGATAGGGAGATACTATTCAATGTTTGCAAATGTGTGGTGTTCCTGAAAAAGCTTTATGAGATTTTGATCTTTGTAAACTAAAAAACAGTAACCACCTGGCCTCAACCTGCTGTGCAGAGGGGCATATTTATTGTGTGTATAAAAGCATGAAACACTGAGATCTAAATCAGCTTCAGTGGTAAAATGAACTGAGTTATGTGGGTTCAGCATTCTAAGATGCCAGCCTCCTGTGGTAGCAGAGTTGGGAAAGCCCAAGGCTGTCAGGAAAGGATAGGAGAGATGTCAGGAAGGGAGCATCTTTTTTATTTTTATAGAGTATCACACAGATAACAAGTGATAGAACAGAACTCAACCTCAGGAGCACAACCCTATGGTTTAGAAGAAAATGCCCTAAAAGTTACAGGTAATCATCAGGGTGATATTCAGTTTTGTAAACAAGCCATCAAAGTACCAGCGGAGTTTTTTTTCCATTTTTATGTGCCCTCTTTAGTTGACTACCATGCCTTTCCTTTACAGAGTGTTGTCCGCTGCCTGTGGCATCCAAAGCTGAACCAGATCATGGTGGGGACTGGAAACGGATTGGCTAAAGTCTATTATGACCCCAACAAGAGTCAGAGGTATTTCATAAGTATTGCCTGTTTTAGATGGATGACAGCAACTGGGGGAGGGTTTTCTTTTTCCACCCCCACTTTTATTTATTTCCCTCTTTGATGGGGATCCACCCTTTTAGAAAATGCAGCTGGCACAGAGTAAAGCCTCAAACTCCTAGTATTGTGCTTTAAAGAGGATTTGGATGTCTCCCTTGATCCATACAGAATTCAAAGTGAAAGTTTCCCGGGGATTTGCAGTTCTTTAGCTGAAATGTTGAGTGCAAGGGGGGAAAAAGGCCTGCCCACTTTGCATACCACCCTGGACAGTGGCATTAGCAGTGATGCATGTAAGGGATTAACAAAGCAGGGAACTAACCACTTATAGGAAATGGAAACGGCTAGTCCGTTTTGTTCCCTTTCTCTTTGGGCTTTTATCAGGTGCTGGTTTGGATGTTTGGCAGGGTTGTTCTCTGCCAGCAGAGGAGGACAGCACAGCTACTTTCCCCTTCAATCCCATGTCTGTCCCAAAGTGCCAAATTTAAGCATACCAGTGTGCTTCAAGGATCCGAAAACTTCACTAGAGGCTCAGTCAGTCTCTCAGTTATTTCTCTTTTCCTTGGGCACAAAGGTAAACATGTGTCACCAACCCAAAAAAAGATGGTTTTGTTTCTCTTCATTAAGGTATAGTGAATGATTAGTGTTTCTTTAGAGTAAGTCTTGGCTAGCTAGTACTAAAATTCACATGCTGTATTTACTGGGGTCTCCCATAAACCTGTTTTGAGCTCCCACGTTCTTTCAGGGGAAAGGAAACCCATCCTCTATTAGTGAATATGTATTGACTATAATTTGGCTCTGAATAGAAGCAGACAGTCCTGTTTCCTTCAGAATTTCCTGGAGTTGGAACCTTTGCCCTATAAAATAAAGTTATATATTATGGTCTTTAAGAACAAATAGGATTTTGTTTGTTTTTTAATAAAGAAATTGAAAATGCTAATGTAATTAGGATGAGAGGAGGGAGTCTGTTTTACTTGAGAAAATAATGAACCCCATTTGATAGCACTCTTTAGAAGATTCCTATCTTTGGAATCTTTACATTAAGAAATTTGCTTATTTGTTTTTGTTTCTCCTGAAATGGATGCTCATTATTGCTAAGGAGAAGTGAAATGTTCTAAGCACACTCTAGGTTAATCCCACACATTCTTGGACTATAGCCCCTTGGCAACACTGCCAAGCTGACTCAGTTCCATATCACTTGTACTCTTGTATTTGAGTTGTAGACAAATGCCACTTGGGCTGTAGACTACCTAGGTTGCTTTCATCTGAGACATAAACTAAAATTTGAACCCTATGACCTTTAGGGTGAAAAGGTTGATTAATGTTATTAATACCTCTTTAAGATCTTAATTTTAGGTTATTCCTATAGATTTTTTAAACTGGCCTTTTGTTTTCCAGTTACCTTTCTAACCCTTTCACAGAGTAGTAACCACTGACTCAGACTTGCTTTCCCATATATTTAATCTCTTATCACCAAGGGCTCCATCTGTTGCCAGTCCTTAGAAAGTCAAGGACTTGGTGAGGTGGTGTGTACAGAGCATGTTCCTGAAAGTATCTAATACTTTTGCCGTAGACTTTGTTTCTGAGACCAAATAAAGACAATCGTTTGCTTTTACCCCTCTCAGGGGAGCGAAATTATGCGTGGTTAAAACCCAGCGGAAGGCGAAACAAGCGGAGACTCTAACCCAGGACTACATCATCACCCGTAAGTTGTTAGCATGGTTTCTTCATCATGCATCTGTCTTCTGTTCTAGTGTGCTGTTGATCTCATGGCTTTAGAGACAGAAAAAGCCCTCTGAGTTCAGGCATATGTTACAAAATACCCCTTTCATGTGTTCAGGACTGGGGGTCATATAATAGCTAACCCCTTTAGCTTCTGTGCCCCGTCACGGAGACAGGGTTACTTCATGTAACTTTCAACCCAAAAGGGAAAAGCCTAAATTCTGTGACCATGTCATAGACTGATCCAGAGACCTTTAGATATAAAATGAACTACCCGGGGTATGATCAGAAATCTTACCAGGACAGAGCAGCTTCTCTTGGGTTTGTCACACAGCCTCGTTAATCTGGCAGGTTTTTGTTTCCCAGAGTCACAGTCTCAGACCTGTCACAGGTTGCGGCTAGGCAGGAGATCTTGGATGCAGTAGCAGTTGTCATTAGCAGATGCCCCTGTGGACTTTATCAGTGGCTCAGTCTAAAGACCAGGGGGTGCTGCACTGCTGGGTTTTCTCCCTGGTGGTTGGTCTCGTGTAAGACCATGTCCCTTGGTGCTGATGATCAGTAAAGAGATCTGGTGACATTTTTTGCAAGAGTAGAAGTGTTAAAGTCAGTGTCATAACCAGTCTAACTCACGTGATTACATGCGGCCCCCTTAAATTCCTGCATTCGTTTGAAGTGAAAAGCTATTTTTCCCCCTCCTAAAAATACTGTTGTGTTGTGTTGCCCGACAGAGTGATGGGTGGCTGTGTTTCAGCTCCCCTGACTCAAGGTAGGCATGTTTTACTAGTGAGTGATACGGCCCTGGCCCAGGCTGGAAGTACGGGTAGAGGATAGGAGGGTACTGGGAAGTGTTTTTTAGGTGTTAACAGACATTTCTGTCATTCATATCATAAATTTACTTTAAACCTCTATTATTCCTTTAACTCTCCCCCAGTTTTCTCTTTTAAAGGGGTTTTAATTTGCACATAAACATTCGAAGAAATTATTCTGGTCCTTTTTTTGGTCAAAAAAAAGGTATTTGATTCTATCCCCAATAGTCTTCTCCCTCTCCACCAGAATATCACAGTTTCCCTTTTTAATACATATTTTCTTTTATATTCTGAAATTTAATTCTGACATTGAGCAACAGCAGCTGGACAAATATTACTTTGATTTTTATTCGTTTGTCGACCATATTGAAAAGAATTAAGTCCCCATCAAGTCACCACGTCAGGAGATGCGGGCACCTCCTTGCATTCAAGGCAACCTTTATCCCAGTTTCAGTGGGATAAGTGTTCCTCCCTTCCGGTTGCTCAGTGCCGTCAACTCCTCCTGAGAGGTGGTCACATTTCAGAAATGTGTGAAGTGGTTCCAGTGTTTATGAGGCATCTGAGGAAACTTCAGGGCTGACAGGCAAGCTGTTGGCATTATTTGCATGTGGGTTCTATAAGAAAACACAAGAGGCAGTCCCATTAAGTGTTTCTTTTCAAAACCACAGAAATTAAGTTTAACTGCTGCCCATGGTTTGGGAGATGGGGAGCCTCACCAATGTTTCTGTGACGGTATTTGACGGCATTTCCTGAGCACCATTAGTTGCCAGGAGAGGTGAACAGTGAGCCTGGTCTCAAACGAAATTGGCTAATTGGTTGCAATAAGACTGTCTTTTATTATTAGATGAAGGCTGTCATTATGACTTCCATTTCATCTTCATTTACTCATGCGTTAGCTCTGTTTTTGGATGGAAGGGTTATTACCATAATGAAATTTTTCAAATGTGACTTCTCGTAGCTCATGCCTTGCCTATGTTCCGCGAGCCCCGCCAGCGGAGTACAAGGAAACAGCTGGAGAAGGACAGACTGGATCCCCTGAAGTCTCACAAACCCGAACCTCCTGTAGCAGGCCCAGGTGACTGTGATCTAACTAGTGACTTGCAAAGGGGGTTGCGGGGCAGGGTGGGGTAATAGATGCAGGATTTGGAAGATCTTTTGGGCCTAGATGCCTGTCTTCAGAGATTTTGCTAAATAGGGGTGTTCAAACGTCTTCTTTTAGCATCAGAAGTTCTTGTGTAAAGATCTGATGCGGAAACCCAGTGCATAAACTGATAAAAATGGAGCTGCTGTGCTGAAGTAGAGAGGAAACCCGGAGCCCTTTCTGCTTGGTCTCCAACTAGAGCCCTTTAGGTGACCTCGGTTGAACTCTGGGGCTCCTTGGGACCCAGTGTTAAAACCACTGCTCTCAATATTGGCTTAATATTGCAACACTGGGTACTTTGACCAGAATTTAGGCTGGATTAGGTTTCCCGCAAGGCAGAAAGTGAACATCATTTAGTTCTGTGTTGATAAAATGGAACTGCCCATTTCCCTAGAAGATGAATAAAAATCCTTAGAGTTTCGAAGAAAGTAGGTACCCGAAGAAAGCAAGGCAGCATTGGCTATCATATAGCACGTACCTTTACTAGAATCCCGTTTTCTGTTATCACCTGCATAGTTTCCATTTATCCTATGTTCACATGCTTAAAGCTTATGACTTGTTCATTCATGTGAACCTGAGTTCTGGACCTATATCTGTTTGGCCTGACCCTTCAGCATTGAAAATGTTTCATATACCAATCTCAACTTTTTTTCCATTTTCTCTGCCACCATCCTAATCAAAGTTCCTAGATAATATTCTTGCCTGGATTATTGAAAAGCCCTTCTAACTAGGCACCTTCTCAGGTCTCTCTTCTCACCACCCTACCTTCGTTCATCTCACACACAGCTTTTATTCCCAATTCCTGTAGCTTTCGTATTACTACTGCCCACAAATCTTCATAAGCTTTACACTGTCCAGTTGCATTTCCAGAGATTCAGAGTTCTCTTCACTCTGAATCTAATGCACTTTTTTTTTTTTGGCCGTATGCGGGCCTCTCACTGTTGTGGCCTCTCCCGTGGCAGAGCACAGGCTCTGGACGCGCAGCCTCAGCGGCCATGGCTCATGGGCCCAGCCGCTCCGTGGCATGTGTGATCTTCCCGGACCAGGGCACGAACCCGTGTCCCCTGCATCGGCAGGCGGACTCTCAACCACTGCGCCACCAGGGAAGCCCCTAACTCACTTTTGAGCTTTACACCTCACCTCTCTCCTACTCTGATCTTCTCACATGACTGTTGGTTCATTCCTGCCCGCAAATGCCCAGTGAACGTCCCTCTTTCTGTACTTTTGTATTTAAACCATTCTGCTCATTGAAAATAACCTTCTCTGTCTTCTGAGTTCTCCCAAATTGGATTTATCTCTTCCTACAGACCCCCTCCCCCCACCAGATCAGCCTGAAGAGCTTTCTCCTTCCTCTCCTTCCACTTAGTTACTGGCCATACAGATTCTTTGGCAGTTATTTCCTGCCTTATAAAATTAATCTTTTAGTGCTACTTGACTTTTCATGTGATGTGGTTTTTTGTTTTTGTTTTTCCTTTTTTTTTTTTTTCTTTTTAATCTTTCTAAAAAGTCATACATATTCTGAGTACTGGAAACCAGGCTGGCAGTTGAGGATCCAGTGGGGAACACATTCCTACCCACGTGGAGCTTCCTGTCTAGAGCAATTACAGTACAGTAGAATAATGTGAATCAGTCTGTTCATCTTGTTTTCTCTCCTACAAGGTACTTGGAAGATGGCAAGCCCTAAGATATGTTTGTTTAAATCTAAAATAGCACCTAATGATCATTGGTTATTTTTATTAGTTGAATTTCATGTGTTCATGCCTGAGGAATTTTTTAAGGCACACACATGGCAAACTATTTGTATTTCTTCCTACATTGGTGTCATTGTGTAAATTAAGCAACTGAGGCATAATAAAAAAATGTGTCTATTTAAAAATGTTATGGGGAAGTTGAGGTTTGGTGATGTCCTACTTTGGTTTTGATTATCGTAAATGAAAGCTGAAAGGACGATACTCAAGTACTTTTGAGACTTGTGTGCTTCAAACCAAAGTCTGTTAGAAGCCTCAGAGTGCTCAAAACTTTGATTCTGTAGGGAATGACAAAAATCAGGTAAACCTGAATCCCTGACCCTAGTCTGTCATTCATTTAACCGTCTGCCTTGGAAGCCAGCAGTGAGGGATTCTCAACCTTGTCAGATAACCCCAGTGTACAAAAGGTATATGCTCACTCCATTCTGGATTCGGTTTTTTTCCTTTGGAACAGGTCGTGGTGGCCGGGTTGGAACCCACGGGGGCACTCTGTCGTCATACATTGTGAAGAACATTGCTTTGGACAAAACCGATGACAGCAATCCCCGGGAAGCCATTTTGCGGCACGCCAAAGCAGCCGAGGACAACCCATATTGGGTTTCTCCAGCATACTCCAAGTAAGGAAACAGCCTTTTAAAATAGAAAATTTATTATGTTTAATGAATTGGGAAGAACATAACAATGGCTGCTTTGAGGTTCTAGTTTCTCCATATCTTTTTTAGTCCTAAGCATGAAAAATGGCCAGGTACTCGTGGTCCTGAAACCTAGGCATTTGTTTGTACCTGAGGACTCTAAACGGTAAATGTTTAAACCAGGCCAGTTCCATTAGATCTATAGCCTAGCATAAACCCATTATGTGAAACCCATTCTACCTGTGATAAAAAAAAAGAAAGAAGATCACTGCCTGTCTGCATTATCTTAGTTAGGGAGGGTTAAAAGCAAATGAAAGGAAACAGTTTGTAGAATCTATTATTGAGGATTAACTTTTATTTGTAGAGCTGTGTTTGTAAGTAACACTTAAACGTAGGCAGAGTAGAGCCTGCCTGCTCAGGTTCCCTCAAATAGCTTCGCATGTGCGAACATGTAGTGGTTCTTAAAGCCACTAAACCAGCTACATTTATACTAAAGAACAGTAATATTGTAGAATTTGGGGGTTTTAAGTTTTTATTGTAAACTAACGTTAGACTTACAGAAAAATCGTAAAAGCAATGCAGAGAGTTCATGTCTACTCTTCACCCAACTTCCCCTGATATTAACACCTTACATGGCCATAGTACAATTAATTGGCAACACCATGAAATTAACAGGGGTACAGTACTGTTAACTGAGCTACAGACCTTATGTGATTTCCCCAGTTTTTCCACTAATATCCTTTCTCTCTTCTACAGTTGTATCTAGGATCCCACGTTGCATTTAGTTGTTACTTTTCCTTTGTCTCCTCCAGTCATAACAGTTTCTCAGTCTTTCTCATCTTTCATGACCTTGATGCTTTCAACGAACACTGGTTTGTTATTTTGTACACTTTCTCTGTTTGTGTTTGTCTGATTTTTTCTCATGATTGGAATAAAACTATGCATTTTTGGCAAAAATAACACAGGAGTGATGTTATATCCTTCTCAGTGCATCACATCAGGGGCTTCGTGTCCCTCAGTCTGATGACTGGCGATGGTAACTTTGATCACTTGGTTAAGGTGATGTCTGCCAAGTTTCTCCACTGTCAAGTTACTATCATTCCATTTTGAGTTAATAACTTCCTTGGGAGTAATATTGTAAGGCAAATCCTGTCTCTCAGACTTTTGCTCTCTCGTTTTATCATGCATGGATAGATTTGCCTGCAGCAGTTACTACCGTGGTGTTTCCCTAGTGGTGTTTTCTATTTCCCTCTTTTTTTCTACGTTTATTCATTGGACTTCTACTAAAAGGAAGAATTGCTTCTCTCACATTTCTTTATTTTTCAAGCTTTTAAATATAAGTGTGGACTTTAAAATGCTTTATTCTATGGGTTAAAATCCAATACTATCATGATTTAGTTTGTTGCTCACATTGTTCCAGTTTTGGCCAATAGAATCTCCTTCAGAATGGCTCCTTTATTCTTTCAGCAAGGTGTGTTTTTTTTGGTTTGTTAGTTTGTTTGTTTTTTAGCACGTCCTTATTTTCTGGCACCACAAAATGTTCCAGGCTCACCTTTGTTTTTGTTTTGCCACAGTCCTAGAATCAACCACTTCTCCAAGGAGCCCTGGCTCCTTTTTGTTGGAGAATGATGTTTAGAAACCAAGAGGTTGGTGCTAGCTGTGCTCATTGCTATTAAAATGTCATTGCTTCTAGGTCCTGTCAGCCAGCAAACCTCAGAAATATATGTTTGTATACTAACCTACACATATACACACATATATATTTCTGTATGTATCTATCTGTATGTATATTTTAAATAGTACGGGTTCAAACTGATGCCCCTGATTTCAGTCCTGTACCACAGGGTTCATTTCACCTTTTCCCTTTGCATATTTGTAACTTCTTTCTCCAATAGTGAGAAACCCAGCTCATATTATCTACAGTATATTTACTTATTTGTTCAATTCTAGTCTACACCTAAAATCGTTTTAGAATTGCTAACCGCCACCCGCCCATGAGAAACACTTGTCCTAACTAAATTACAGCATTTGTGTACAGTTCTTCTTGTCTTTTTTATCCTTACAGTGTCTAGTCAAGTTACTTAGCTCTTTTCTTCTCCACTCCCATCAGTGTGGTTATGTTATTCATTTGAAAATGAAGTTAGGCTTATTTTTAGTGTTTATATTCCTTTTTTTTTTAGGGTGTGGGTAGGGTATATGAACGGTTACTGTGGTGCTAGGGGTCAGAACTTTAAAAGAGATACACCCAGGGAAGTGTCACTCCCTCTCCGTCCCTGCTCCCCCATTCCAATACCCCTGCTTCTTTCAGTCCTTTTCCCACTCACCCCTATAGGTAACCACTCTCTTTAGTTTCTGTTTTATCTTCTTTTGTACAAATGTGCAGATCTGTATTTTCTTATATTCCCCTCCTTTCTTACATGAAGGTTAGCATGGTATAAATAGTCTTTTGAGTTTTGGTTTTTTTTCGCTTAGCTGTATGCCCTGAAAATCACTCTCCACCAGTTCATAGAGCTCATTCTCATTCTTTTTCACAGCTGTATAGTGCTCCGCTGCATGGATGTACCATGGTTTATTCCACCATTCTCCTACGTATGGGTATTTAGATTGCACCTAGTATTTTGCAATTACTAACACAGTAAATAAATTTGTGTATGTGTATTTTTGTATTGTTGGAAGCATATTCAGCTTTTCTCTTGATGTTTTTATGTATTGCTAAAGTTTTCTCTTCAATTATGAGAAAGCTGGACTCTGATTACTTTTCAAAACATTTATATGCTAGAAGAAAACCAACTTTATAAACCAACTCAACTTACATGTTATACTGATATTGATCCTCTATCTGCTGATCATTATGAGCTACTTTGCCTAAAAGTAAAACACACTGTCTTAGCTTGGGTTCCTTAAAAGCAGACCCTGAGATAAAGACTCTTGCAAAGATGATTTAAGCCAAGAAAGTGCACAATATTAAATAGAGTTCCAGAGAGGGTCACTTTGGCTTAGTCCCACAAGGTGATCCTGGAGACCCTGGTCCGAGCACACAGTAACTGGAGTATTTCACTCCAACATCTGTTGATCCTTGGTGATGGCTAGAGATGGGACCAGGGGAGACATTTCAGGCAGTTCCCGCTATCCGAGGCTTTAGCAACCTGCCGGCAGCCCTCTGACAGAGAGAGGTCGGTGCTGCTGCTGCGAGTGAAAGCACCCTGCAGAAAAATGCTAAAGGGATTTGAGGGCCCCTGGTGGGGAGCACGGCATCCTTTGCTCTATGTGTTGTAGCAGAACAGACTTTATTTACTGTGTAACGTCAGTGGTGGATGTTTGCAACATGTATTAATAACCAGACAGTACAGATGGAACATCTCTGAACAAGTAGTTGGATAATATTACAACAGCTAAGAGGGTCATATCAAGGCTGGCCAGCTAAATAGTTTGCATGTAGCCTTCGTTTGTATAGAATCTGTGTGTGTATAAGCTAATATATGTCAACACATCCTTGGCACTTAGATAAGCTTATAGATTATGCCTCTGACACTTCTGTTTTTAATGGAGTAGTTATTTTCTATTATTATTAGGGATCTTTTTATACTTCAAAAACTTGTTTATAAGCATACCAAAAATTAGCTGAGGAAAGAAGAGTAAACAGAGCCATGGTTTAAAATTTGCCAAACATTATATGTATCATTTTGATAGCAAACTGCTCCAAATAGACATGTGTACGTTTGTACACAAAGTAAATCATTGAGGTGTCTCCACAAATATTGAAATAATACTGTTTGCTGATTAATGATTGATATTAGCAATATATAATTCATAGAAAGGTGTCAAAATTTACCACTGAAGAAAATGAGACATTGAGAAGGTAACTTTTAGAACCTACTGGATTGCACGTTATTGCTAGAACCCAAACCAGGAACCTGGCCTTAGAACTTCCAGGTTATTGTTCTAACTTCTAACAACTAATTATCTTGATAACAAAATTTTCATGTCTGAGATTTTAAGTAATACATGCACACAATTTTTAAAAAATCGAGCAAGGCTAAAGCAAAGACAGTGGAAATTTGAAAGCCTCCCTTTCACTTTAGCCCCCAGTTCCTTCGTTCTACCACTTCGAGATACCCACTGCCGACAGGTTCTTGTATTTCCTGCCAGAGAGAGTCCATGTATAAATGAGCAGACATGTGTGTAGAAACACTTATTGTTTAAAAACAGGTATATAACATGTTTTACAAGCTGGTCTTTGTTTTTGATTGTTGGTTGGTTTTTTGCTTTATTTATTACTTGGGAGATTGGGCTAGACCCGTTCATACATATCTAGCTTGTGCTGTATACTTTCTTGATATTTTCCATTGTGTGATATATTATGCTTTTCTAAAACAGTACAGTATTGAAGGACATTTGCATTGCTTTCAGTCTGTTGTTGTTATAAGCAATACTGAAATTAATATCTTTGGACTCCTTGACCACATATTGCAAAACTTGGAGAAATAGAATTGCCAAATCAAAAGATATTTGCATTTTAAATTTGTATAGATAGTGCCCAGATTTCCTCCAAAGAGACTTTTTAACCAACTTATTCAATGTATCAGAGCTTCCTTCCCCTCATCCTTCTATCTTTGTCAATCTGATAGGTGAAACCTTATATTCCATCGTAGTTTACACTTTCATTAAAAATTTTCTAGGCATCTTTTCATATGTTAAAAGCCTCTTTTTCCAGTGAACTTTCTATTTATGTCTTTTGCCCTTTTGTCTATTGGTTGATTGGTCCTCTTCTTACTGATTTGTAAGAGTTCTTTATATTAAGGAGCTTAACCCTTTGTATGTCACGTATTGCAAATATTCCTACTAGTCAGTCATTTTTTAAAAATAAATTTATTTATTTATTTTTGGCTGCATTGGGTCTTCGTTGCTGAGCACAGGCTTTCTCTAGTTGCGGCAAGCTGGGCTACTCTTCGTTGCAGTGCACAGGCTTCTCATTGTGGTGGCTTCTCTTGTTGCAGAGCATGGGCTCTAGATGCACGGGCTTCAGTAGTTGTGGCATGTGGGCTCAGTAGTCGTGGCTCACAGGCTCTAGAGCGCAGGCTCAGTAGTTGTGGCGCACGGGCTTAGTTGCTCCATGACCTGTTGGATCTTCCCAGACCAGAGCTCGAACCCATGTCCCCTGCACTGGCAGGTGGATTCTTAACCACTGCATCACCAGGGAAGTCCCATCAGTCATTTTTATTTTTACTTTGCTTATGCCATTTTTCCCCCATGTGAAAAAACTTTATTTTAATGTGGTCAGATTTAGAGGGGTTTGCAGGCATAAAATTATGTCATATACAAATAATTATAAATTCACCTCCTCTTTTCCAATTTTTATACCTGCTATTTCTTTATCTTATCTAATTATACTGACTGGTACTGCCAGAACAATATTAAATAATAACAGTGATAGTGCACATCTTTTTCTCACTTTGAACTTGAACAGGATTCGGCTAAAACATGTAATTGCCCTTTCTGTAGATGAAAAAAAGTCAAATATCATCAATTTCATTATTGTTCAATTTAATGGTATTTCTCCGTAAAGCATGACAGCTTTTGAAAACACACACATACAAGATGTTAAAGAAGAATTCATCTCTTTTTATTTTATTTATTCATTCAACAAAGATTTATTGAACACCTACAGTGTGTCAGGTACTAAGTTGTGGTTTATGGAGCTTATATTCTAGTGGACAGAGAGAGACAATAAGTAAATATATAAGTGTTAGATGGTAGCAGGTGCAGTGAAGAAAAATAAAATAGGGATAAGGGGACATAGACTAATCAGGGAGAAAGAGGGGTGCTATTTTTAGATATGGTCATCAGGATAGAACCTCTGCTAAAGTGATCTTTGACTTGAATGAAATGAGGGAGTGAGCTGTGCAGATATCCAAGGGAAGAGCATCCTATACGAAGAAAACACTGTACAAAAATGAGAGGCATATTCATCTGAAATAGATGCTGAATTTTATTGAATTCCTTTGTTGTATCTCTGTGTATTTCTGCTTTATTTTTGTTTTGTTTTGTTTTGTTTTTGGGGGTTTTGTTTTGTTTTGTTTTTGGCTGCACCTCGTGGCTTGTGGGATCTTAGTCCCCTGACCCATGCCCCCTGGAGTGGGAGCTCAGAGTCCTAACCACTGGACTGCCAGGGAATTCCCTCTGTATTTCTACTTTGATCAATGAATATGATTAGATTACAAAATTCTAGTATTGAATCATCCTCACTTCTTTGGTATGACCCTCACATGCTTATGGTTTGTTCTTTGTCAGGTGTTAGACTGCCTTCATAAAAATTTTGTATGCTTTCCTTTTCTGTATGTACTCTCAAACTGTTTTGAATACCATTAAATCTACTTTGTAAAAATTTGATAGAATTTACCCATAAAACTGTCGAAGCCTGGTGCTTTTGTGGAGGGGAGGGTGAGTAGTAATTCCTTAATTTTTCTCTTTATTTGCCGTCCCCTCATGGTAAGTAGACTATCTGGATATTCTTACTCTTCTGAGTGTGCTTGGTAATTAATATTTTCTTGGAAAAAAATTCATCCAGATTTTCAACCTTCTTTAACTAGAATTAATTGAAGCAGAAATTGGTTTTGTTCATTGGTTTCTGTTACCTAATGACATTTTTCTGCATTGTAGGTGGTTTAATGATATCTACAATTGAATAATATGCTAGTTTAATAGTAGCTCTGCAAAATGGGTAGAACAGGTATTGTCATATCCTTACCTTACATGTGAGGAGACTGAAACTTAGAGACTTGCAATTCACAGTGATTGCAATTAGAATTAGACTTCATTTCTCTTGATCCCTAATTTAATGAGCTTTTCAGAGGACTGTGATCTCTCTTAATATACACCTTTCTACTGCTGCAGTTTGCTCCCATCTCTTTCCTTCCACTCAGTTTTGTCACCTTACATTTATTGCATACTAAGTTCATGGCACTGTCTGTGGCATGTGATTTGTTAGCCAGAATTGCAGTGCAGTTTCTCCTGTGTTCACCTGCTACAGTATACTGTTTACTGCCAAGTGGCAGTGTTTGAAGGGAAGCTAATATTTAAAAGGATCTTTTCATAAAGGTCACGGTAATCGAGAATGTGTGTCTGGTTGTTTTTCTTCCCTGCAGTTGACTTGTCTCAGTGATGAAATGAAGATTTACTGTATCTTGCTTTATCACAGGAAAGCACAACTAGATATTACACAAATCTGCCTGCTTGCACATGACACCTTTATTCTCCAGTGATGAGAACAAAGAGTCTTTTAACGCTTTACCTTTATTGTTGAGTATTTAAGTTTCATTCCTGGCACTCACGATGTAACAACCATGAAAGTTTTAAAACACAGCAGGATCACAGAGGACTCTTGTTTAGCTATACATGGGCAGATTCAATTACAGTTTCTTGTCAAAGATGTTGCTGGAGGGAGGGGGAAGGAGCCCGCTGGGGAGTGGGCAGGATAGAGATCCAGAATGCTATTAGCTTACGCATCAACAGGGATAGTTGTGTGTGGGAACCTGAACCCTGGCCAGTAGCCAGACAGCCTGACAGTTCTGTCAGCGATGGTCACTTTCCTTGCCAGATAAGCTGCCATTACTGCTGGTTCAGTCAATTTAATTTTCAGTGTGCATGTCTTGTCTGATACGGGATACGTGGATATGTGTGTATATGCATAAAATATCATTCCCATCTATAAAGGATACATTTAAGTCATGTTGAGTTACTAGGCAATATTTAAAGAGATCACTCTTTGAGTGAGTAAAGATTTATATATTATTTGTGCCAGGAAGAGACGTAAACCCACAGAGAAAAATATTACTTTTCTTTGTAAGTTATGGTTACATGACTGATATCACTGACCACCGTATTCCTATGTAAGGGCCAGTGTTTCTCAAAGTGATTTTGTGGACTGTCTGTGTCAGAGTTGAGGGTAAGAGTGGGAAAGTTAAAAATTCAGATTTCTAGACTTCACCCCAGCTCATTTAGACTGAGAGATTGGGGCTGGGAATCTGCATCTTAAGAAGTTCTCCAGGTGATTATTTTGCACACTAAAGTCTGGTAATAATTTTTTTTAAAGTAATTATTTAAAATAAACTACAAGTGATTAGCCCTTCTGAAAATTTAAATGTATGGAATAGATTATTTTGATTGTAGAGATTCATACTGAAGACAGTTCATTTACATAGAAGAGTATTTCCCCCAGGGTTTTTAAAAAAACAGCAAGCTGCTATGTTGTATTTAATATGCAAATTATTTTATCAAATATATTCCACATATAACTTTTGAAAATATGAAGTGAGGAACACCTGATAGCCAAAAGCAAGGTACATGGTAATAATGACATTTTTATATGGTAATGTAAAAACTTTATGTATTATTCATTTAATCCTCACAACAGTCCTATGAGGAAAGTGGTATTATTGCTCCAATTTTACGTATGAGGAAATTGAGGCTTACAACTTGACCAAAGCCATACAGATAGCAAGAGGCAGAATTGGGACTTGAACACAGGCGGTCTGGCTTCAAAGTCAAGCTTCTGCTTTTGACTCCTACAGTGTACTGCTTCTCATCACAAAGCAACTGATAGTAGTTATTGGAAAACTTAAATAATAGTGAAGCCGAAAAGATTATTGTGTGGCATAGTGGAAGAACGCTAGACTAAGAATCAGAAGTCCTGGGGTTTAGTTCCTGCTCTGAGACTCACTTACCTTCACTGAGACTATTTCGCCATCTATGAAGTAAGACAGTAGAGTTACACTAATGCCCAGCTTTCATATGTGTTTTTGAGTAGAAATTGTGGCACACCGTTATATGTTTCATAAATGTGAGCTTAGAGAGGGCATTTTGACGTTACCTGGGCTGCCTCAGGCCTGTGTGCTCTTCAGAGATTTAATCATTCTAACTTGTCTACCCACTTACTGATAAAGTAGCTAATGGTGATTTTAGAGGGTTCCTTTTGTTTTCCCCTCTTTTTCTTTTTTTTTCCCCCAGTTTCCACAGGTTTCATGTGTGTCCCTTTCTCCACCCTCACCCAGTCTTTGAACTCTCACACAAGCATTATGAGTTAGTATGTCCTACTTAATGAGTCTGAGATGTGTTTAGCTATTTTCCAAAATATTATGTGTTCATTTCCTGAAGAAGATAGCACATTCTTTATCTAGAAATATCTTGTTGCCTCTCATCTTCTTATGCATCCCTAATATTTTTTATGTATAACTGGATCACTTTGCTGTACACCTGAAACTAACACAACATTGTTAATCAACTATGCTCCAATATAAAATAAAAATTAAAAATAAGTAAGTAAATAAATAAACAAATAAAAATTATCTTTGATTAGCTCTTCACCAGAAAGAAGGGACCATTTCAAGTGGAATCTTTTGGTCAAGCCTTTATTTAATCTTAATAATTCTGCAATTGTGATGACTGGGTCAGAGTTCATCTGGGCTGTATTCATTCTAACAAGGTTAACAAGTGTGTCAGATTGTCAAGTCATGGCTATAATTGACTTTGGCTTTGAGGTTTTCCTTCATAATAAACAATGGGCTCTGAGCCAAAAAAGCTTGTGGTTGATAGTCACATACTGATGATTAAGTATTACAAGTGATTTCCCCTCATACTCATTCTGTTACCCTGGAGCTCACTTTATGCTTTTTGAATGAATCATATCGGGAGAATATCCATAACTAAAAAGAATTTGACCTATGGACTTCCCATTGCAGCCAAAGATACTTTGAGACTTCTCTCTGGCCTGAGCACTCAAGGAGTATAGAAAGCCTGGGTTAGAGCTTAGTCAGAAGAGAAAGGACAGTCTTTGAATCTTTGAAAGGACACTTTGAATCTCTTGCACAAACATTGTATCCAAAAAATGCCCTTCGAAAAGATCACAGAGGGAATTTTTATTCATTACTGACTGTTCTATGCGAAATTCCTCTGTATGGAAACATTGAAGGTGGGACCGGTTTCTGTTGGGCTTCTGTCATTTTTCTGTAACGCACAGTTGCTGGAAAAGACTCCCTTTGTACAAATAACTTTGAGAATTCAGTTTAAAAAATGTTCCAAGGGGGAAATTAATCAGCACAAAGTATCAGCTATTCAGAATGTATAGATTTGAGAAAGACATTTGCTTAAGCTTTTATATGTACTTCATGAAATATTAACTATTAGCAAATGCAGAGTTTACTGAAGCTAAAACAAAAAACCCATCAGCCCTCCTCTGATTAGTTTATTTAATGGTTAGCAGTAAATAACGATGTTGCTATCTAATCTACTCTCCTTTTCTTGGTAACTCTAGTAAACAAGATGACATATATAGTCAAGTGAAAAATGTTTACTATTTGCCAAGTGAGTTAATCAAACTGGAAAATACAAGTTTCACATCAGCCTTCTGTAAGTTTAAGTTTTCAGTTAACACTTAGAAAAATGGGTAAATGTAGACAGTAAATCAATGAAATAAATAGTCTGGATAAAGCTGATTTCAATAAGGTGGATACTTTAATGGTTCTCAGTGAGGCTTACCTTATCCCCATTAACCTGCTGAGTATGCACAATACTTTGGCTTAATGGAAAGTTCCCCTTACCTTCTTTTTCTTCAGGTCAGTCCCTTTGTAGGCTTTCGTTTTGGGCAACTGAGGTAAGTCTGCCATGAGGTTGTAAATTTGAGTTGACAACTTCCTGTCTCTTGAGAAAGGAGGTAATAGAATTATGCAGGAACCGCTTAAATAGGAGGAGACAGGGGATGGCTGGTAATGGAAATGCTTTCTTGAAGCAGTAGAATATATTTTTTGCACATTATCTATTTATATGTGTATTTCTTGAGTTACTCCCATGTCTTCAGTGCCCATTTGGTTTGGTTTGTTCTACTTTTCCTCATGGAAGCACCCAAAAGAGTCTATGTTAAGATCAGTGTATAGATTCCAGTTCTTCAAGCAGCCCAGAAAGGAATACATTTTATGTCGCCAGTGACAAGGTTAGAAGGGGCTTAGAGAGTTTTGTTGTTTATTTGTTGGTTTCCTATTGGTTTTAAAAGTAGGAATTTCTGGACCAGCTTTTAAGTGCTCTCAAAACATTTTATCTTTTTGTATGTGTCATTTTACTCTTGCTTGACACTGTTCATTTATTTTTATAGTAGTTTTCTATGCCAAGGGCAAATTAGGCCACCCTCAAGGAAGAAATCTCCTGGTTCTGTTCCTAACTCTGCTGGAAGTTGCCTAATCATCTCTGTTCTTCATTGTCTTGAAAAGTGGTGACTAAAGAAGTCTGTTTTAAATGCCCTAAATAATCCTGAATTGATTTTTTTTTTTTTTGGTCTTCCTCATATATGGATTTCCAAAAAATCTCAAAAGAAAAACTGCTGGAAATAAATTTAAAGATAAAAATTGCTGACAAGAAAGAATAGCTACAAATTTTAAAGCTGTAATTCTCTCACTTTGCTTCTATAAAACACTGGCATTCCCTAGACTAGACATTGTGCTAAAGTCAAATAATATTTTTTGAAGAACCTGGTCTTTATTCAGCAGACATCATACAGCTCTTATGAAAGGTGCTGAACTATGCTGTAAGAATGTTGGTTGTGGGGGCAGGATGGATTGGAATGAGGAAATCTTCCTTCTGAGGACCACGTCTCCCTTCACCTCCCCATGCCATACTCCTGAGAATGAAAGACTGCTCCTTAAAGGGTGGCCCTGTGAGAGTGCAACCTCAGGCTTCATTCCTTCACCAAGCCTTCAGTAGCATCATACAGGGCCAGCTTCTCTAGATGTGAAAAATATTTTCCTGCAGTTGGAGGAAGCTCATCATGTGTAAAAGTTTATGTTAAGAAGACAGATTCTTACTCCACAGTCTGGTTTCAGCGCCCTGCTTTCAGAGCCTTTCTTTCCCAAGCAAGGGGAGGGATGGAGCTGCCAGGAGACGCTACTCACAGTGTGCTCCACCAGCCAGTGCTGACAAGATAAGCTTAGAAAAGTTTATAGCAGTTTGATTATTTATTGAATCTAATAAAAACTTTGGATCTGTATTTTGTAGTCTTTTAATTTTTCTAGAAATATTTATCTGCAAGTGGTGGAAAATTAGAGAACAAAGTCTGGCCTTGCACCACAGATGGTTTGAGAAGCACTGCTTTAGGCATGGCCCCAAGTTGGAGGCTAAGGCCCTTTCCAAGGTGCCCCCTTTTTGTCCCAGGAAGGGGGTTCATTCGTCCTTCTTCCCAAGTTCAGGAGCCTACACTTTTTTTTTTTTTTTTTTTTAATAGTGTTTACTTTTACTTGTTGACAGTTTGCTTTATTTATTTATTTATTTTTGGCTGTGGTGGGTCTTCGTTTCCGTGCGAGGGCTTTCTCTCATTGTGGCAAGCGGGGGCCGCTCTTCATCGCGGTGCGCGGGCCTCTCACTGTCACGGCCTCTCTTGTTGCGGAGCACAGGCTCCGGACGCACAGGCTCAGTAATTGTGGCTCACGGGCCCAGTTGCTCCGCGGCATGTGGGATCTTCCCAGACCAGGGCTCGAACCCGTGTCCCCTGCATCGGCAGGCAGATTCTCAACCACTGCGCCACCAGGGAAGCCCGCCTACACTTTTATCTTCTTAGTTTTTAGTTTTAGTTTTTAGTAAAATACACATAACATAAAATTTACCATCTTAACCATTATTAAGTGTACACTTCGGTGGTGTTAAATACATTCACATTGTTGTGCAATCTCCAGAACTCTTTTCATCTTGCAAAACTGCAATTCTATACCCACTAAATAACCACTCTTCACTTTAATCCGTTGATTTTGTCTTTTGATGTACAGTTTTTAATTTTGATGCAGTCCAGTTTACCTATTTTTGTTGTTGCCCGTGCTTTTGGTGTTATGTCAAAAAAATCATGGCCAAATCCAATGTCATAAAACTTTCCCCTATGTTTTCTTCTAAGAGTTTTATAGTTTTTGCTCTTAGGTTTAGGTCTATGATCCATGCTGATTTAATTTTTGTATATAGTGTAAGGTAAGGGTCCAATTTCATTGCATATGGGTATACAATTTCCCCAACATTATTTGTTGAAAGGAGCCTAGTTCTTACACTCAATTATTATCTACCTGGGCAGCAAAATGAAAGGAAAAGTGGTATGCAAGCATTGCTGGGAAAATTTGGACACTGATTTATGCCTTGATTTTGGCAATTTGGGGAAGGGGAGCATGGCTATTGAATGCTAAGTGGAACATGAAAGCTAAGTGTCATGATTTGATGTTGTGTATACATAATATGGCTATTTTGCTGACAACATTTTTATTAGTTCAAAAGTGGAATTTAAAATAAATTCATGGAGTTTCACAAAGAAGCCCATTCAGCCTTCCAAACAAGTTGATATCCCTTCAGTTAAAATACCTGGAGAGGAAAAGGAAACTGTCATGGCCTGGTCATTGAAAGTGACAGTCGAAGTGACCCTGGTGTGAAAATGTTCTCAGTGAATTTTGCTGAGTTCAGCGCTCGGGGCAGGGGAGGTTACCTTCTTTGAAAAACTAATCTCTTTCTTTTCCGTTTGCCTTGGCTTCTAGGAACTTTAGTGCTAAGTTTTATGCTCAGTTACATACCTTTTTGTTCTTTTGTTCTTGACCTTTGACTCATTTTTTTGTTTTGATTTTCTTTATAAGTTAGTTACAATAAAATACAAAATGCACCCATTTCAAGTCTTAACAAATGTATACACCTGTGTAATCAACACTTCAATCAAGATTATAGAATGTCTCCGTTCCCCAAAATGTTCTCCCATGCCTCTTTGCCATCATTACTCCCTTTCTGCCCCTTGTTAAATAGTTCCATTGATTCTGTGCCCTTCAATGTTAGCCACCAACCTACTAAAAATACTTCTGGAAGTAGGTGGATTATTTAAAAAAGTGACTACACAAATGAAATAGCCTTTTCAAGCTCTAGGTTTTCTTCCCGTGACCTGTCATTCAGTTTCTTTTTTTATATCCAAAAAAAGCAGCACTGCAACTTCTTAAGTACTTAAGTCTCATTGCAGCTAACATTGATGAGCTATGAAGCATTGCCAGGTATCTTTAGAAGATCATGTTCTTTTTATTCCCTTAGAAATTAAGTAGCTAATTCTAAGGATTGTTTTTTTTAAACTTCCAGCACATTTTATTACAAAATAGGTAGAAGAACATTATCTCAGAATAAAGGACAGTCATTTAACTTAAACACATTTTAACTCACGGTAAAATTCACAGCATTGCCTTTGGGTTTTTTTTTGCATTTTTTGGAATGTATGGTTATAAACATCCTTATTACACACAGCACCATGGATGATGCTGAATGGAAGAAACCAGGCACAAAATAGTGAACACTCTAGGCATCATACAGAGACAGGACAAACACAGGTGGGGCTGATCTATGTGGCCAGAAGTCAGGATATGGTTACGCCGGGTCTGGGGTTAGTAACTGGAAGGGCGTATGAGGGGCTTCGGAGGTGCTCATCATACTCTGTTTCTTCACCTGGGTGTTGGTTTCGTGACATGTCCAGTTTGTGAAGATCCAGAAAACAGTACATTTATGAAATATGCACTTTTCTATTTGTATTATACTTGAATTAATGTTAAAACACACTCTTCATCATTGTCTACCCTGGGCCTTTGGTCCTTTGGGACCCACTAATCAAGTTCAACCTCCACATTTGGTAGAGGAGGAAACTAAACCCCTGAGAGGGGAAACACCTGTTGCAGGTGACAGAACAAGTCAGTGGCCAAACTGGGAATGAATCCCCCGCCTGAGGCTTAGCTCAAGGACTCCTGACAGCTTCAGGCTTCCAAAGGATTTTTTAAACCAGACAAATTTGTTCCTGTACACAGGTTTGTCTATACCCAAGGGCTCGACATCTTTGCCAGAAGATGAAATATGTCACGAGCACCAGTTGCCTTGTTGTAGCATGTTAGAAAGCCAGTGGTCCTGCTTTCTAGTAATTCAGCAACTCATGACCTACAAAAATCTGCAGCTGGTTTTGGAAATGTTAGGGCTATGACTTGTTTATAGATGTCATAACAGTGTCTTGAAGTGACAACAAGAAATTTAACCAACTGGATTGTGTATGGGGACAGCTTGGGCTCTCTAGGCAGGTAACTGGAGAGACAGGAATTGTGACTGAGTTATGCATGAGGAATTCTAGTACATGGCTTGCATCAGAACAACATCAGCATGGAATGTGGATGGTTTATACTTCTTCCCCAGGATAATAAAGGAAGAGCAAGAAGTAATATAAGGGTTTTTTTTTCCTTCCAGTTTTATTGAGATATAATTGACATACAGCACTGTATAAGTTTAAGGTGTACAGCATAATTGTTTGACTTACATGGATCATGAAATGATGACTGCAATAAGTTTAATTAATGAACATCCATCATCTCATACAGACACAAAATTAAACAGAAAGGTTTTTCCCTTGTGGTGAAAACACTTAGGATTTACTCTTAACAACTTTCATATATAGCGTAAAGCAGGGTTAATTATATTTATCATGTCGTACATTACCTCCCTAGTACTTACTTGTCTCGTAACTGGAAGTTGGTACCTTTTGACTGCCTTCCTCCAATTCCCCCTCCCTCACCCCCTGCCGCTGATAACCACAAATCTGATCTCTTTTTCTATGAAATTGTTTGTTTGTTTGTTTGTTTTGAAATACAGTTGACCTAAAACACTGTGTTAGTTCCTGGTACACAACATAGTGATTTGATATTTCTATACGTTTCACAGTGAGCATCATGATAAGTGTAGTTACTATCTATCATCATACAAAGATATTACATAATTATCAACCCTATTCCCCACTCCGTACATTTCACACCAGTGTCTCATTTATTTTATAACTGTCAGTTTGTACCTCTTTATCTCCCTCACCTATTTCTCTCCTCCCTATACCTCCCCTCCGGCAACCACCTGTTTAGTAATATAAGGTTTTAACCCTGTTTTACTTGCCAAATAAAAGGAATTATTGATATTATTTTTACCATTCTGCAATTACCTTGCTATTATGAATTGAACCCTAAATGATGATGTAAGCTAAAGTATTTCATCTTCAGATATCATGCTTTAATGTTTCCTCATAATGCAGTGGAGCTGCTTTTAAAAGGAAATCAGCAGTAGCATGACTGAAAAGGCATAAATTATGACCATTTGATATTTTCTTGCAATTATTTTCTGTGTGAATGATGTGAAAAGGAGTGTCATTGAACCAGGTATGTTTACAAAACACAGCAAGTCCTAATGCAAAGGTTGCTTGATGTACCATGTGCCAGTATTACAGCAGTGATACGCAGTGGTATGTCCTAAAATGCTTGTCATTTCCATGCAGTGATCTGGGTGTTTGGTGGAAGGAATGTTCATTTGTTTTGTTTTTTATTTTTGCTGCCAGGCCCAAATTACTATATATGTTATCTATTATTTTAAACTCATTAAATAAGAAAACTGTTGACTCAGATTCTCCTATTTGTGTGCACCATAATCACGTGTATTTGGACTGCTGTACTTAAGTCTAGGGACAGCCCAGGGAGTTATAAATAAAGACTGTGTAGATTCTTGCTTGGTGACTATAGTTTGGCCCACGAGCAGTACTGGTTAAACTGAGGGTGGTTAATGGATGTATGAGTTTCCACTGACTTTGATACATTTTCATTTTATTGAAGGAAAGGACAACATACATAGTCTGCCACAGAAGGAAAAACCTTTAAAAGAATCTGAACATAATTAAATTTCCATTATCCTTTTCTTTGCCAGAAGTTTAATGATTATCTACTAATTGAGATATAATTGATTCCCCAAATGTGCTTCCACTTGTTGAAAGCAGCAAAGTCTAATGCACACTTGCTGACTAAAGTTTTCCTCTCCTCTTTAACTTTCTTTTAGGACTCAGCCCAAAACCATGTTTGCCCAAGTTGAATCTGATGATGAGGAAGCAAAGAATGAGCCGGAATGGAAAAAACGTAAAATTTGAAGAATCTCATGTGAGAGCTGTTTGCATGAGGGGTAGGGATATTGAACAGGTTTGGATTTTTTTTAATGAAATAAAAATACATTTTTATGATCAGGTTTTTGTCCTTTGTATTATTGAACCATTCAAAAGATTGGTAGCTACTCTTCAGTAAAATTGTACTTACATTTTCTTACCTACAATTATTAAACCATATTATAAGTAAATAAGAAGCAGATTCTTAGCTTATTACCAAGTACTTTAGGTATTTGGAAACTTGATTCAACAGTGATTGGTCTTGTACAGATAGTTATAACCTTGGGGGAGGGGAAGGTACATTGAGATGTACGTCTGTCTTGAGCAATTCTAGGAGCACAAAATGGAAATGGACATCAAAACGTTTAATATCTCTGTATAATTTCACAGCAGTTGTTTACATGACTAAATAATTAGGCTGAGTTCAAACTAAAAGTATTGCCATACTAGGAAAGAACATGTATCTGATTATCTTTCAACATCAGAAAGCAGTGATTAGGACTTAGGAAGCAGGCTTTGAAGTCAGACCGATGTGGGTTCAAATCCAGGCTCTACTCTTTACTGTGTGGGTCAGCTTGGGAGAGTTATTAAGCGTCTCTCTTCTGGACTCAGGTGATAATGGTATAACCTTCATAGGTTTGTCAAAAGGATAAGACATCCTTGTAAAGCGTTTAGTATAGTCCCTGACATGCAGTAAATATACACTAAATATTTGCTCTTTTAAAATAGAGCTAGTGATATTGACTTTGCCTGATTTTTATCAGTATTTTTAAAAGTATAGAAATGCTTTGTAAATGTAAAAGCTGTATGAGTAGAAGACATTAAGAATCATTCTGAATAGTCTTTGTGCTTTTGACTAGAAAACTAACACAAAAGTTGGCAGTTTGTCCAAAGTAATAATGAGTCAATAGAATAAAATCCTATTTCATTCTCAAGCATGAAAAGGGCCACTTGTGTTGTGAGTAACAGTAAGAAAATCATCTTCGTGCTAAATTTGCCTTTTTCTCCCCTGACTTCCCATCGACCTGGGGTAGTTTTTGCGTGTCAGTCATCTCCGCTAGACAACTCAGGTTTTGTAATACTCTTGCCTTCTGCCCTCCTGCTCTCATCTGTCCCAGCGAATTAAATCGTTATGAAAGTGAATGATGGCCCAAAATGTGTATCAGGAACCTCCTGGTTCTACAAGCCTCACATATTACACTCCCTGACACCCTTCCCCCGAAATCATTTTTAACAACCCCTTGAGCTCACACAGATTTTTTTGCGTCTACAGTTCTGAGGTGGCAGGGGGCATTCTTCATAGATAATTCCTAAAAACCTTCATTCTCGTAAGCTATTTCCTGTCCTTTTCTTCTGCCATCCCCATCTTCATCCCATTCCCCTTCCCTTGTCACCTAGCTTAATAGGTAAGAAGAGGAAGAACTAACCTTTGCTGAGTGCCTGCTACCTGATGACTACTTTTTTAAGCTCTTTACCTGCATTAGCTCATTTAATCCTCACAAAAAAAACCCATGAAGAGGTAAAATTGCTAAACCCACTTTATAGATGAGACAGAAGAAGTCCAGGATATCAAATAATCTGTCCGAGATTACATTTATGGAATACAGTAAGAAGATACCCAAGATCCCTAGACATCAGTAGTTAAAAAGTTACTGCCCCAAATTTCCTGTTCTTGTTGAAATACGCTTCATCCAGAATCAATTACAGACTAATATTTTGTTCCAGCTGCTTAGGATTTGTAAATGTATTGCTTCTTGGATAAAATTAAAGCATTTCATGTTTTTTCCCGTCTTAACATAAACATTGCACCATATGGAAGTATTCGTGTTGCACAGCCAAAAGTTGCCGCGGAGGGCTGGAGGGAGGAACAGAAACTTGATCATAGTGGTCTTGGCAGAGTCTGCTATGAGGTAAGGGAAGGGAAAGGCAAATTTAGCACAAAGATGATTTTTCTCATTGTTACCCACAGCACAAGTGGCCCTTTTCATGCTTGAGATGATCTATCTCACTCGGGAGAGTTTTGTAAAAAAATGATTTTTTCCACACGAGATTATCAAAATGCACATAAGAATTTCCAGTCTCGATTTTGGTGACCAAGGACCTGAGACTGGGATTGGACAAAGAGTGGGTGCTCATTTCATCCGCTGTTTCAGTGCCAGGATGGTGACCCCCCCCCCCACCAGGCCTCAATTCTCTCACCCCATATAACCTTGTATTCCTGATCCTGGTCAACTCCATTTCTGTTCGCTCAAATAAGGAACCCGAAAGTCATAATAATGACCCCTCCCTCACCCCCACTCCCACCTCATTTAATCACTTGCCAATTTCTATCCATGCTGTCTTCTGAATCTCTGGTATTTGACCTCCATGTCTTTCCCTACTGCCCCGACTAGAACTGAGACCCCTTTTATTCCTCAGCAGGACCTCAGGAGCCTCACTTCCAACTCATCTCTCTGTTTTTCATTTGGTTCTCATGTAATCCATCTTTTTTTTTTTAACTCTGCCCATCAGAATTAGCTTTCTAAAACCAAACGCCATTATTTCGTTCCTCTGCTTAGAGCCTTCCAGAGGCTCCATGTTCTACCTCTAACCCATGTGTGTGGCCCTGAGGGCATCGACGTCCAGGATTCGGACCTCCAGGATTCGGACCTCCAGGATTCGGACATCCAGGATTTGGACATCCAGGATTTGGACATCCAGGATTCGGCCTCTCATGGTCTTTCTTCCTTTAACTCTGGCTGATCTTACACATGCTTCTGAGATCCACTGGCACGGAACCCAGAGGTACCATGCTCTTTGTCACCTGAATGCCTTTGCACATGTCCCTTTGTTGTCTGCCTGTTTGTTTTTGAACATGGGAACCACTTCACCTTCTCTGACCAGTCTTCCATTACCCATCCAGGCCTACAATTATTTGCTCCCTCCTCTGCCCCCATAGTTGCTTACGTATCTCTCCACTACAGCCTTCTTTTGTGTTGCATCGTAAATGTGTAAATGTGTGTGGTTTGTGGACCTGAGTGTGTCCGTTTCCCCCACTGGGAAGTAGATTGTAAGAACTAAAATACATTGGGTTCTGTGAATATTTAATGAGTTTGTTTAGAAAAATGAGAGGAGCCGTATTTTATTCACATTGGTATTTCTAGATCCTAGCCCTGTGAAAGGGCTTAAAAAGGTGCTCATTAAATATTTAGCAGAGGGAAAGGAGAGAAAAGGCTGGGGAGAGAATGAGGTGTGAGAAGTGCTTCTGCCTTGCAGATGGGAAGGAGTAATTTTTTTTAACATCTTTATTGGAGTATAATTGCTTTACAGTGTTGTGTTAGTTTCTGCCATATAACAAAGTGAATCAGCTATACATATACATATATCCCCATATCTCCTCCCTCTTGCGTCTCCCTCCCACCCTGCCTATCCCACCCCTCTAGGTGGACACAAAGCACAGAGCTGACCTCCCTGTGCTATGCGGCTGCTTCCCACTAGCTAGCTATTTTACATTTGGTAGTGTATGTGTGTCCATGCCACTCTCTCACTTCGTCCCAGCTTACCCTTTCCCCTCCCCATGTCCTCAAGTCCATTCTCTACCTCTGTGTCTTTATTCCTGTCCTGCTCCTAGGTTCATCAGAACCATTTTTTTTTTTAGATTCCATATATATGTGTTAGCATATGGTATTTGTTGTTTTTCTCTTTCTGACTTACTTCACTCTGTATGACAGACTCTTGGTCCATCCACCCCACTACAAATAACTCAATTTCGTTTCTTTTTATGACTGAGTAATATTCCATTGTATACATGCGCCACATCTTCTTTATCCATTCATCTGTCGATGGACACTTAGGTTGCTTCCATGTCCTGGCTATTGTAAATAGAGCTGCAATGAACATTGTGGTACATGACTCTTTTTGAATTATGGTTTTCTCAGGATATATGCCCAGTAGTGGGATTGCTGGGTAGTATGGTAGTTCTATTTTTAGTTTTTTAAGGAACCTCCATACTGTTCTCCATATTAACACCGAAGCTTGGTCCATATCCCAGCTGGCTGCTTTACCTTTCTGTGTTGGGATTTACACAGGTAACTGGGTTGTACACAGGTAACTGAGTTGCTCACAGGTAACTGTTGTTGGCTCGAGGAAGAAGCAGGATTGTAAACAGGTGTCAATGCTGTTACAGGGTTGGCCCAACAAGACATAAGCCACCATGATGCTTGTCCTGAGTCACCAAAGATCTGAGATGCAAAGTGCCTAAAGATGAGATCGTGTGTGTGTATGTGTGTGTGTGTGTGTGTGTGTTTAGAGGTCTATAGGTAGAGAAGGGGCTTTGAGGACAAAGAGAAGTTTGCTATTCTAAGTAGTTTTCTGAATTATCAGAGAGTTTATATTAGAGGTCAAAATTGATTTGTAATGGTGATAAAAGATGGCCACAAGTTCTTTGATGTTTCTCCCATCAAGAAGATCCCCTCCAGGGCTTCCCTGGTGGCGCAGTGGTTGAGAGTCCGCCTGCCGATGCAGGGGACACGGGTTCGTGTCCCGGTCCGGGAAGATCCCACATGCCGCAGAGCGGCTGGGCCCGTGAGCCATGGCCACTGAGCCTGCACGTCCGGAGCCTGTGCTCCGTAACGGGAGAGTCCACAACAGTGAAAGGCCCGCGTATCGCCAAAAAAAAAAAGAAAAAGAAGATCCCTTCCCCTTAAATCTGAGCAGGCTCTGTGATGACATGGCCAATAGAACATGGCAGAAGTGTTGCTGTTGCTAGCTACCAGGACCAGGCATTAAGAAACTTTGCAGTTTCTACTTCTTTTCTCTTGGAGCACTTGTTCTTTTTTTTTTTTTTTAATAAATGTATTTATTTATTTTTGGCTGTGTTAGGTCTTCGTTGCTGTGTGCGGGCTTTCTCTAGCTGCGGCGAGCAGGGGCTACTCTTCATTGCGGTGCACGGGCTTCTCATTGCGGTGGCTTCTCTTGTTGCTGAGCATGGGCTCTAGGTGCGCGGGCTTCAGTAGTTGTGGCACATGGGCCCAGTAGTTGTGGCTTGAGGACTCTAGAGCACAGGCTCAGTAGCTGTGGCACACAGGCTTAGTTACTCCGCGGCATGTGGGTTCTTCCCGGGCCAGGGCTCGAACCTGTGTCCCTTGCGTTGGCAGGCAGATTCTTAACCACTGCGCCACCAGGGAAGCCCTGGAGCACTTGTTCTTGAAAGCTGGCTGCTGTGCCGTTAGGAAGCCTGAGTAGTCCCATGGAGAGGCCCATGTGGAGAACTGAGGCCCCTGGCCAAGAACCCCAACTGAGCTGCCAGCCGACAGCCAGCACCAGCATGTTATTGCACTATCTTAAAAAGCAGATCCTTCAGTCCCAGTTGAATCACATCTGCTATTGTTGCATGAAACAGAGATAAACCAGCCTCTTCTGAGCCTGGCCCAAAATGCAGATGAATGAGAAAGATGAATGATTATTATCATTTTAAACAATAAGTTGTGGGTTGGTTGGTTTGGCAGAAATATATAACTGGAACAACATAAAAGAGAAAAAGAAATTCAACCATTCAAATACAAATAGTGCTAATATTTTGATGAATTACTTTCTAGTTTTTTTCTTTTATGTACAATTTTGAGACTTATTTTCTCTTTTTCTTAAAACATAATTTTAATAATGTTTATTAAATAGGGTATATTTTTTACTTTTTATATAAACATGTACATTTTTTACGTTATTACAAACCTCATGTATAATTTTAGAGGCTACTTAGTAGTCCATTATATATATACATATATATATATATATATATATATCTGCTATACTTAATCATTCTCCTATTATTGGAAGTACAGGTCGTTTACAGATTTGCTATTATGAGCAGTGCTGCTTTGTCTTAAGATCTAAGCCTAGAGTTTCTTTATGTACATAGGGTTTTTTTTCTTAAAATTGGTTACCAAAATGGAATTATGGGGGTCAAAAGAATGACTCATTTTTGCTATGAGAATAACTCACTGTAATCTTGGTAGTTACCTTATCAGTGGATGCCCAGTTGGAAAGACCAAAGATAATTCTCAGAAATATTCCTAGTTACTGGGTTGAATAGTGTCCCCCCAGAATTCATGCATACCCAGAACCTCAGAATGTGGCCTTATTTGGAAATGGGGTCTTTGTAGATGCAATTAGTTAAAATTAAGATGAAGTAATAGTAGATTAGGGTGGGCCCTAAATCCAAAGGCTGGTGTCCTCATAAGAAGGTCATGGGAAGACCCAGAGAGAGACACACACAGAGGAGAAAAGACCATGTGAAGATGGAGGCAGATATCAAAGTGATGTGGACAAGTCAGGGAACTCCAAGGATCACCGGCAACCAAGAGGCTAAGAAGGGGCAAGGAAGGATCCTTCCCCAGAGCCTTCAGAGGGAACATGGCCCAGCTGACACCTTGGTTTCAGGCTTCTAGCCTCCAGAACTGTGAGAGACTAAATTTCTGTTGTTTTAAGCAACCCAGTTTGTGGTAATTCGCTAAGACAGCCATAGGAGATGAATACACCTAGCAATTAGATGTGAGGTACACTTGGTTCCAGGTGGGCACTTTTCAAGTCTGCATTTCACAATTCATTAAGGGCCCAGGAAGAGAAAAAAGTTCACAAGTAGACTTTCAAGGTCTAACATCAAAGTGTAGAGTCCTGTTTTCCTCCCTCTCACCGTACCCCTAGCCCCTGCAAGGCCCCAGCTGTCAGTATGGACTTGACTTATGATGGTGCTTGTTTTAAGCCACTAAGTTTGGGGGTAATTTGTTACACAGCAATAGACAACTAATACAATTTCTAATGCAGCTAATTCAGCTTGCATTTTGAGTATCTAGGGTGGGTTAATTAAGAATTTGTCTTAGGGGCTTCCCTGGTGGCGCAGTGGTTGGGGGTCTGCCTGCAATGTGGGGGGCGTGGGTTCGTGCCCTGGTCCGGGAGGATCCCGCATGCCACGGAGCGGCTGGGCCCGTGAGCCGTGGCTGCTGGGCCTTCCCCTCCCCGGGGCCTGTGCTCCACAACGGGAGAGGCTGCGGCAGTGAGAGGCCCGCGTACCGCAAAAAAAAAAAAAAAAAAAAAAAAAGAATTTGTCTTAAAGCAGTGAGGTCTTGGCTCTTCTTGATGCGATGGGGGTGAGAGGACAGATTTTATTCTCTAGGATGGGAAGACTGTCAGGAACCACTTGGGACAAGCCCAGAGACTTTACCTAAAGGGAATAATTATACTATTCTTTCGTTCAGTTCCCTTGAGTTAGTAGAGTGGCTGTTCTTCCTCATTTTTGCCTCAGTCAACTTCGCTGGCAGGGTTTTCCTGAGCTGCTGTGGCTTCTGCACTTGGATCCTTGGGACAGACAGATGCCCAGCATTGTAGCCTCCTAATCTACGGTACCCATGAGGCTGTAAGCCTATGAATAAGTCTGTCTCACAGCCTTTTTATTCTGAGACACCAACGGCTGAATAACGGATGTTGGTTTTGCTGTTTACAAGTCACTTCGGAGCCTGGGTGGCTGATGACGAGACTCCCTGCTCAGATCTGCCTGACAGAGCTGATGTGACCAGGTGCCTGGTGCCGCTCCTCAGATCTCTGGCAGCAATCAGTCATGGCAGAAGATAAACGTGTGATAGAAGACAACTTACTCCATTAATCAAGGAGTCTTCATCAGTGGCTGGTATCATGGAAGTGACATGAAATATGAAGGCAGAAGTTTGGGGTTCATATTTCTCCTTTGCTATTTAGTAGTTTTGTGAGTTTAGGGAAATCAAATAAACTGTGAGCCTCAGTTTCTTCATCAGTGTAATGGGGATGATGTTAATCCCCCAGCCTGTATCCAGAGGGGTGTTGTATGGTTCAAATGCGGGGGACTGGGGGTGCTTTGCAAACCATAATATGCTAATATAATTGTTGGCTCTTGTGTTTATTTATTAGTAGTATCTCACTGAGTGTACATGAAGCGCATATTTTTAGAAAAGAAGTCCAAATCCATTATCAGCCCCATAATCAAGGAGAATGTCATTCTGCGTGTTGGAGAGGTTGCCGTCTAATGTGGAGGTTACCCAAGATTTGGCTAAGGCTGTCTTGGGGCCCTCTGGTCCTGTTTGATTCAGCTTCTCATGGAGCCAGCGGGGACCCTGATCTACCTCCTGTTGGCCTCACTGCTGGCCATGTTCAATTCCATCAACCATCCTCAGGGTGCTGGTGGTGACAGCATGTGAAAACCATCCAAATTTAGAAGCATGGGGAATTATCTTTTGCATTTCTCATAGGCTATTTTGTTTTTGTTTTTCTTTTTTCAGAAAGGGGAAGAAACATAGAATTGCCTTTATTATACTTACAATCGTATATTGGCAGCACATGTGAACAATTCAGTCGCAAAATTATGATGGAAAAAGCCTGCAACAAAGAGGAAGTTTGCCTAGACAACGATCCTCTGTCAGAGGCTATTTTGATGGTGCTTTTTTTTTCTCGTTTGTCCTTCTTTCTCGAAAGCATTCGAAAGGATCGTGTTCCTTTTGTTGGGTATCATGTGGTCTTGTCCTTCGACCCTACCGCCTCTTGTTTATGAAAAACAGCAAGTCAACTGCGACAAATGGCCAGCAGGGATCTTGCCTTCAAAGTACATAGACATTTTTCTTCTCCTTATTTTGTTTTAAAAATAACAAGTTATTAGTCAGAGATACATAGCATAGAGAAAAGCTCTGAAGTCAGGAGACCTGGGTTCAAATCCCAGACTGAGCAAGTTACAAAGTTCTTTGGAGCCTCAGTGACTCTTGGGGATGTTATGAGAACCAGAGTGTGAAAGCTCTTTTCTAACAATGAGATGCTCACAAATGTTCTTATTACTGCTGCTTTGTTCAGCAGCATCCTAGCAGGCAGACTTTTCAGAGATTCTGGTTCAGGATATTTCTTGGAAATGCTGTATCGTAGCATTGGGTATTTGATTTGAAACAAGAAAGTCCTGAAGAACATGTGGCAGCTGTTTCTGTACCTCAAAAATGTGGAACCCTATTTTTGAAATCCAGTCCCTACCTGCTCATTACCCACTAACAGTTAGTGTCCACCCTGAGGTTGGAAACTAGACTACAACCTGAGGCTTTCTTCTGCTGATCTGCCCCTGTGGCCATGTTCTTTATTCCATCCAGCTCCAAGGCTGGCTGAACCCCAAAAGCGTCATGCATGATGACTCTCTTTCACCAGACAATGTGTGACCTGGAGATAAGACTCATGAATCTCACTGGGGCCAGATGTGTGGTCCTAACCCATCCATGCCTGGATTTCCTTGCATCTTCTAAGATCTTTGTCATTATAAACAGTCAACAACAATCAACATTATTCTTATAATGTATGTGTAGTCAGCTTTCAGGTTTTCCCCTTTACGGAGGATCATAAGACTGTAAATAATGAGAAGACAGAACAGCACAGCAAGCAAATGTTACTGCTTTTATCTGGAGATTCTGACAGGCAGTCCCTCACCTTTGCCACATTGTGCCCTGGGAACTGCATCACAGCATGGGCTGAGGCAAAGCAGACACTGGTCCGGCAGATTGGATTTTACCCATAAGAACAATGTTGTAATTGGGAGGCAGAGGAGATCAAGGACTGAGCATCCCGTAAGTTATCGTTATGACTACCTATGTATCATAAAATCCAAAGAAAGTGGTAGAAGGCCGTTAATGTGATAATGTGATAGAGCGGAGCATAATTAGAGACTGTCAGAAAGGATATTAGAGACCATCTACCGTGAGGCCCATATTTTACAGATGAGGAAACTAGAGCCCTGAGGACCAGCCACTTGTGCCAGGACACACTGTTAGTTAATGGTAGAGCTGGGACCATAACAAGGTCTTTGATAGCGGTCCAGTGTTCCTTCAGCTCCACTACTCTTGAGGTCGCTGATTAGAATGAGACAGACCCAGCCTAGAATCCCAGCTCTGCCATGTGTTGTGAACTTGGGCAAGTTATTTCACTTCTTTGACCCTCAATGCCCCCAATTATAAATCTGAGAAATTAATACTTAACTCATGGGGTTGTTGTCAAGATTAAACTAGATAATTAACGTAAGAACAAGACTTAACCAATGGCCAAGACCATGCTCAGTACGTGACAGTTATTATGATTTTGCAAAGGGCCAATATACCAGTAAGTATGCATAAATCACTTTACCAAGACATAAGTTTAACTGAAATTAATTCCTCATCAATTCTAATTTTCTCTCAGCTTGGTTTGCCTTTTATCAGCCTTTGAGTGGCTTTCAGAGGTAGATCTGGATTATCTACACATGTCTTTCAAATGCAATCCAGAGAAACTGATTTCAGTTTCTCCATTTTACCTTGCTAACTTTCTCGGCCATAATTAGTCATATTGGAGTCTTTCCATTAATCTGAGACTTCTACTTAAATTTCAGACATTGGAGAATCCAAATATTTAGAGGCCTCACTAAAGACTAGATTCTGAGGATTTTGAGTGTAGGTCTCTCTTGAATCTTCCTGATCTCTTTTTCTCTCGCCTCTTTTTTTAAGCCACTAAGAATTTCAAGGCTGCTTTGAAAGAAGTAAAGGAGAAATGAAGAAACAACCCAGGACCACGTGAGGGGGAAATGCTGAAGGCGGGAAGGAGGGGCGCGTTAGCTGGTTGCTTTGGGGGCAGGTACGGAGGCTCCGGTGGGTTGCAGCAGTGTTGGCAGTGGACCACCGTGGGCGAAAGGCACCGAGTCGGGGGCAAGGCTGCAGAGTTGGAGTCTGATAAAGGAGGGGAGCAGCGAGAGGCCGAGTGCTGAAGTGCCAGAAGGTCTTGTGTAGGATTAGAAGGGGCAGCTGTCTTCCCTCCGGGTCTTCCCCTGGGTGTGCTGCTCCGCAAGACCCAGAGTATGAGCCATGGCAGGTGAATCCATTTGAGATTCAGACGAGGGACGCACCTAAATCCCAGAGCGTGTGTTCACACGGGGGCCTCTGAGGGTGGGCTGAGGTTTCTCCTCTTCACCACTCAGCTTTCTGCAAATCCTGCCTCTTTCTCCTGGCCATGCCCCTTAGAGGCAGGGCAGCGAGAGAGTTTCTGTTTTGCTCCTAAAGAAACTGAGGGACAGGGACTTAAATGAGCTGTGTGGCTAAGCTGACCCTGGGATCAAGAGTTTCTACACCCCAAGGTGGCATTTTATGGGCATTGTTTATAAATATCCCTTTAACCCTCAGACACAGGGAAAGTGATCTGGTCTTAGAAAATGCCAGATCAGAGATCCTGCAAAAGTCAAACCCATGACTGGGGTGTAAGTCATGGGCTTGGGCGGCATCTGTCTGGGTGGAACATAATTGTGGCCATTGCTGCATTACTAACCTCTCGCTCAACCCTTTGTTGAAGCAAACATTCTTTGGCAAATGGGGTTTGGACCTTCCCCCCTTCTAAAATCCAAAATGCCATCAGTGATATCCTTCTCCCTACTGCCCAGTTTGACAGCTTGTGGTGTCTTACAAGCTGCTGAAAGAATGTTGCCCGGGGGGAGGTTCTCTGGATTAAGACACGCTGTGGATTCAGCCTTCCGGTGGATGGTCTTGCCATAAAAGGGTGATCCAGTATCAGGAGAAACTGATTCTAAAACGTTAGACTGCATCAGATTCATCTGGGGGACATTTATTAAAAATACCAAATCCCAGTCATTCAAATTCAATATATTCCCGGGGCAGGGCCCAGGAATCTGCATTGTAACTAGTGTCCTGAGTGACTCTGAAACAGGACATCATGGACTCTCCTCCATGAAGCACTTCTGAGGAAGGAACACTTCCCTTTCCTTCTGATTCTGAACTGGGGTAAATCTGGAGACTTGGTGCCTCAGGTGCCCTGAAGACCTTGACGGCAACCTGGCTGAGCTGAGAGAATGGCTGCCTGATCTGAGAAGCCCCAAGGAGTTTTTCAGTCTCAGCCCCACTACAACCTCTTGATCCTCTATTTTTCTGCCTGAAAAATAAAGCACCTCATTTTTCTGTTTCTTTTTTTAAAATTGAAGTATATTTGATGTCCAATATTATATACAACACAGCGATTCACAATTTTTATTTTATTTTATTTTTTTATTTTTGCGGTATGTGGACTTCTCACTGTTGTGGCCTCTCCCGTTGCGGAGCACAGGCTCCGGACGCGCAGGCTCAGCGGCCATGGCTCACGGGCCCAGCCGCTCCACGGCATGTGGGATCTTCCCGGACTGGGGCACGAACCCGTGTCCCCTGTGTCGGCAGGTGGACTCTCAACCACTGCGCCACCAGGGAAGCCCGCGATTCACAATTTTTAAAGCTTCTATTCCATGTATAGTTATTACAAAATACTGACTATATTCCCTGTGTTGTATAATACATCCTTGTAGCTTGTTTATTTTATACGTAATAGTTTGTGTCTCTTAATCCCCTACCCCTACCTTGCCCCTCTCCTTTCCCTCTCCCCACTGGTAACCACTAGTTTGTTCTCTTTATCTGTGAGTCTGTATCTTTTTTGTCATATTCACTCGCTTGTTTCATTTTTTAGATTCCACGTATAAGTGATATCATACAGAAGCAGCCCATACTTGGCGTTCTTAAGAGGAAAGGTACTCTATGCCAATAATGTTGATAAAAAGTGTTCTGCCTTAAACCTAGATACAATGTAATAATAGCTTTCACTTTATCTTTTGATTTTCACAATAAATTTACTGGAATTTCACAATAAATTATTCCACTCATGAAGATGCTGAGGCACAGAGGTGTCTTCTAGAGCCAACAGTGACATCCATCCTTCCATTACCTTGCGAGTGGACCTTAAGGTTGGGGTCCTGCTTTTCCAACTGGCCATTGAAGAATCTGCATGGCTGATTGACCTCACCAAGGAGACGGGTGTGGTGTTTGAATTTCTTCACTCTCTCATCTGCCCAAGCTCTCACAGAACTAGATCTGGAACTGGAACATGAGCCAATCACCAGGGTGGCAGTCTTCCTGGTAGGCCCCCCTGCCTTTCTGTATTCAATCCATGGAGTATTATGTGGCTATTGATAATGATTATTGGGTATAGGTGTTGCCACTATTACCTTAATCCAGGGGGTTACCAAAAAAGAAGTTTAAAATGACCAGGAAAAACACAAAGTGGCCTGAACCAGGACAGGTGCTTTGGAGATGGAGAGAGATTTTGGCTTTTGGAACAATTTGGTGGGTTCATGTTTTTGTGGCGGCCATGGATCCAGGTGGCCCTGACCACGCCCCTCCCCCATCATTGTCCGCCAGGGGTTGTAAAATGGCCGCTTACCAACTTGTTTGGTTTGGTTCACATGGCACTTTTTTTTTTTTTTTGTGAGAGGGACCCTGAGCTACACTCTCAATATGCATGATTTTATTACTCAGAGGAACATGGCATTATTTTTTATTGTGCATTACTTGCCAAAATAAAATATAGATTTTTAATATCTAGTGGGTACGTACTGGTCCAACTGAACCAGTTGTTAAATTGGTGAAATCTTCCTGTTCTCTTTGGTAAATACTTTCCTGAGTACCCTTAGTGCCCCCCTTCCTCCGGGGGGACATTCCCCGATAGCACCCTCAAGCCCACTTCCCTACAATCTGGCTATAAAGAGGTTGTATCTGGCATTAAGGGCTTCAGGTCCCCGCTCCATCGCAAGGTCTCACATCCATTTGCTGACTAGTCCTTGCCCTGAGCCATGATGGCTGTTAGCTACTTTGACTGTCTCCCCTGCCTTTAGGTGACAGTCTGTGGCCTCTGGGCTGGACCATGCAATCTTGCCTCTGGAGGAGGGGATGTATTCCAACACAGATGGCTTTGGCGTTTGTGTTGATTTTGTTTTTAACTTTTAATTATAAAAGCTCTTCTATTTTTGGAAGTGTTTACATTTCTATAGCACAGTGCTAACCCTGATCAATCTGGAGAGGATTAGGTAAATTTTTATAACTTAAGGGAAACAGGAAATTATTTTTAATTTTTGCAGCTCCAACACATTAAAATAATGTGATTTTTTTTCTGTTATTGAATGCCATTCCAGAGACATGTCTAAGTTCTTTATAGTCAGCATCAGGTAGCAGTAGAGCTTAAAAAAAAAGATAATAATAATAATAAAATACCTATTGTACTTTCTAAAGCCAGGCTGTTTGCCTTTCCTTCACAAACAGCCCATCTACGTGAGACTTAAAGGCCAACCTTAGAGGAACCTGCTGTTTCTCCTCCAAAAAATTGTTCTGCGTCTAGAGACACATGTGTTCCGTTTTAATTAGAAACCGGTGGGGCACCGGGCCGGCTGGCTGGCTGCTCAGGCCATGCTGGAAACCAGAGGGCTGAGTGGAGGCCAGGGCGTCTGAGCATATCTTCAGGGTAAGATATTTGGTTACATAAGGGAGGGGAGCTATGGCCAGTCCGCCCATCTGGAGAAAACTTTCTGGGTGGCAGGAGCTAAGGATAGGGTGAAAGAAAGTGATACACTGGGGAGAGAGGTGAGGTGAGGGGAAGAGGCCAGGCCCTGTCCACCTGTGTCAGCCTGAGAGGTCAGCTTCGCCTCTCCCCTGCGTCTACCCGTCTACCCCAAATCGTGGTGGAATTAAATCGTGGTGGGGTTCATTTGGTGCCTGTTTCCACGGCTCTGCAGCTCTCCTTCCTCACAATCACCCGGATAAACCCACTTCTCACCACCCTGGCTAACAGGCTGACCCACTGGCCCTCCCTCCAGGTTTTCCTGAGATGGTGGAATTGAGAGAAAGGCAGGCTCTTCTGAATTCCCCTCCCTCTGAAGCAGAGGGAGTAGCTTCCCCGTCTCCTCCCCCCACAGTTGAACTTTCCTGCTTTTATAGCTCCTGTTCCATCCCATCCTAACTGGGACTTCCAGACCTCTCTTCCCACTAGGATGTGAACCATGTGACGCTGATGACCAGACCTTCCACTTGCTTGTAGAGCCAGCCTCTGGTGCCATATCTGCACAACCTAATTCAGTAAGTGGAATACATGTTTGTCAACCAAAGGCAGGCAAAATCCAGGCTCGGTGGGAAACGGCACTGACATTATTGTGTGCTTTTGCCCCAGTCATGCTGCTTTCAAGGATGCAAAGCGTAGTTAAGACCTTGAGGTTCGTGGGGAATCGGGATTAATGCATCACATGGGATGGCAGATTGAAGCAAATAGGATCAGTAGACTTTCAGTCACTGAATGGTTTAAGAGCTGGGAAACTGGTTGTTGCTTGATGGTGAATAATCGCTCCGATATATGCTCAGATATATGACTCAGATGTCAGTCTCACATTCTGGACAAATCAGTGTACCATTTGTGTAATTTATATTCATTTTGATTCCACAATACATTTTTTTTTTTGCAGTACGCGGGCCTCTCACTGTTGTGGCCTCTCCCGTTGCGGAGCACAGGCTCTGGACGCGCAGGCTCAGCGGCCATGGTTCACGGGCCCAGCCGCTCCGTGGCATGTGGGCTCTTCCCGGACCGGGGCACGAACCCGCGTCCCCTGTATCGGCAGGCGGACTCTCAACCCCTGCGCCACCAGGGAAGCCCCACGATACATTTTTTTTGCACACCGTTGCTGCTCTGTTGGAATTAGTTGAGCTCATTTGTCGAGCTCTCATGGCAAGCTGAGGCCTGTGGGAGACGCCTTGCGGGTATGAACCATCACAGCGGTGCTGGGAGATGGAGAGTGTCCTCACTGCACACATGAGGGTCCGGGGCTCAGACTGGACCCAAGGCAGCATGGCCCTGTGCTCAGAGGGACTCCGTTTCCAAGCTCTGCTGCTTATAATTATGGGACTTTGGGGAAGTTACCTAAGTGTAGTCATTAAAACCAGAATATTTGGAAAGAAATCAATGTTTGTCTTGGCCAACCCATGCTGGGCCAGTGCAGTTAGAGGAGCAGTGGTATGTGAATGACTTGCTACGCGTCAGATGCACACATATTTACGAGAACTTTGTGACCTCTTTGTTCCCTTTCTCTGGGATGTGAGAAGGCTCTAAAGTCAGCATACTTTCAATTGTGCTAGTTCTGGAGTTGGGAAGAGCCTGTTCAACTCACAAGCTGGGCAGGCCTTTCTCTTGGACGAGAAAGATTTATGACTTGATCAGCCAAAAGCCCCACCACAAAAACCTCATTGAGCTGGTTACACATTATTTTCCAAATATCAGCTCAGATAAAAAGGACCGTCTGGCCCCCTGACAATCATCCATTGGCTTCTGCACAGTGTATTATTGTACAGCGCTTCCTCAGGAGCTATAATTAGGTGATGGTGTAAGGAGTCCACAGCGCACATTTGAATAGTGACTCTATTTGTTTCATGATGTCACTTGCTCACTCGAGTCCCTTCTCATCATATGGGCTTCGCCGGAGTGTGGTTGGAATTCAATACATGTGAAATCAGACCTTCACTGGGTTTTCTGTGAAGTAATGATAGCACTTAGGATGAATCATTTGGGACAAGAACCCTTACATACCTGAAACATTATGACTTAAGAGCCGAAGTTCTGGGAGCCTCACTTTTTAGCTCTTTAATCTGGACAAGCCCCTCAGCCTCTCAGAGGCTTCCTTTGTTCATCTGGAACTTGGGATTCATGGTACTAGTTAGTTCAGTGGGTTATAATGTACAGTGTATAAAATACCTGCCTTTCTTCCCCCCAGCCCCAGTCAATGACCATGGCCTAAACATTCCACCTCTCAACTCCTTCCACGTTTCTCTGTATTCACGGCTACCATCCTGGGCCCAGCTGCTTTCCTCTCTTGCCTTAGACCGTTGCACTAGCCTCTTGGCTGGTGTCACTGCACCCACTCCTATATTCCTCTTATAGACTGGCTGCTTCCACAGTGATCTTTCAGGACAATTGCCTGGACCATAGCCTGTAGCTTAAAACTTTCCAGTGGCATCACTGTGCTCTTAGGCTAAAGCCCCCAGTTCCTCATCTTGACCTGTAAGATGCTGCATGATCTGTCCTTGTCTGTATCACGAAGTTCAGGTCACACCACTCTTCACCTACCACCAGCATTCCAGCCAAATCAGTTTATTTTCAGCAACTCAAATACATCAAGAGCTCTCCTCTTTAAAAGCACTCTGCACTGGATGTTCCTTCTGCCTAGCACATTCTCTACCCTTTCTTCATCCCCTCCCTGCCCTGCCAACTCCAGATGCTCCTTCAAGAACCAGTTTGAAATGCCACTTCCTTGGGGAATCCTCCTGAGACCTCCCCTGCCCCTCCCCCCCCATTATATAATCTCCTGATAAATAGTCAAACTCTTCTTCCTGGCATATGTCACAACTCCAATTAAATAATTACCTGGGACGATATTTGTTTAAAGCCATCTCCCTCTCTGGACTGTTTCTAAAGGCCGGTCTTATTCCCAGTACACTAAGTGACACGTGACACTCACTGATAAAGCATTGTGGAGGGGATAAAGCTTGTTACTCCTCTCAGCACTTAATGCCGCCATTTTTGCAGTTGACTATTCTTGGGGCACCTTTGCTGTTTAATCTCCAGCTTCCTCTTGGTTGAGGACAGATGGCTCTGTGTAAGGGAACCCCATCTCTGGGTTTTCTTGGCCACTGAGGGCTGGGTGGAAAGCATGGCAGGAGTCAGGAAGAGTCACTGACCTGCTGAATGTCAGAGCTAGAAAGACGTTTCGGGTTCAACAAACCCCATGGCCACATTTTACAGATGGGGAAACTGAGGCCAAGAGAAATTGAATGTTATGCCCGAGAGCAGAGCTAAGGAATGGATTCAGTGACCCTAAAATATTGTTTTCTCAGGCATTAATACACCCATAGAAAAAATATATTTATACATGATTGGTAGAACATTTTCTAATTTTCATTTCTATTAGTCCATCGATCTTCATAGCAGCCTTGGGAAGAAGGAAGGGCAAGCACTGTTCACCGTCCTTATACAGATGAGGAGACAAGAGCAGAGGGTCTAGGTGATTTATACCTATACCCAAGTCAACCCAACTTACAAGTGCAAAACCTTGGGTCCCTGAGCTTCTGGTTCTCGGATGCCTCTTTTCCCTCCTGTATTGCTCTGTTCTTCTTACAAATAAATACTTGGGTCACTCCATTTCTGGTAAGAAATGCATGGGCCGGGGAGCACCAGCTGGGAGCAAAGAAAAATTCTGTTTCATTCTCTTCCTTGCTTATTTAGTGGCTGTGATGTCTGTGACCCAGGCTTCCCTCTGTCAGGTGACACTGCATAAAGTCAGAGGGTGTGATGGGAAGAGAGTGTAAGCGCTGCGGATTCAGCCTCATCTGGGCTTAAGCCCTGGCTCTGCTACTTACAACTGGGTGACCCTAACCAGCTGAACAGGAACCTCTCTGAGCCTTAGGTGTCCAGCTATAAAATGAAGGTACTGGCTGCCTCTCCCTAGCTTTGCTTAGGATTAAATGAGGTAGTGCTTATAAGATACAGAGAAGATAGAAGGCACTCCAGAAACACTATTTATCCTAACAACCAAAGCAGCCTGGAGCAACAAAGTTGAGAAGGAAAATGTCAGAAAAGGCAAGCCTTTGGGTTGAAGAGGCGTGGAGATTTTTTGTTGTTGTTGTTTTTGTTTTTTTCACTATTGTAAGAATTTATTGTGTAAACAAACACAGAAAAATAAGCATTAGAGCAACAAAACAGTTTTGCATCTTATATAGAAATTTTAAAGATACTTCACCAAGTATGAGGTTAATCTCTGTATTAAAGCTTGCCTTCTTATAGAATAATTTAGCATCCTCTGAGATTTTAAGCCAGAAAAACAAGACTCATGCTGGTAAAGCAACCTGCAAATAGTTGTCAGAAGGGCAAAATGAACCCTGGAGGTGTGGTTGGAAGTGGAGCAGCTTGGCGGGCCGAGGCAGATTGTGTTTTAGCTGCAGTCTCGTTGGCTGCCTCCTGATGTCAGGAGTGCTGGTGTGTCCTGCTGCGTGAGGGTGCGCCTGCTCGCGGGGGTGGGGGGCTGGGGGGCGTGAGTGTGGAGTGGGGGGCGGGGGCTGGGGGCAGGTGGTATCCCAGCTGCGCCCCCTCATCACCAGCATCATGAGTACATTTCCACACAAGTTACGTTTCCTATCTCTGCCTTTGGAGGGTGAAAGTTAAAAAAGTAAATGGGAGAAAATGTTTATAAATTCATCTGATTGTCAATCTGAAAATGGTTCCATTCTTAAAGCCATTTGGGAGCTTTTGTTTCTCTAAGCTGTGACTTCACAAAATGCAGCCAGAAATGGTGATTTAAGGAATCTACTCAACTGCACTAACACTATTTTATGAGTACCTTTCTTCACAGTCTAGAAGTTGATGTCTAAAACACCATCCCTAATGGTTAAACCAGAAAATATAAGTTGAGGATGGTTTTTCATTATCAACATTTAAATAAAAATTTCACGGCAGACTCAGGAGCGAGGTGGAAGGGTTGTGGAAAGAGGTGACAGGTGATCAAAGTAGAGAGACCCAGTGAGAGAAAAAAGAGCCCAAGTCATTCCTGTGGAGGGTGGCCTGCTTCTGAGGCAGAAGCCATGGCCTTGGGGAATTTACCAGGTCCAAGGGCTGTGCCTCAGCCCACAGGCTCTGTCACTGCATTTTGTCCACAGATCAAGGGCAAGTCCAGGGGCAGACCCATCCTCCCCAAGCTCCTAAGACTGAGAAGAAAGCAGAAGCTGGATTAGTTCATTTCCGGCGCGAACTCACTGTGGCAAAGGTCCAGAATCCCCCACTGGCATAGCAAGCTCATTCTCTCCTTGTAGCAGGCAGCCATAGAACCGAGTCGAGTCAGAGGAATCAAATGTCTAATGGGGAGGGAGAGAGCTTCTGAGTCAGCCCTGCCACCGGGGCCCAAGGGCACCAAGTCCCCAAGCCAAGGCTCCTCTTCCTTTGGGAGGACACTGCCCACATCTACATCTGTGAGAGCTCTGTTCCCGTTGCCACCAAACCCCATTTTAAAGGGCACGTCCTTTTTTCTGAGGAGAAGAGAAAGCTCTCTCCTCCACGGAGTTGTACAGGCATATATTTTCCAAAGGTTGAAAATGATGAATCCAAGTTAATAAATGAGCTGTTTGGGATGGCAAGGAAATTGAGGCATGTGCCTATTCCTTGAAATGTCTCCTATGTGCAAAGGAAAAGAAAGCAAGTGAGGATGTTACGACGTGTGTGGGTGGGAGAGGAAGGTGGTCTCTGGACTGCTCTGACTACCTTAGGTTAGTTAAATTGTTGAGAATAAGGAAGCAAGCAGTAAGTGTCTAAGTGGTGGTGGCGTGTCAATATGATTCACGGTCTTCTCTGGGTCTGGCTCCAGGTTCCCATTCTCCTGCTTCCACCCACATCCCTGGGATCCATCCACCCAGGGGCATCAGTGATCACATGGGCGTTGGTGACCCTTACCTCTCTATCCCCTTCCCTTTTCTGCTGAGCTTGGGGCTCGTCTTCAAGTCCATCTTCGCCTTCAAGTCCCATAGGCAGCCTAAGTGCACCACATCCAATGTGGTGAACTGGTCATCAAGTATTGGTGGGCACCTACTGTGCCCACCAGGGGCTCCGTCAATCCCATCATCCAAACATAAACGCGCGAATGAGTCACAATCCCACCTTCCCCCTCTGCCCTCTAATCTAACCTGTTCCCACATCCAGTAGATTATTTCTTCTTTCCATTCATCACACTGGTCTCCTCCTCTCCTTCCCATTCCAGCTATTATTGCCTCGGTTCAGACCTTCAGCCACATCTTTCTCCTGGGCTGTTGCAGTTGCCTCCTAACTTGTGTCACTGTCTCTCCTCGTATCTCCTCCAAGCCATACTCCACGCTGCTGCTGCAGGGATCTTTCTGCACCTCACATGTAATTATGATGCGACCCTCAAAGCTTTGTGTCACCTGCAAGATAAAGTCCAAACTCTTCACTGAAGCAGGTGAAGCTCACCTGGACCTGGATGCTGTCCATCTCTCCAGCTTTCTCTTTTACTTCACTCCTCTAACCTCTTCACTCAGTACACGTTTATCACATACCTGCTTTGTGCCAGGTACCGTGTAGGTGCCGGAGACACAGCAGTAAAAATAACTATCATCCTGTACCTTACAATCCGTCTACACCAAGCACGTGTTGTTCCAGCTTAATGCCTTGCTCACTCAGTTCTCTCTGCTGCTCCCCTGAGACTGCACATCTATTGGCAGGAACACTAATCCTTCAAGCCTTAGCTTAGGGCCCCTTCCTTAATGGAGACACCCCAGAACTCTCCTTCCTCTGTGCCCCAACTGCCTCGTATACACAGGTCTTTCCTGTGCTCAAAGTATTCCGAGGCAGGCCCCGCCCACCACTTCCGACCCGTGTGACCTTGGGCAAGTACTGGCCCCCAGTTTCCTCATCTGTGAAATGAAGACAATGATGATATTGCAGGAAAGGCAAAACTTTATCTCTCTTCATCTTAGGTTTTCAGTTGGGACTCTTCAACAAAAGGATTAACAGGAGAAAAGCAGTTTACTAATGCGTGCAGCACACATCACTCGGGAGAAACCTGAATAAAAAGTAACTCAAAGCGTGGCTTAGAATTTCAGCTTATCTAGCATCTTCAACAAAGAACAATAAAGCTGGAGAGAAATGACAGGACAAAGGAAAGAAGCTACAGGCTTCCAAGGATGGCAAACTGTGGGAAGGTAAATAAATGGGAGGGAAATAATGGAGTGAGATTTGTTTGCAGTTTCCTCTGGGGCTATCTCTGTTCTGATAAGAATCTGTCTCCAGTAAAAGGAGAATTTATATTGTGCTTTTAGACAGAAAAAGGGGAACTTCTTCTGAGTTTGTTGCTTCTTAATTGCCTTTAGCTCAAGATAATTTTTATATCAAAGTGGCATATTTTGGGGTGACATATTCTGGTTTCTTTTAGTATCAACTTCATAATGTTGTTTTAAACATAGTCTGGCCCATTGTGTGCCCAATAAATATTAGCTGCTGTGATAATGATAATGATGATGGCAACAAGGGAGAGAAAAATGGTGCAGCCACCGTGGAAAACAGTTTGATGGTTTCTCAGAGTGAAACATACAGTCATCACATGACCCAGCAGTTCCACTCCTAGGTATATACCCAAGAGAAGTGAAAACACATATCCACACAGAAACTTGTGCACACAGAAATTTGTACACAAATGTTTACAGCAGAATTATTTGTAATAGCCCAAACCCAGAAACAACCCAAACGTACATTGACAGGCGAATGGATAAACAAATTGTGTATATAATACAAAGGAATATTATTCAGCCATGAAAAGCAAGTTCTGATACATGTTACAACTTAGATGAATCTCCGAAACATTATCTGTCAGATGCCTAAGGGATGAGTTGGGGCTTGTAGAAAACAGCCTTCTAACAGCTTGTTCCAAAGTGATTCTGTTAACAGAGACCTGAATTACTAGGATTTGGATGGAAAAGGGGGGAAGTGGTCCCAAACAACAGGTAGCATGAGAAGAGGATCAAGCAAATACCAGGGAAGATGGTGGGTAGGTGGGACGGGGAGATTCTTGTCAGCACTGGTAAGAGGGTGGCAAGGAAGGAGGAGGTGGGCAAGGTGCTATGGCCACCACAAGGAGGGTGTGTGACCCACTCTCTGGGGACAGCCCTGAAACCAGGGTAGTGAATGAACAGTGAGACTTGGAGCAAAGGGATTTGGGAGGATTTTGTGGCTATGATTTAGAAGTCTGGAGAGAAGTAAGGCAGCTGTAAGGAAAGACTTCAGCTGTGGGGAATGCACAGGACAGTGTGCCAGGTGAGGCTGAAACAGTCAGTCTGCAGGATTCAATACAGTCTGCACCTAATAGCAGGGGAAGTGCCACCAGCCCAGGTTGAGATGGTGGACGCTATGGTGTCCTGTAGGACAGAGATGAGGCTATGAGAGGGGACCACAGACCCCCTTACTCAGGGTGTATCTCCTAGTTCTCCAATTCCCAGAGTTCACTAGACATTATCTCCCTTGGGTTCCTGCAGCCTTTGGTACCTGCCTCAGTTTTACCTTGTTCTTCTTTCTTAGTAGGTTGAGAGCATCTTAAGGGCAGATGTCTTGGTCGCCACACAGTTCAGGCAGGAGGCACTCACTCTCTGCTCATTTGGTAGAATAGCATCTCATTATTTAGGGAATAAGCCTGCCTTCCAGATACCCTCAGAGAATGAAAATGCCTTCCCAATTGATGGTTACAGATGGCATTCCTAACTTGTTGTCTGGTAGGGACAGGAAGTAGAACTCATAACCATCCTCCAGAAGAGGAATGAATAAGTCCCTAGGAGAGGTCAAAGGTCATCTCTTTTTTCTTTCCTTTCAGCATCTGCATTTTTGCACGCGAGGGTGCATTTTGGTGGGAAGCTTGGAAGGGCCGTTCTTGGATAATGGTATGTTTGAGCTGGGAAGGGTTGGAAGAACGTGAAGAGACTTGGTATGTGATGAAGCAGAAAAGAACAAGGAAGAGCTTGGTTTATTGGACTTTACCATGCAAACAGGCTGAGGCTGTGATCAGGAAACCTTCACTTGGCTGGGTCTCTGCTGCTCCTGGGAGGCCTGGGGCCATGCGGCTGCGTTTTGGGGCTGTGCTTAGTGGACTGGTTGCAATAGTGTTACAGATGCACTGCAGCTTCACTTCTGGGTTCTATGTTCCTGGGGGGTTGGTGAGGGGTGGGCAGGATACCATCTGCTCTTTGAGCCTCTGTTACTTGCCTGATAGGGCTTTTCATACAAATTTTTCAGCTTTCAGCATTGTCTGCTTATGACTATTTACCCTCACACTAAGGCCAGGAAGGTATTCAGAAGCAGCCTGGCCTCGTTGAACATAATCCCAGATTGATAGTCTTAAACTGCTGTCTTCACTGTGTCTCACCACTGTAAACGTCTCCCATGGTCTGCATTGTTGCTACCCAAAGCATGGTTTGAGGACCAGCAGCACCTGTATCACCTGGGAGCTTGTTAAACATGCAGAATCTCAGGTTCCATCCCAGACCTGCTGAATCAGAATCTGCATTTTAACAAGCTCCCTGGGTGCTTTGTATGCACATTGAAGTTGGAGGAGGTCTGGTTGACATAGACTGAGATAAGCACAACTTCTTAGCTGACCCCATGTCACTCATTGCCCCTCCAAATAAATATTCACTCCAGGATATCTTGATCTAAATCAGCTTGGTGTCCTTAAAAGCTCTCTCTTAACATGTGTGCTTCTGGCTTTTAGTTTCAGACTTCATTATTATTTTTGTGTACAGAAATTTGTCCAGTACTTATTCTTCCATAACTGATTTCTCCTAAGATGCTGCCTTTATTTCCCCATTATTCCATGTCCCACAATCAACCCCATGTCTTCCCCAATTCCACCTCAAGCCTAAAATTCCAGAATGCTACACCATATGACAGCCCACTCTCCCTTTCTTTGCCTGGGCATGAGTTGCACAGCCTTCAGAATATACCATGTTTTTTCATTCACACTTCTGTATCTTTGCTCAGCTGGGGTCATCTATGGAAGTCCTTTTACCCCTTGGCTCATGCTTTCAGGGTCTAGCTGTTCCCACATGACTTGCTTGAAGCCTTTCCTAGAGACATCAAAAGTATCAAGGCCACACTGCTCCCTCCTTTTCTCCAAACTCAGATAATTTGTCTATACCTTCGATTTGGGCAGTAAATCCTATGGACCTTTGCATTGAGGTGGCAACTGGTTTATTCATTTACTAAGAAAGAAAACAACAGTTTTCTTTTTTACCTTAAATTTTGAAATAATTTTAGATATAAAAATTGTCAAAATAATAAGAGGAGAGCTCCCATATACCCTTCACTCAGCTTCCGCTAACGCTAACATTTTCCGTGACCATGTACAGTGATCAAAACCAGGAAATTAACTTTGGTGCAATACTATTAATGAAACTGCAGAACCTATTGAAAGAGATTTCTCCAGTTTTCCTACTACTGTTCTTTCCCTGTTCCAGGATCCAATCCAAGACCCCACCTTGATTTAGTTGTCATTGTCTCCTTAGTCTCCTCCAACCTGGGAATAAGTCTTCTGTCTTTCCTTGTTCTTCCCATTCTCAACACTTGAATGTTGCTGGTCAGCTATTTTGTAGAATGTCCTTCAATTTGAGTTTGATGCTTTCTCAAGGCTAGTTTGAGGTTTTGCATTTTTGGCAAAAATTACACAAGGGTGATTTTGTGCCCTTCCCAGTGCATCATTATATCAGGGGACATGATATCAATATGTCTTATTACTGATGATCTTAGCCTGCACCACCTGCTTAAGGTGGTTTCTGCCAAGTTTCTCTACTGTAAAGTTACCATTTTCCTCTTTGTAATTAATAGCTATCTTGGGAGAGATTTTCTGAAATTATGCAAATTTCCTTTTCTCCTCAAATATATGCCCACTATTTTTAACATCCATTAGTGGATCTGCCTATAAAACATATCACTGTGGCATCCACTGTGTATATATATTCATAAACGCTCAGTTATGTAAGATAAGTAAGCCCCTATTTAAATCACTGCAGTAGGGTTTTCTATTAATTGGACCTTCTTTGAATTGTCTTTCTAATGGGGTCCATTATACCAGGGTTTTAATCTTCTAGATGGCACAATCAAATAAATAAAACAGTCCTTCATCCATCCATCCATCCATCCAATATTCCATTTTTTTTTGTAAAAAAGTTGATTGCCCATCTTCATATTTCTCCCAGTTATGCCCTAACTGGTGTCCCCTACTCCCTGCTGGTTTTTTTTTTTTTTTTTTTTTTTTTTGCGGTACATGGGCCTCTCACTGTTGTGGCCTCTCCCGTTGCAGAGCACAGGCTCCGGATGCGCAGGCTCAGCGGCCATGGCTCATGGGCCCAGCCGCTCCACGGCATGTGGGATCTTCCCAGACCGGGGCACGAACCCGTGTCCCCTGCATCAGCAGGCAGACTCTCAACCACTGCGCCACCAGGGAAGCCCCGTCCCTGCTGTTTTGTTTGAATTATTATGTGAACTGTTTTGTGCTGTTTTGGCCAAATGAGTAAGCCAAGGTAAGAATGTTAATTTTTTTGAGTAGATGGTTGTCAAAATCAATCGAAAAAAGAGGTGCCAAATTGTTTTGCTGGAATGTGCCATCATAGAAAATGCCCTCTGTCATGGACATCTGTTGTTTGTGCCTGCTCAGTGTCCCTCTTCCCTTCCTGAGGTCATAGCACACAACTTTCCTTTGTGGAATCTGCCCTTCCATGTTCTTAGTCCATGTGGTTTAGTGGAGCTGGCCCACCTGATGGTACCATAGGTGGGCACATTCCCTAGGCCGGGACAGAATTAGCCATCCCTCTGGCCATAGTAATTGACTGAGAAATTGGCATCTGGCTCTAGCTGGCCAGTCAGAATCTCCTCCAAGATCTTTGGTGGCATTAATCACTGGGTATTTAAGAGAGTGGGATCAAAGCCTACAGCTTTCACTGGACCTCTTTGCCCCCATGTGGAGATAAACAGACTGAGAATAAGGCCAACACAGTGGACAACAGTGAAGTGGGAGAGAGTGAGAGGGGCCTATTCCTCATGATGTCAATTGATCACCTGGATCTCGCTTTTCCTGAAGCAATCCACCTCAAGACTTTGCAGTTGCATGAGCTAATCAGTTCCCTTTCATTGTTTAAGACAGCTTGAGTTGAGTTTCTGCTGCTTGTAACTCAAAGTCCTGACAAATAAACATTCTTTTTGAGCATCTGCTACTTGTGAGGGCACAGGCTTGGGGCTCTTCAGGATTCAAAGACGAGTCAGATGAGGCCCCTGCACCCAAGGAGCCCTCAACCTAGCACAGAACATAAGATCAGTGCACAAATATCCAGAAGTAAAGGGACCCATGCGGTCAGCCCAATCCACCCATGACGAGCTTGGCTGTAGGACCACAATGGAGTGAGTGATGAATACCAGCTGGGGGGAATTTGGAGCACTGAAGAGATGAGGGACATTATTCCTGGCAGAGGGAAAGGCTTGGGCAAGGGTCCAATCATGGAAAGTGTAAACAGCTCAATGTGTATTTTGAGGTTCTATGGGGTCATCCATAGTGACTGAAGGGTAAAGGTTAGGCTAAAAAGGAAGATTCAGGGGACAAAACAAACAAACAAGCAAAAAAAAAAAACCTAGAGAAAAGATTTGTTGGAAACAAGTTGAGGAGGCTGTGACTGGCAGTCTGAGGGGTCTGACTGGCAGCAGGAATTTAGAGCTGGATCTTGAGTAGAGAAGTGAGGTGAAGAAGATGAACTTGGCAACAGTGAGCAGAGCTGGAGGGGCAGGGGACCAGGGAGGGGCCGGTGCAACTGGCCGTCTCCACCTCAGTGCACAGCTGGGAAGGACCAGACAGAAAAAGAAGGCTGGAGGTGGGTGGAATCCCAGCCTCTGAGAACATTCTGCCGAGAGGCTTTGGCCATATTTGCTCAAGAATCTTCCTCGTCATATCATTTGAAAGCCAAACTTTTTATTTCATGCTAAACATTGTCAGAGGGAGCAGTGGCAGATTCCTCCTGAACGTGAGCCAGCCGGCCTGGCACGCACACGTTTAATGGCATTCCAGACCTCGGGGCCTGGCAGACGCCCTCGGAACCCTGCCCCGGCTCTGGCTCCTGCCTCACCCGGAGTTAGGATGTCAGGACCAGCGTCCCTCTTCTTACGTGGTGACTTTCCGAGCGGAAAAGGCCCATCATGAGACTCCGACCCTCCCCCACATGAGCCGTGCACAGCTCGGCCTTCTTAGAGAGGCCGCTGCTTTGGCCTCCGACTCGGTGCCACCCTGTTCGCACCTTCACTCCTCTCGCTCTCCCGGCCTCCTCGCGCCCAGTCTTGAGCAAGCCCCGTCTGCACCGCCATCGCCAACCCCCACGCGATGGGGGACGATGGTCCACGTCACCATCATCACTCGTGTGGACTGCCGCCTCGGCCTGGCTGGCCTCCTCACTTCCATGGTCTGTAACTCAGCGAAGCAGCTACAACAGTCCCTTATCATCACAGGCCAGATCCTGTCGACCCTCTTCTTAAAACCTCCTGATGGCTTTCTGCCTGAGTCAAGAAAATCCTAAATCCTAAATCCCTATGACGGCCCCAAGGGATTTGACCCTTGCTTATCTCTTCAACTGTATTTCCTACCACTCCCCCTTCCCTTTGAGCCTTTCCGCCCGCTCCTCTGCCTGCCTCTGCTGACTCCTCTCTTTCTCTTTGTGGCCCATAGTGTGCCTCATCATAGCAGAAGCTTGTATCTGTCAGGATAGGCTAAGGCATGCTGCAGTAACAAATAACCTCCACATTTCAGTGGCTCAGATAACACAGGGCTACTTCTCATTCACCAGGCCATGTCTGCTGCAGGTTGGCGGAGTGGCCTTGTTCATCAGAGTCACTCCAAGTTGACTGAGCAGCCACCTTCCTGAACGTTTCTGGTGGCCATACTATAGAAAACGAAAGAGATTCTTGAGTCTCACAACGGCAATTAAATGTTGGCTCAGGAGAAGCCCATGTCACTTCTGCTCATGCTCTTTGGTCAGTCACTGGCCTCAGTCAAGCACAAGAGAACCCAGCTGTGTAATCTCACCACATAGCCAGGAATGGAAGGGATCTGCCTTTTTCTGGTGAACAACACAAATGAAGACCACGAGAGCTGATTTTTCTGTGTGTGTAGCATGGATTAGAACCCCTTGGAGTGTCTTCCAGCTCAGCAGTTGTGAACTATGGCAGGGTTGGCCAGCTGGGTGGAGAGTGAGGACAGGGGAGGAGGGTTGGTTACTTCTGTTCAAGCTCTGGGAGAAATGAGAACACGGCTGGATTTGGCTGCTCACTGGACCAGTAATGCATGTAAGAAAACGTGACGGTTATTTCTCAGGTCCTCCAGGCCAAGGGTGCCTGTATACCACTGGTGGGGTGGAAAGATCCCCTTGCCCAGAAATAACTTACTACCAGTGTCTGCAGTTCTTCCATTAGAGGTCCATTCCTTTGGTTCTAAAGTAGCATTTCCCAAGTTGTGTACAGCAAAACACTTACATTAGATGTCAACAGATGCTCCTTGGTCAAATAAGATTGTGAGATGCTGAGTTAAACAACATTAAACGTGTTTTTCCTCTGCAGGTCTTCTCAGGGCCTTGTTTGATAGGTAACGTGTACTGTTTCTTCCTGAGATGGAATCAGACTATGCAGCATTTCCCCAATTTTTAAAATCAAGGAATTCTTGCCTCCATGGATGCTTCCCTAGTGTTCACCTAGACAGTTTGGGAAATGCTAGTCTGGGAGCCTTTTCAGTCCTATGGAGTCCCCTGGGGAAAGTAGACATCCCCAGGAGAGGCTTTCTGTGGGAGAAGGAAAGCAGTGTGGACAAGGTTTTGAGAGGAGGGGACTCCAGGGGGGCCTGGGGGTGGGGGACAGAGGGTCTGAAAGGGAGAGGTCAGGTGCAAAGATTATAAGTGATCCTGTCTCCAGGGATGGATGCGGAGCTGGAGCCTACACCTCTCACCACCCCCAGCCTCTCTGCTCCCTTCCCTCCCCTGCCCAGTGACGCTCACCCGTCCTGCTCTCCAAAGCTCCGGCCTTGCTGCATCTCCACCTTCTCCAGCCACCAACAAACCAGGCTGCCTCTAGTCTTGATGGCTTAGCTCTCGAGTCCCTGCTGCCTGAAATGTCCTCAACTCCAGTCGGGGAAATTCCTATACTCTGGGTTCTCTTCAGATTGTATAAATCTTTCGCCTTTTAACTCTAGTCTGGGAAATTCCTTCTCTCCTTTAATAGTCTGTCAGACAGGCTACCTCCAAGAAGCCATCCCTGATACCTTTCCTCACCCCACAGCCTCAGCTGGGTTTATTGTCCCTCCAAGCTCCCATAACACACTGCGACTCTTCATCACTGCCCTCATCACGGCCCTTTTAATACTCTTATTTATGTCCCTCTAATCTGGGAGCCCCTCAAGGGCTTTATCTTTACATCCTTATATCCTCCTCTGGTAGGAGATAGAGACTCAATAATTAATTGGATGAATGAGACCCAGGCACATACAGGAAGTGTGTTAAAATCCCTTACATGTCCCACTTGAAAGAATTTCCCAAGTTAAAAGAATCTATTCTACATGTTTGAAAACCTCATCTTGTGTGTCATGCCCACCTCTGCTGGTTCTCTGACCTCCCGGGGCCTGAAGTCTTCCCTCTGCCTTTCTCTCCATCCATCTTTCTGTCTACCTGTTCTTCCCTCCGTCATCATCCCCTCAACTACATCTGATCCAGGTCACCTGATTCATGTCCTTTTTCAAGAAGAGCGAATGAGTCTTGGACTGTTAATGGCTATCCTTAGGTTTATGTTTTCCTAAGCAGGAAGTAAATGCAAATATCTTAAGAAGACAATCTAACTTGAAAGGTGAGAAGAAGTTGTTTTTTTTTTTTAGTTCAAGGTCAGCTTTAATGATTGAACGAGGAAGGGAAAACTAGAAAAAACTTGCAGGTAGAGAACCCGGACAGGTTGTTGTTGGCAGCCCAGCCAGGGCTGAGAAACGACTTTTGTGGTTCGGAGGCCCTTTTGCCTTTGTGGACCCCTTCTCCATAAAAAATGTTAACAATTACCAATGACTGCACTGGTATATAAAGGCGAATATAACCCAGGCTGCTTTGTTATTCCATATTCGTTATAGTTACATTCACTTTTTCTTCTGATTGTAAAAATACTGAAAGTTAAACAGTTTTTGGATCTCGAAACATTTTGTGGCCCCTAGGCACGGTGTCTGCTGTGCCCTGTGTGATGAGGAAGTCAGCTCCGAGCCCACCACCCTTCCTGCTACACCCTGAGCACGCACTGCCCTTCCATCCTTTTGCGTCACACTTTTCTTCCACCTGGAATGCCTGTCCCTCAACCCGCCCACGCCCTTTGCCCCGCCTACCTGACGGATTCCTGCTCACATGCCAGTCCCAGCTTGAACGTCGCTTTCTTTTGCCAGATTTAGCAAATTAAAATACAGGATGCCCCGCTGAACTTCAGATAAACAATGAGTAATCATTTTAGTAGGGTTAAGTCCCAAATAGCACATGCCCCAAATACTGCATGAGACATAATTATACTAAGAAATTATGCATGTTTATCTGAAATTCAAATTATCTGGGAAGCCTACTCTGTAATTTTCCCTGACTCATTTTTTTTTTCTAGGCTTTCTTCCCACCTGCTGCTTGTGGAGGCGTTCTGGCACTTTCCACGCACCCGTCACTGCACATTCTCCACCCCGTCTGTGCTCCCATCATCATTATCCTCACCTGCCACGGGGCCGGGACGTGGCAGTGTATTAGGTGTCACATATGAGTAAGTGGGTGCTTTCCTCTTATTTCCCCAACTCTCTATTTATTTTCAGGGATGACTTGGCAGGATCTGGTTTTGATTTCATTCAGGATGTTGTGTGGGGAGATAAGAGTCAAGTTAACTACTGTGTGGGATTGCAGTAACACCCTTTTTTTTTTTTTTTTTTTTTTTTGCGGAACGCGGGCCTCTCACTGTTGTGGCCTCTCCCGTTGCGGAGCACAGGCTCTGGACGTGCAGGCTCAGCGGCCATGGCTCACGGGCCCAGCCGCTCCACGGCATGTGGGATCTTCCCGGACCGGGGCACGAACCCGTGTCGCCTGCATTGGCAGGCGGACTCTCAACCACCGTGCCACCAGGGAAGCCCAGTAACACCCTTTTAACAAAGATGTGTCCCAAGAAGACACTTGGGGCTCAGACACTTCACAACCTGATGGAAAAAAGCCCGAGGCCCGTGGTGGGCACTTATGGTCCCTCCCTGCCACCGTGCTCCAAGAAGGTAGAGGGTGCGAGGGCTCAGGCTCCCTCCTCCCCGTGATGCTGGGGTCAGGTAGCAAATCAGCTGTGGCCCAAGAGGGTCCCTGTGTGTGAAGGGGAGGGGCTTTCTGTTTTTGAGACTTAGGTTCAGGGGATTCTGATTTTCCATCTTAACTTTGGGAGTGGATTGATTCTTTTGAAAGTTCTTTTAAACTGTTACTTTGGCATCTGACACACAGGAGAAAACTGGCCCGAGATGATGGTGGGTACAGCCCCACAAGACCATCAGAGCCTGGTGTCTGGGCTCCTGGTCCCGTGCTCTCACACCACCCTCAGCAGCAAGGACTCAGAGTCAGACGCCCAAAGGGAGAAACATTCCTCTGAGGACCACTGTGAGGGGGCACCCGCCCCCCCAAAACTATGGACCAGCCAAAGCACTGGTGGTTCCTAACAAATTGAACTGGGTAAGCACGGCGAGAGTTCCTTTTCTTATTGCTGCTAAGAATTTCCCAGCTTTCAACTCTCCCTTTCTCGGTTGAATGAAATTTCCAGAGTTGACCACTTGTTAATCATGCTGAACAAGAAACCCACAATGCCCAAATGTCCATAACGTGTGTGTGTGTGTGTGCGTGCGTGTGTGCACGTGGGGAGCCGCCCAGTAGTTTCTGACTCTTATTAATCTCTAGTCCCCGCTCTGCTCATCCCGATGCCTACAGGAGCGGGCAACATGGCCCAAGGTAGTTTCAAGGGATGGGCAACAGGTGTTATGAGAAAGAAAACAAGATCATGGTCCCATCCATCTGGGGAAGTCTGCACGCTCTGCCCCTCCTGGACGGTCACAAGCTTCTTTAGTTTAATAAAGGCTCTGATAGGTTCTACACTTTTCCTTCTAACTTCAAAAAGACGTTGTTTAACTCAGTGTTTTCCAAACTTGTTTGATCGGAGAACTACCCCATGTTTTACGAGCATCTCATCTGGTTCGTCATCCTGGGAACACGCTTTGGGGAAACGGTAGGAGTGGAGGTAAGCAAGAGTTTGCATTTCTCTCCGAGCTTTGGACCAGAATCTGGCTTAGAGAAAGTGAGCTGGCCTCAGCACTGCCCTGGCAGCAGGACTCCCAAGTGCCCACAGTGGGTACCAGCCACTCTAGCTGGGGGATGGTGAGTGTCGGGAAGGGGAGGGCATTTCCTGTACTTCCCTGACTGTGGTCGTCTGGAAAGCCTAGGCTGGTGGCCACTTAGAAGAGTCTTAAGAGCGTCAGAGTTTCATTTTGGGCTTGAAACGCTGTACAAGGCCACCTTTTAATAGTCACAATGCCGCCTGTGACACAGCATGGGGTGTGTGTCATCTGAGGAGGAAGCATGCTCTCTCCCCGCAGTCCAGGGCCGTGGCATTTCCTCTCTTGTGTGCTTTTCTTGCCAGCAACAACTAAGCCCAAGGCCACCATTTGCACAATTCCAGGGATTCTGCTACTTTGCTGTGGGGAACCCACGTGAACGGCGTCTCCCAGGGCTGTGCAAAGCGGTGGTGCCGTCCAAGCGCTTGCCTGCCGCAGGGTTTTGCCAGGACAATCCTATCTATTTCGTAAGTCCCACCTCAATGTCACCTCTAGTTACAGCAGGCCCCTGCTATTTACTATTATGATATCCTGTTTGTATTCTTTACAAATGGTGACTCATTTATCGACACCTGAATCCCTACATATTTTTACTTTTTTGAATATTGTCTGTCTCCCCCTCAAATAAAATATCAACTCCACAGGGTTGAGCAGAGTTTTGTTTGTTTGTTTTGGCCACTGTTGGATCCTTGGTGCCTTGGACAGTGCCTGGCACAGTGTCGCTCACCTCAAGTATTTGTTGAATGAATAAATGAAGAACAGCTTTGCAAGTTCTTCCCCAGTTGGGTGGTGATTGGTTGTGGAGAGTTGATGGACAAGGCCACTGGCCAACCAGTGGGCTGAGTGGTAGTGAAGGGCACGGCCTTCCAGCCTGGGCCAGTCATGGTCCGGGCAGGTGAGGAAGCACAGAAGTACAGAGAGCAATAGAAATGAGTTTTTATTTGTAAAAAGTTACAAAATAATATTGTACAAAAATAAAGTCTGTAGAGAACTTTGGTTGTATAACACAAACGACCGAGACATATCAGAGAAGTCAAAACTTCCAAAGAAGTGCACTGGATCAGATGGTAATCACAATGATAGAGAAAAATCACAAACTTTACCCTTTTGTGGATTTGGTGGAGCGATTTGCTTCAGTTAAAACCTGCTTATGGTGTGTAGGTAATGCTGGGAACAAGCTGTCAGCACCCGTTGAATCCCACTGCCCCTGTGGGCAGAGACTCTCCACGGGGAGCTGGGGCTGAGGCTGACCCCTGGGGACACCAGCCACCAGATCAGCCAGGACTCTCTGAATCGGACAGATGATCCTGGGGCTGCATCAAACTGTGCTTCGTGAATGAATGGTCGGCTGGGTCCGTCCCTATTTTGAGCAGGCTGCTCCTCAGCAAGGTCCCTGCTTGGGCCCCAAGAAAGGACAAAAGGGAGGCCCTTTTCCTCTATTTCCGAGTCGTGTAAGGGGAACAGAAAGGACAGAGGGTGCAGAACGATGGACAGCTCGGGTCTTTTGGGGCGGGGTGGGGGGTGTGGAAAGGGATGTCTGGTAACTGCTGCTTCTTGGTTACTTTGTAAAATTAACATGATTATTTGAGGGAGGCCAGTAGGCTATTTAACGGCTAAACCTGTCATAGTTTGGGGCTAATAGCCACTGTGGTAGTGATAGATGATCTCTCTGATAAAAATCCCTTTTATGAGATGTGTAACAGGCTCTACAGTAGGGCTCAGTGCATTGAGTTGGGTCAGCTGCCAGACAAATCCACGATCTGGGGCGCTTAGGAGAGGGTTGTTCTCACCCTACACCTCCACCCCGTCAAAGGCTTTCAGCATCCAGGTGGCAGGGCGTGTGTGCTGAGGCTGCCCCAGGCCCATCTTGCTTGTCCACCCTTCCAGGGCACCTTCTCCCGAGGGAGGGGCAGCAACTGGTGGCTTTTTTGGCAACTGGCTGAGCCCACTTCCCGAAGGCCTGGAGCACTCCTTGGCTGCACTGGGGCCGAGCACGTTTCTCAGGAAGGTGGTGGGTGGAAGGGTAGAGGAAGAGTCTCCACAATCAGGGCAGAACCCTGGCTACCTGACAGGATTGTTACTTTGAGGTCTGCATTGAATCCAGGACTACCTACTAAGGGGACTTTAAGCTCTGATATATGTGGTTATGCATATGACAGACAGATACACGTGGAGGGGAGTGAGAGCTTAAATACAACAGGGAATGGAGCACACAGCCTATCTGCTGGGAGACAGAACCGTGAAGAGATGAAGCCGAGTGCCCTGGTCTCTGTGTCCTGCTCCCGAAAAGGGGGCCGGCTCAGAAATGTTCCTTCTGACACGTTTCTTCTCTAAAATATGAAAACAGGTAAGACGCTGAGATCTGGGGGAATCACACGAGAGCTCTTCTTAAAAAAGGTAAAGTAAGTGATTTTTTGCCTAGTGAAAAACTTTTTAATACTTTGAAAAGCATGGACCCTTGTTCCCAATTAAAATTTCCTTTGTCACCTTCTTTTGCATTTTGCGAGCACATATACTTTGGCACCTTTGAAAAGAAACTTTAATAAATAAGGGAAGAAAGAGAAACTCATTAGTGAACGGTAATAAATAACAATAACTTAAATCTCAATAAATATTTTCTCTATACTTCTGTATCTGAAACAGATGCATTGCATCGAGTAGCTTCTCTGGTCACTGGTGACCACGCATAACGGAGCTGGGGTGTATGTAACATCTGTCTCTCTGTAAACCGAGAGCCCGGCGACCTCCCCGCCCCGGTGCAGCTGGGGGCCTTCCCCGAACGCTCTCCTGCAAGAATGCTGCCGAAAACCACAACTGGTTTCCTGTTTCCAAGGACAGAAAGGAAATACCTTCAGGTTTGGTTTTAGTCATGAGGACAGCCTTTCTGGTTCCTAGCCAACCTCTTCCCACCTCGCACACCATGTTTGAAATCAATCACCCACTGTTCCCCAAAACGCTGTCTGGAGTAAACCTCAGGCCTGAACCTTCAAAAGCAAAGGTTACTACCTCTTGTGTGTGTCTTTGCTTTTTTTTTTTTCCCTCCTTGCCGGTGTATGTCTCCACTGAGTGACAGAAAAATAAACCTTTCTTGCTTTCAGCAGTAAAACGTAATGACAGGGAACGACACCAGGAGGACCATTTCCCTGGTGTCTCCAGACATGTGAAAACAAACCACAGGAGATACACTGGTTTGGTTTCAAGTGCATCCGCAACTGTACCCGTGACCGGCGACGGTGGACTGTATCGGATGAAACGACGGCAACACCCAAGCAGGGACACCAGCCCTGAGCTTCTGGTGACGCTGGCCGCCATCTGGGAGAATGCAGACAGCTGTTTTCTCTCTCTCCCGCCCTGTTTTCTGTCGCTGGGTCTCTCTCCGCCAGGCTCCCACAACGGCTGCCTGCCTCCTCCTCGCCTCCTTGGTCCTTATCTTCCCCTCTGGGCAAACGTTTTCTGGGAACCTTGGTCCCTTCCTTTGCACTTTGTGGCAGGAATGCAATACACAGCGGTCTCTGGAGCGGGAGTCAGATACATCCACAGCGTTTGGCGGAATGCTTTCTCAGAATATGGTAAACCAGGTTATCATCTAGAAAGGACAGGTCGTCGTCGAAGGCGAGGGGTCTGCAACACGCCTGCCCGACTTTGTCACTCACCAGCCTTCTACTTTTGGACAAGTTTTTTAATATTTTGTCATACATTGTCTCGGCTGCATCGCATGAGCCGCTGCAGTACCTGAAAATGAGTTCCTCCTTGGTTTCGTAGCCCAAACCCAAGTCAGTGACGTTCAGATGCACGGCCGTTAAGACGCATCCCCGATTTCGGCCCCTCTGGCCCCGCCGGCCTTTCCCTCGGGAACCCTCCGGGCTGGCGGCTGCAGCCTGCCGGTGCCGCTCTCGGCGGGGCAGCACGGCCATTTGTTTATCTGGTGACCTTTTCAGTCTTCTAATGGTGGCTTGTATAAAATCCATGACATCATCAAACTGATCAGGATAATCCTCTGGCATATTTGCTGTGCAACAAGAAAACAGAAACGGTCACGTGAGACATTTCGAGGAGGCTCCAAGATCCCAGCGTCTCCTAAAGGCGGCCAAGCTCGGCCTCGCGGTGAAACTGCCAGCTCAGGGACCGCCGTCACCCCCTCCAGCCCGAGCCTGAGGACACAGGCCAAAAGGTGCCCTCCAAGACTCCGCGGAAGGAAGTTCATCCACTCGAAAGAGGAGACTGACACGGGGGGTGACCCACTTCCTTGCTGAAAACAAATCCTTAGAAGTGGAATTGCCATTTGAATAACATCTGCCATTTTGTAACGCGTCTGTATTGAGGGTGCTGATGCTGATCGAGGCCGCTTCTTCTTGTTCTAATGACGTAACCTACAGCTGTGGTTCTCAAATGTGAGTGTGGATGTGACTATGCTGGGCTGCTCACGGAAATGCAGAGTCCTAGCCTGACCCTTAAGGGAAGCGTGGGGAGGGGCCGAGGAATCTATTTTTAACGAGCCCTGGAGAAGTTCTGATGGGGGTGGTCCATGGAGCATACGTTGAGAAACCCTGTCTTAGAGGGTGAAAAAAGGATTAACCTTGGATTGGGCTTGGAAGACACTGCTGCTTTCACCTGGAATACCGAGGAGTGCTCCTTCCTGAAATCCACCCCGACTTAACACCTCTGCTCAGCTGAGTGGGACGAGAACCATTTTGACAGATCACATGAAAAGCTCTTGAGCTCAGCTATATTTTAGAGCTTCCTTAAAAAACATAAAGCCTACTTTTCACTAACACAGAGACTAATTTACCACTTCTTTGGATTAGCATGACTTTAAAAATATATGGTCATACTGTAAGATGACATTTTAAAAAATTTTTTCATATATTTTATTTAACCTTGTATTTCCTTTGTTTTTTGAGTATTTACAGTTAATGTATTTTCTTTCTTTTTTTATTTTTTTTTAACATCTTCATTGGAGTACCATTGCTCCACAATGGTGTGTCAGCTTCTGCACTACCACAAAGCAAATCAGTTATACATATACATATGTCCCCATATCTCTTCCCTCTTGCGTCTCCCTCCCACCCTCCCTATCCCACCCCTCTAGGTGGTCACAAAGCACCAAGCTGATCTCCCTGTGCTATGCGCCTGCGTCCCACTAGCTATCGGTTTTACAATCCGTAGTGTATATATGTCCATGCCACTCTCTCACTTTGTCCCAGCTTACCCTTCCCCCTCCCCGTGTCCTCAAGTCCATTCTCTAGTAGTTCTGCATCTTTATTCCTGTCCTGCCCCTAGGTTCTTCATGACCTTTTTTTTTTTTTTTTTTAGATTCCATGTATATGTGTTAGCATACGGTATTTGTCTTTCTCTTTCTGACTTACTTCACTCTGTATGACAGACTCTAGGTCCATCCACCTCACTACAAATAACTCAATTTCATTTCTTTTTATGGCTGAGTAATATTCCATTATATATATGTGCCACACCTTCTTTACCAATTCATCTGTTGATGGACACTTGGAGGTTCCTTAAAAAACTAAAAATAGAACTACCATACGCCCCAGAAATCCCACTACTGGGCATATACCCTGAGAAAACCATAATTCAAAAAGAGTCATGTACCACAATGTTCATTGCAGCTCTATTTACAATAGCCAGGACATGGAAGATGACATTTAAATGTATCATAGCAGTACATGGACTGAGATGCTGTTTGTGGGCAGATGGTGGGAGGGGGTTGTCCAGCCTCTGCTGCGGGCTGTCACATGACTCCCACTGGCTTTGGTTGCAAAGAGGACAAGAGATGTGCATTTTAGGGAGGTCACATGGAGGAGTGATTGAGGTGATGCTTCTACGGTGTTTGAGACCTTTGGGCAAACGCATGAATTTGCAGTCTCTTGGCATTTTCTGCTGTGTTTCAAGCATTTGCTTTGGCTGATCCAGTAAGAGAAGAGTAACTTTGAACAACTGAATACATTTTTAAAAGGGGAAAGCAATTCAAACGCCCATTTATTAGGTACTAAACCTTTTATGCTCCCCATCCCATTTTCAGGTAATTTAGTATGTTTAGGGTTATATGTGGCTTAGGACAATACGCCACAAAAGAGTTGTTAGCAAGAGGGAATTTTTTTTGCCAAGCCCATGTTAAAGCAGCAAAGGATTACACTGTGCCTAACCCACGTCAAATGGTTTTGTTATGAACAAATTGTTAAAACAGATATCAGGTATCCTGTTGTGTAAAACATAATCCAGCTAAGGCAACTTAACCATATCTATTTCTGTTTCTCTCTCTCTCTCTCATCTGTGTGTGTGTGTGTGTGTGTGTGTGTGTGTGTGTGTGTATGCAGAACATATGACATATAGTAATGAAAAGAGTGGGGATGGTGTGGAATTTCCAGATCACCTTGTTGCCCTAAAACTAAAATCTAAAATTTGGCACTGGGTGGTCCTGTGCACAGAATTCTCAAAGCTGCTTCCACTGGTCTGTGCCCCATCGCCTCTTGCCCCCGAGCCCCTGCATTCCAGCCTTACCCTCCTTCAGTCTGTCTTCCACCCGGCAGCCAGAGCAACACTCTTAAAACTGTTAACGCAGCTCACGTCCCTTCTCTGCTCCAAGCCCTCCAGTGGCTCCCCATTTCCCTGGGCATAAAAGTCAAAGTCCACCCTGGCCCAAGGCCCTCCCTGACCCGGCCCCCCACTCCGTCCCGTTCTCTGTTACCACTGACCTTCCTTCCTCCTTACTGCCTCCCCCTCCGGCTCCTCTGGCCTTCCCACTGTTCCTCAAACACAAGGTTTCTCAACCTCAGCACTACTGACATTCTGGGCTGGAACATTCTTTGTCGTGGGAGCATTTAAGGATGTGTAGTTGCATCCCTGGCCTCCACCCAGGAGATGCTAGTACTATCCCCCAGCCCCATCCCAACAGTGACGAACTGAAGTGTCCCCAGATATTGCCAAAGGTCCCCTGGGGGCAAGATCATCGTGGTCAAGAACCACACAGATCAGAACACAAACAGGGACTCAGGGCCTTTGTGCTGGCTGTTCCCTCTCTGCCTGAAACACCATTCCTTCGGGGTACCCAGTGACTCACGCCCACGTCCCCTTCAAGTCTTTGCTCAAATGTCACCACCACCAAGCCCCACCTTGACCTCCCTGTTTCAAATGCAATCCCTCCCAAGCCCGAAGCCAGACCCTCCTGCCCTCTTCCCTCCCCAGCGTAATACTCACTACCTTCCAACACACTGTCTAACTTTCCTTATGTTGACTACTTGTTGTCTGTCTTCTCTGAGTGAATGTCACCTCTGCGAGGCAGGGACCTTTGCGTGGCTTGCTCACCAGTGGATCCCAGGTGCCTACAATAGGTTCTGGTCCCTGGAGGCCCACAATGATTTCTGAATGAGTTAGGTCACTTTATGAGGGGAGAAAGAGAGAGTCCTTAATTTATCCAGGGGACACTTGGGCTTCAGCTGGGAACCGCACCATGATGAAATGAAACGCTCCAAGATAAATAGCCTCCATCACGCGGGTAGCCGCAGTGCGCGAGCAGCATGGTCATCTCCCTCCTGCGAGCGAATAAGCAGCAAATAACCAAGCTCACTCCCTTGCCAGCTTCCAGCAGCTTTAGAGTGTCAGCTCTCAAAGCCCACTTCATCCTGAGGATTCAGAAAGGTTCTGGCTCCACGGGAGTAACGTTTTCCCAAGAAGGACTGGAAGAGTGGGAGAGTATTGGAATCTGAATTTGTCGTTTCCTCTGAACCGCTTCTACTGGACTTCCTTAGGAAGTCTCCTTCCTTCCTGCCTCCCTCTCTCTCTCCCTTCCTTTCCTTCTCTGTTCTTAAAAAAAAAAATGTTGAATCGATAAAGAAGACGTGGCACATATATACAATGGAATATTACTCAGCCATAAAAAGAAACGAAATTGAGTTATTTGTAGTGAGGTGGATGGACCTAGAGTCTGTCATACAGAGTGAAGTAAGTCAGAAAGAGAAAAACGATTACCATATGCTAACATGTATATATGGAATCTAAAAAAAAAAAAAAAAAAAGATGGCTCTGAAGAACCAAGGGGCAGGACAGGAATAAAGACGCAGACATAGAGAATGGACTTGAGGACACGGGAGGGGGAAGGGTAGGCTGGGACGAAGTGAGAGAGTGGCATGGACATATATACACTACCAAATGTAAAACAGATAGCTAGTGGAAAGCAGCCGCATAGCACAGGGAGATCAGCTCGGTGCTTTGTGACCACGTAGAGGGGTGGGATAGGGAGGGTGGGAGGGAGGGAGACGCAAGAGAGAAGAGATATGGAGATGTATGTATATGTATGGCTGATTCACTTTGTTCTAAAGCAGAAACTAACACACCATTGTAAAGTAAGTATACTCCAACAAAGATATTAAAAAAATTTCTTTTTCTTTTTTTTGCCACACCAAACGGCTTGCAGGATTCTTAGTTCCCAGACCAGGGATTGAACCCAGGCCACAGCAGTGAAAGTGCCACTGGACCGCCAGGAAATTCCCTGAAAATTTTTTTAAAGCACTCTGCGTTAAAGATATGAACTACTTATTTCGAAAAATGACTTGCTTATGCTATTTGTGACTTTTTTTCAATAATAAGCTATAAAAGAGGAAATTAGGTGTGCTCAGTTTCAAAAACCCATGCTTGAATAGAAGTCTGAACTTCTAAACCTGGTATCTTAGAGGCGATTAGTCAAAATACAGGAAAAAAAAAAGTCTTTAAATTTCTAAAGAGACTCTTTGCTTTACAAAAGGATCCACATGATGGGGTCCCTGGCTCTTTTCAAGAACTCCTGAATAGATCATGAACTTAAGAACCTGGGAACATGGAAGTTAAAACTGATTGAGAATCAACTGAGGATTAATCAGAAATGAGGATGAAATATTACTAAAATTTTAACAAAAACAGATGTGAAAACATTTGACTTAGAAAAGTTCAACTTACACTGGTTTAGAGACTCATTATTTTATATAACATGATAAATTACATAATTTTATGTTACTAGGGTTATAATGATGATTTGAATCAGCATTTATAATGTTCTTATTTATTGCCTGACACTTTCGAAGTTCTGGAAAAATGTTGTCCCTCCTTTTTAAGACATTTTGACCACATGACTCTGTCCACTGGCTTTGCTTGCCAGATAAAATACAGAATACCTAGTTAAATTTGATTTCAGATAACTAGCAAATAAACTTATAGTATCAGCAGTCCTCAGTAATGTTTGGGACATACTTATCCTTTGTTATGAGAATGCTTAGTTCCTTTTTCTTTATTTTAATTTCTGCTTGGCCTTTTTGGGGTGATGCGTGTAGCAGTATGAATGCACCAGCCACTTATGCTTTTGGGTGAGGTGGTGAATGGATCATTAAGCCTGAATTAAAAGGCTTCCAGGCACCTGGGAAGCAGTCAATCTGTGTTTGATGTGTTAAACCAAACAGCGTAGGGGCTTCCCTGGTGGCGCAGTGGTTAAGAATCCGCCTGCCAATGCAGGGGATCACGGTTCAAGCCCTAGTCCGGGAAGATCCCACATGCAGTGGAGCAACTAAGCCCATGTGCCACAACTACTAAGCCTGTGCGCCTAGAGCCTGTGCTCTGCAACAAAGAGAAGGCACCACAATGAGAAGCCCACGCACCGCAACAGGGTAGCCCCCGCTCGCGTACTAGAGAAAGCCCCCGCGCAGCAACAAAGACCCAATGCAGCCAAAGATAAAAATAAAAAAATAAAGAGTGTAGGTAATGAGGACCGCTTTTGATGGGACATCTCCCTCATACCTTGTCGTTAAGGTGGAAATGTTTATTTAAGCCTCAGGTTCAGGACATAGGTGATTCTTATTGAACTGAAGGGGTTCCCCCCTGCCCCCTTTCTTCTGCTTCTTGAACAATAGAGGAAAAAATAAATATTTATGCTGAAAGTTTTACATGGATATGAATTTTGGAAACTAGAAAAGGGCAACATTATATTTTCCAAACCATAGAGCAAATTGGCCTGTCTCTTCCAACTGAATTCTTAATCCCAGGCCTTTTGCTGCTGACTGAGTTCATCTGTAAAGAGACCTCAAGTTATCAACACTAGGCATTTGGTGGGGGCATTGTGAGCCATGCCCCCACTGAGCCAATCTTTAGGGTCTCTGCAGAGGCCTCACACCTGGCTCAGGCAAGTAAACTCCCTGGGGGACCAAGAAGCCCCCAGCTGCCTCCATGTTCCTGGAATTCACTGAGCCAGGGGCAGCAAAGGGGTTGGGTTTGGATTAGTTCCCCAAATTAAGACTTAATGGCATATCACTTTCTTTATCCTATAAAGGGCTTGGCAGCATGTCAGCTACACAAATGGCCCTCGTTATTATGAACTTTGATAGTAAAATACTTGCAAAACACAAAAGAGGAGCATCGTTTTTAAAAAGTAAGTCAAACACTTGCCCATTTCCCAGACCCATTTGGAGGCTAGATCTGGGAAAACATGGACATCTAAAAGCTAGAGTTTTCGAAAAATCAAAACGCTCAAATGCATTTAAGTCATCCTTCAGGGTGCAACTAAACATTTTGGCATTATTCTATTTAAAATATTTTAACTTTGATGTGTCCTTTGTATAAACAATGTTATTTAAACAAATGAAACCTTGTACAGGGCCAGACTCTGGGAACAAACCAAACCATTCACTGCAGAGACTTTGCCCCCCTCGATTATGGGAAAACAGAAACATTACCTCAGGAACAAAGGCCTGGGATATTGACTATCTGGTAAAGTTAATTGAGTTTTTATAGGAACAATGGTGAGACCTCGGAGTACTCCTTGTAATAGCTGAACCAAGAAGCACATAATTCAAAGCATTATCTTGGCTAAGCTGGCATATAGTGGACAAAGTATTCCTTTAAATGTCAGATTTATCTTCAAAAGAGTACAGGTTAATTATATATATATATTTTTCAGGTTAATTATATTTTAATCAAGGGGTCATTTTATACTCGTATTGGGTTGTCCCCCTCCTCACCCGGCCTGGCTGAGTGTCTAAGCCAGTTTTCAGCCTGTCTTTGACCCATGGGCCCATGAGGGAGGCAGTGCAAGGCTGTGTAGGAAGCAGTGAGGAGGTGACCCCTTACCCAGAGTGGGGTGGGCCCCGAGGGGCCCAGGAAGGAGAGGGCTGGACCCTTGCACGCACAGTGGGCCTCTCCTACAGGAGCCGTCTTCCAGGCCAGAACTAGCCTCAAGGATGCAGAGGCTCTGGAGAGAAGGCACAGGTGTTTCTTGCTCTGGGGAGGACCCACCTCTGTACTCCAGCGAAAAGCATCCAGCTTCTGTGTACTGGAAGGGCAAGGGTTAATACGCTGAGGTCCGCAGGGGTGACCTACTGCCCAGGTCAAGGCCACACAGGCGAGAGGCACATCTTCAATCAGTGCCTGGGTGCCCTCACTCCAGGTGGTGCCCAGTTCTGGGGTGGGCTAGACCCTGGGTGTGAAGCCAGAGATGCTGTGCCTGCGGAGTCTCTCCTGAAAGGCTGTCTGCAAAAGGAGGCACGTGGAACCCGCCCCCCTGGGGGGGAGGACATTTAATCTGATATTCGTTGCCTACCTGTACCCCAGGTAAAGTACAAATTGCTCTGTAGACCAAGTATATAAAAAAGAGAAGTTCTGTGTGTGTGTATACACACACACATATATACAAACATGTATGTGTATATACACATATACACCTGCATGTTTACATGAAAAGATCAGCCTAAGATTTATGTAACCTCTCAAGAAAATTTCCAACTAATGTCATTCTTCAGAATTCTGTTTTTACTTTTCAATAATGTACGAACATGATTTTCTTTCACTAATATTGCAGTATTATGAGAACTACATGATGGAGTCTTACCTTTAAAATTCCCCACGTTACAAAGAATGTGCATCATCCTCTATCTGAAATGACAGCTTCCTTGATGTACTTAGTATGACCAGTGTCAAGGTGGGATGGATGCCACCTAGCATGAATTTTAACCCTGACAACGTCTCTGCAAGGCTAAAGTCGGGGTCGCCTATTTATCTCTACTTTACAGATCAGGAAACTGAGGCTCAGAGAAGGTAAATATCTATCTGCTCAAGGCCACGTGGCTCATAAATGTAGACTCAGCTGGTTTTGGTTTCAAAGCTCAGACTTGTTCTAGGGCTCCAAGCTGCCCATCTGTTTTTAAGTAAAAATTCCACTACGGTGCAGCTTGTCTAGTCTCGGGTGTGTGGTAACTTACTCTGGAAGATATGCTCATTTCACCTGCACGTATTTACCACATTCAGAACAGGAAGTGAGAAATACACTTTCTATTGGAAAGTTCAGCTTGAACTGAGGTACATTAAGTAGATTCTAAAGTTAGGCTGCCATGGACCACAGAATACAGTAAATCGTCTCCAGAAAGGGAAAAGCATGTCGTTCAGGGGCATCTCTCCCACATCCTGGGTCTTGCGTATCACCCTAAGGCAGAACTGGCAATTTCCCAGTTAAAACCGGAAAACCGGCAGCCAAGGGCGGTGGCAGATTCAGACAGAGAGGCCCCGTCTCCGGAAGCTCCTCAAACTCGCGCTGGCACCGAGTGATAAAGTCTCACTGCAGAGCTGGAGAGGACAGAGCCTGGGATTCCAGTCCGGGGTCAGTCCCTGCCCAGCCTGTGACCTTGGACTAGTCACTGAACCCTTCTGAGGTCAGCTAGCCCCTCTCGGGAGCCTTCCCCAGTGCTAATGCCCTAAGATGTGGACAGTCTAAGTCTTGGTGTCACCCCCGTCAGGGAGAGGACTGCCTCTGCTGATGCCCCCACAGCATTCTGCTAACCACCAGCATCAGGGGCCCCAGGAGACCCCATAAGAGGTATTTTAGGTTCTAGCAATTCTCAACCTTTTCCGTTTGCCTCTTGGTTCAACGTCTTGGTTACACCTGAAATAACCAAGTGCCTCTCAACTCATCAAGTCATCTTCCTATGTCTTATTTAGGAGAGGTGAAGAGATGTGTAGAAAGGGCCCTATACTTGTGTCTCAAAGCACCCAGGTTCTAGTGGGAGGTATCCTTACACCCCAGTCTCCATCTGTAAAAGTAGAGAAGGAGCCAATGACCTCTGAGAGGACACAGACACCAACATGCTATAAACCTGCAGTCTCCCTCACCCAAATGGCAAAATTGCCATTTTCTCAAAATCTCTATTTTATTCATTTCTGGTTTTGCTGCTTGGTCTTAGGACTCTAAGGCTAGAATCACCAATGGCACCTGCTACCAAATGCACTGTAAGAGCCCCACAGCTTGTCTTGGGGGCTGTTGACGCTTGTTTTTTATTTGACCTTCAGCGACCTCTGAAACGTGTGGTATTAGTTTAGGAGCGTGTTGCAGTTCTCTGAAAACTTCAAAGTTCTGTCATCTGCTACTATTTAAAAGTGTTGACGTTGCCACTTATTTGAACTAATTAAAATAAAGCACCCATGGGTCCCTAAGTACTGGAATGCTGAGGCATCTCGCATCATGTGACGACCACCCTTACCTTCCTATTTTGGACAGAGTATTCACCTAGCATTACACAGACCATCCTGGTCACAGTGGACTTGAGTTTTAACTTCAAGAGGGGTCCAGAGCATCTATTCTCCCATGAACAATCACCAGCTGAGGCAATTTACTAAGTCACTGTGACCACTGCCAGAGCTACCAGGGCATTCTCTCCATGACCAGTGGTTTGCCGGCAATAAAACATGACATGGGTTTATTTGAAAAGTATTTGCGTTGTAAAAACACCAGTGTTTTGTTGTTTTAAAAAAGCATTTCTGGATCCTCTCAAGACAGAAGAAAAGACGAACCAGTTCAAAATACAGAAAAAGAAGCCTTGGGTATACTTTTAAAGGCCATTTGCCCACCAGAATGCCATTTTAGTTACCACCTCCACCTACTTTGACCAACATCGCACACACTTATTAGCTATACCATGTCTTGACTACTTATCCTACAATTTAACTAAGAAAACTTGTCATCACTGTAATGGAAATGACTCTATGAATACAAATAGCCAAAAACCTCACTCAGGAAAGATGGACTGCATTCATTTTGTTACTCAGCTTCTAATTGCCCTGCTCTGATTTCCACCTATGTGGTCCATACTTTTATTATAGTGATGTTAATAATTTTATGGTAATACAGAATGGCTCCCCTGAGGGGAAAATGTCCATTCTTCTGCTTTTAAGCCAGGAAAACACTCAATAGGGTGTCCATTTGTCAGCTAATCCATGAACACCTGGTGCGAGCTAAAAGCAGACCACAGCCGGCTGTAAACACCTCATGCTCGAGTGCACACCAGGAGCCCTGCTACTGCCCTTATAAAACACTTAACAGGGGAGGGAGAGAAAGTTACCCAATACAATGAGCGCCCCTAGGGAAAATAATCCCTTGAGATGTTCTCAGAGGCGGGTGGTTTTTGAGGGGAAACCCCAAAGGAACCTGGAAAGCAGAAGAACCTGGCTTCTTCCTTCCCACAAAGCCCTGCCTGCAGCCAGAGAGGCCCCGTGGTTCCACTGGGTCCTGCATTCAACGTCCCTGGGCCCTTCCCAGTGGGCCCACCTGAGCGGTGGGTAGAAGGAACTCGAAGGGCCTGAGGGACCTGGGCAAGAAGAGGAGGGGTTAAGAAGCTGAAAGGAGAATAAAGGGGGTGAAAGAAAAGTATTCTTTATCATTTGAGCCTGCCTGATGGATTCCTGTGGTCAGATGTGAGGCAGACTTTCTGCCCCTTGGTGGATGAATTTACTGGAATCTCAAAGACTCTTCAGGTAATGAGCTAGACATATCATTCAAAAACAGCTGCATTTACAAAACCTCCACGCCTGACTTTTCTCCTCACTGAGGTAGCCAGAAGAGTTTCGGAGGAGAGTGGTAGGCCGGCAGGAAGTGGTCATGTGGTATGGTCAGAAGGGTGAGTGTTCCCTCAGGCTTTCCTGGGTCCAGTCTGGTTAAGTTGCTTAACCGTTTGCAGCCCCGATCTCCCCTGAAAATGGGGAGAGTTACATGGAATGGAAGAAAATTTTCGGTTCAGTGCCGGAAAGTACTTAACAAATGGCACCAAAAGTAAGTCCCTATGGTTTTCACATCTGTGCCCATTCTTCACTGACATTACCTTGGAAGCAGTGGTGTGAAGACCAACTCTGCTGGTTCTGGACAAAGGGGATGCAGACACTGGCCCCTTGCTTGTCCAGCATGTCGCATGGAGGAGAAGGCCTGGAGGCCCCGGCATGGTGGTCTGTGGACAGGAGGTGCAGGCCTGTCCTGGGAGTCTGGGCTGCCTCTTCTCTCTTCCTAGAAATGCCCCCAAATTAACCACACAAACATCAACTGACTCCACAGCCCATGAATGATATTTTGTGTCCACCTTGGCATAGATCGGTGTCTTCAAACTGTGGCATGTATCCCTCTGGGGGTACATGAGGACTTTCTACAGAGTCTATGGGTGGTTTTAAGAGAATCAATGTCCAGATCCTCAAATTCCACATGTGCTGCGTCCTAAGACCGGTCCACCTACGAATACTCCTGCAGCCAGTGCTCCTTCCACAATCATCCTGCCTTCCTGCCCGTCTCACTCATTTTACCGCGAGGCACTGTCTGGTGGATAGACACCTGTAAGGACAGTTCAGGCATGCATGGCTCCTTGGGATAAACTGGTATCAGTGACTCATGATGTGAGGACACATCATCGTGAACTTAGGATTCCAAAGATGTGTACCTGAATCTAATCATGTGGAAACAATCCCACAAATCCAAACCGAAGGACAGTCTGCAGAACAGCAGGCAAGACAGTCTGGACTTCTCAAAATGTGGGAAAAAAGGCTTGGGAGCTAATTCTAGATTAAAGGAGAATAAAGAGACATGACAATCAAATGCAAGTTGTGACTCTCAATTAAGGGAAAAAACTATGAAGAACATTATTGCCACAATTGGGGGCATCTGAATATGGACTATCTATTGGATAACAGTATTGTGTCAATGTTAAATTTCCTGAGACTGATAACTGAATTGTGGTTATATAAGGTAATGTCCTTGGCTCCTAGAAGGTTCATGCTGAACTATTTATTGTTGTGTTTGCAAGTAATTCTCAAATGGTTTAAGAAAAAAAAAATGAAGCAAAATGCTAATGAAAGGTCAGTCTTGGTGAAAAGGGGACATGGGTGTTCATTGTACTATGAACACTTACTAAAAAGTCCCATATGAATGACTCAAGAAATACCAAAGTAGGTGGTTCCATGTTTCATTCTGTCCAGGCACTCATGGCAAGGCATGGGGCTTCATTTGCCTGTCTGTCCATCTACCCATCCATCTATTCACCTTATAATTAGGATCCAGAGGCGTGGTGGTTGTCATGGATGTATACTAACATGTGCATTTTAAGTGAAAATGAAGTTGGACCTTTTCTGACCAAAAAATCAACTTATTTGAGCTGATTTGTTTGATAATTTTCCACGAATTGGATAAGTTACATTTGCAGCTCCAAGGTTTTGCCAAAAATAGATTTGAAGCACATATCTAGTTCCCAAATGGGCTGGAAATTACATCTGCTACAACTATTTAAACTTGTGATAAAAATGCAGATATCACTTTAGAAGTGTGCAATAGTTTTTCAATGTAATTTTGTAGGTTTGCAAGCAAAAAAGTTTGAAGACTTTAAAAAACCATGCTCAGTTATACAATCATACAAAAGTGGGTTTTGTCTCTACTGAGCTAAGCAGTTGATTCCCAAGATCTGTGTTATGCAAACCCACTCCTGTTCCCACAGAGGCCATCACTCTGGCACATGTGCAGTCACCCTTGGCTTCCCAAGTGGACACTTCCTTCCCTGGGCGGAGCAGAAGCCACCTGAGGGCAAGTGCCTTCTCGAAGGCCTCCCAAATGCCATCAGCCTATCAAGCATTCTAGGAGACCTCACTTTGTCCCTAAGAGTCAGGGAGCCTTCTCTCACTGCAAAAAGCATCGATATTATAGGACTGTGCAGAGAAATACATGTTTCTCTCCCTAAAATGTCCTGATTTAGACTTCTAAATATCCATTAATAATACGAGCCTAGGCCCACTGCAGCCCAAACAGGGATCAAAGAAAGGGCCTCAAGGAAATATAATATTCCTTGCTTCTTGCTATTAGTTTGCTCATTGATTTTCCTAGTAATACGTGTTTCAGTTAGTGAATACATTTTTAGCAAGCCAAGGTTTGTGTTTTCTTAATCTTCTAATATGAGAGCAGTCTGTGTTAAGCCAGCATTATTGGCTTTGGGACTAGAAGTTGGAGGTTTGCTGGCTTCACCACTTATTGGATTTGTGACCTTGAGCAAATCTCTATGTCTCATTGCTTCATCTGTACAACAGGGATAAATAACATCTCCTCTTGTCCAGTATAGCTCAAACCTACTCGATTTTAGGACAATATGCAAAACCTATTTGTTAAAATAACAAATGCTGGAGAGGGTGTGGAGAAAAGAGAACCCTCATACACTGTTGGTGGGAATGTAAACTGGTGCAGCCATTGTGGAAAACGGTATGGAATTGCCTCAAAAAACTAAAAATTGAATTGCCATATGATCCAGCAGTCCCACTCCTGGGCATATTTCTGGACAAAACTATAATTCAAAAAGATACATGCATCCCTATGTTCAAAGCAGCACTATTCACAATAGGCAAGACATGGAACAACCTAAATGGTCATCAACAAATGAATGGATAAAGAAGATGTGGTATATATATATATATATATACACATATTTATAATGGAATACTACTCGGCCATAAAAAAGAATGAGATAATGCCATTTGCAGCAACATGGATGGACCTAGAGATTATCATAAGAAGTGAAGTAAGTCAGAAAGAGAAAGACAAATACCATAAGATATCACTTATGTGTGGGATCTAATCTAATCTAAAATATGACACAAGTGAACTTATCTACGAAACAGAAATAGACTCACAGACATAGAGAACAGACTTGTGGTTACCAAGGGGGAAGGGGGGAGAGGGAGGGATGGATTGGGAGTTTGGTATTAGCAGATGCAAACTCTTATATATAGGATGGATAAACAACAAGGTCCTACTGTATAGCACAGGGAACTATATTCAATATCCTGTGATAAACCATTATGGAAAAGAATATGAAAAAGAATGTATATATATGTACAACTGAATCACTTTGTTGTACAGCAGAAATTAACACAACATTGTAAATCAACTATACTCAATAAAATAAATTAAAAACACCTTATTTGTTAAAAAGTGGGTGGGTTACCACGTGGAGAGCTAAGATGTGCTCTGATACTAACTTTATTTTTCTTTAGCTTTTATTTTATTTATTTCTTTATTTTTAATTGAAGTATAGTTGATTTACAATGTTGTGTCAGTTTCTGGTGTACAGCAAAGTGATTCAGATATGTACATATGTATGTATATGTATATATATTCTTTTTCAGATTCTTTTCCATTATAGTTTATTACAAGATTTTTTAAACATCTTTATTGGAGTATAATTGCTTTACAATGGTGTGTTAGTTTCTACTTTATAACAAAATGAATCAGCTATACATATACATATATCCCCATATCTCCTCCCTCTTGCGTCTCCCTCCCTCCCACCCTCCCTATCCCATCCCTCTAGGTGGTCGAAAAGCACCGTGCTATGTGGCTACTTCCCACTAGCTATCTATCTTACGTTTGGTAGTGTATATATGTCCATGCCACTCTCTCACTTCGTCCCAGCTTACTCTTCCCCCTAGCCGTGTCTATTACAGGATATTGAATATAGTTCCCTGTGCTATACAGTAGGTCCTTGTTGTTTATCTATCCTATATATAATAGTTTGCATCTGCTAATACCAAACTCCCAATCCATCCCTCCCCCCGACCTTTCCCCTCTGGTAACCGTAAGTTTGTTTTCTATATCTGTGAGTCTATTTCTGTTTTGTAAATACATTCATCTGTATGATACTAACTTAAGTTTTTATTTGTAGCTCTTCACTTATTTGAGGATTAACAGGTTGATTCAATTGTGCTTATGCCTAGACACTTTAAAAATAAGGGCACACTTCAAAATGAAAAATATGCCTATGCTATAGACTCGTGAAGCTTGGGACTTGAGTAAGTTTTGCAGCAAGAAGGCTTTGCAGTGAGATCCTGCTTGCTGCCACCTGCTTGCTTGAGACACTCCAGCGGCACCCCGCTGCCATCAGAAACAGAGCAAGCACCTTCTTTTCCTGGATTTTACAGTATCTCATAATCTGGGTATCACCTACAGAGATATCCTAAATTTCACACTACTTCCCGCCACCTGTTCTCAGTACTTGGCGACTCGTCTGGCCTCCTCCTTGTATCCACCACCTGCCCCTTCCCCATATCGTGATCACAAATTTGCCTGTGCTTCTCCTTGGTCTGGAATGTGCCCTTTTCCCTTTCCCTTCCTTTCCTAATACCCATCTTTCAAGTACCAGCTCAAATCCCCCCTCTCCCCCAAATTCTTTCCTGCTATAATCTCCAAATCCCAGTGACTTCATTGCTAGGAATTCTTACCATGACCACAGCTAACATACATGCCTTGGTAGACACAGTTATCTCTCGGACTGACAATCCACCCACCCACCCACCCATCGGCCTATCCATAGTTTACAACTAGATCATAAGCTATTTAAGTTCACAATTTTGCCTTTTAGATGCCCACACAGCACCTAGAGCATGAAAGATATTTAATACTTGCTTCCTGATTGAGCTCAAGTGATTAATTAAAGAATATGTGTTTTAATTGAATAAAGGGGCTATGGGCCATTAAGTGCTAAAGAAACAAAGGTGAAAGGGACATTAGGAGAGGAAAATGCCAGATAGCTTTTATTCTTCTATCAGTGAAAGTAGAATCTTTTGAGAATAATTCTTTGGCTGTTGGATCGGCCTAAGGTCCTACTAAGACTGGCCAATTCAAATTAAGCCTGAAATAGATTTCTCTAAACAGCAACAGTTTGAAATAGGTCTTCAGACTGAGGCCAGAATGAGATGTTGGTCTCAGATCTCAAGTGAGAAATCAGTGCTTCCTAAAAGCCTGACATGCAATTTCCTGATTCCAGGACCCCCAGCCCAAGTGGCACAGCCCTTTCTCAGCTTAGGGACTTTATTACGGTATCATCTATTCATACAGTCCCTAAAATAATAAGAAGCAATAGATGGATGGCACTTAATTTATTCTGAACTCTGAACCCACAACATTAGATTTGAAAGCTTAAAATTTAACCAGCTTATTGCACTAGAAGCTTTCTTAGCCGAATAACAATGGGCTGAAAGTTTACTAAATTCACTAACAGTTTTTTTTGCTGAGTTTGTGAAACAGCTTAAATATCCAGGTGGGATCACTTAACACAGAAATACTCTATCTCAAGACAGGGAGCCTCCAACTCACAGCCCCCTTATCACCTACCTGTAAGGATCTTAGTGTGCCCTGACCCCTTTCTTCCCATGGGGAAGAGGGTCTCTCTAACATGACCATGGGCATCTGGTGGGAACAATTCCATAGGAACTATGTGGGCTCAGAGAATGGGGAAGGGAAGGAGCTGTGAAACCTGGGAAGAGCCAGGGGGAGCTGACCCGGGGGGCAGAATCCCAGGCAAGACTGGCCCGCCTACTTGCTGACCAACTGACTGTCTCTGGGGCCCAAAATAGCCTCCCTGCAAGGCCTGCATTTCTTTCACTCTCCATGCTTTGTCGGGCTGCTTGAAATTCCACCAGTTAGAGCAATGGCTTGGCAGGGGCTGAAGTGAAAGTCTGTGTCGGGAGAAAAGGCATTCACTGGGTGCATGCTGCAAGGAGGAGGGTGGCACGTTCAATAGTTGTTTATGGGGCACAGGTTTTACCAAGCATTATCTCGTTTAACTCTCACAGCAGCCCCAGGAGGCAGGATGAATAGTATTCCTGTTTTACAGATGAGGAAACTGCGCTTTAAGAGCTGTTAAGTAACCGCTGGGTAAGTGGCAAGACTGGGATCCAAACCATAGACTGATCTGAATGTGTGGACGTGAGCTCTTGCTTGTTGAAACTCCATGATTTGCTCTATGCCCTCCTTCTGCAGATTATGGGACCTGGCAACCTGGGAAGAGACTCTAGCCCAATAATATTGTGAATTATATCTCAGGTCTATCACGGTTTACATAGATTTTTGTGGGCTAGTCTGGGAGCTTGATAGCTTGATTTGTAAGATGGTTTCTCTAGGAAAATTTGTGACTTGCTACCAAACTGGTGGAATATAACCCCATTAGATTACAATAAATTGTGGATTACCTGCAATTAAATTTAAGAATGCCCAGTGTTTCTTCTAGTTGGTTTTCTGTCACATAGAAAGCCCACCTTTTCAGCCCAAGGTTCTTCATGTTTAGTTTTAGTTTACAAAGCTACCAAATTGCACCACAATTTGTAGTAGGCTGCAAATTAGAGTAGAATGTGCCAGGGCAAATCCCCAAGAGCTTATAACTCCTTACTTCTTGTTTGTTTTTTAAATTTAGTTTTTATTTATTATCAGAGCAAATCAGATTAAAATGTTGTGCTTCTTCTAGGTGTACAGAATTTGGTTTATTTTGTCTATGTATCTATCTACTCATCTTTGGATCCTTTCCCACGTAGGTTATTACAGAGTGTTGAGTAGACCTCTCTTGGTATTCCATAGGTATTTTGTGATTATATATTTCATATGTATTAGTACATGTCTGTTAACCCCCATATCCTAATTCATACATTCCTTACACTTTTACTAGAGAGTACGTTTCATGAGGACAGGAGCTTTTGCCTGTGTACCAAGGATTCCCTAGCACCTAGGACAGTGCCTGGCACATACAGGCACACATTAATTACTTGTTGAATGAATACGTGCTTTTACATCACAAATTTTTAAAAACCATCCTCCTGCCATCGTGGAACTCTGGCACTTTGGACAAGCTGCTTTACATCTTTAGGCTTGGGGACCATAGGAGTACCTTTGGGCTCTAAAATGCTATGACATCTGTGCGTATCACCTTCTAGTTTCGCTTTCTAGATGCCCCAGGCCTGCTCTAATCGCCCTTTGGAGAAGATATGGGTAAAAAGCAAAATAAAAAAAAACCCAAAGATGGTGAAGGGGAAAAGTCTTGGATGCTCCAAAAGGAAAATCACAAGTCTTCGAGTTCAGACAAGTTCAAAGTTGCTACAGGAGGCAGCCACAGTCCATGAACTTTATTGTCAACCTCTAGGCAAATGAGTGAGCCAGTTATGAATTCTACTTGGTTGGTTCAGCTCATGATAACGGTAGGAACAGAATTCTGGCTGTTTCATTTATACTGGAATCAGCAAAATACACGCAACCTCAAAGGTGTTGGGTGCAGTCCAGCCCCCTTTAAACAGCACAGAATGACTCAAGGTGGCATTAAAGAGCCTTTGCTCAATCACTAAGTTACAAGCATTTGAAAAGAAGAGGGACCAGTATTTACGGCACTTTCTATTTTCAATTGAAACAAGTGGCTGAATGTTTTTCTACATAAGCCTTAACCAGTTGCATGGCGTACAGTGCAGGATATAAATGTCAGCTCTGTGACAGGAGCATGTTGACACTGGTTGAGTGTTCAAAGTCTGCACATTGTCATTATTCTGCCTTCCCTGCACTGACAGCTTGCTACCGAATTGAACGTACCTGGAGAGAAGTCAATTTGGCTTAGAACGCAGCTCACTGTCTCTCTGGGAGCATTTCTCTTTCAAGGATCTATTGGGTCTTCCGATAGATAAAACAGAATCAGATGTGTTCTGCTGGTTCTAATGTAAACACAGTGGTCAGAATCTTGTCCATTGATGATTTAGCATCAGTTTTGGAAAAGGGAAGTGATCTCCCTTTCCCCGGAACCCCCAGCTACGGCCGTCCATCAGTAGGATTACGGCTACCTTGCTTGCTTTGTGACTGCCTGTACCTTACATGAGGCACGGATTTTCTTAGGGTATTATCAAGCCATAGGGATTCAACCCTGACAACACATTAGACTCACATGTGGAACATCTAAATATCTAGATGCCCAGGCCACGCCCCAAACCAATGAGATCAGAATCTCTCCTGGTGAAGCCCAGCATCAGCAGTCATTAAAGTTCCCCAGGTAAGTCCAGTGAGCAGGGGTCTTTTCTTATGAGTCTTTTCCCAAAGGAAGGTTAGGGTGGGGTGTGCAGGTGTGTGTGGGGGTTCCGGGGGGGGTCAATCTCACGGTCACTGGCATTTTGGAGTGGAAAGGCCTTCCTTTACTGTATAGTTGTAAACTGTTCATTGAGTTCTGTAGTAAGTAATTTGTCCAAGGTCACAGAATTAGCCAAAAGCAGAGCCAGCACCAGGAGCCAGCATTAAATAAGCCTAGGTAGACAGGATACTAATATGCTAATTAAACCTCCATGAATTAATCAGCTTCATAATCAGGCACAGTCATTTTTCTCTCCAGAATGTCTTGGTTAGAAAACTATTACCTTCCACTGTGTTCCCATTCCTCTGACCTAGGCTGCTTGAACCAATGAAAAGCCACTTACTCAGCCCTCATGGGTACAGTTCTGAAGACAATGGCACTAAAGGGCATTTTAAGTTTCTACTACAGAAACATTGTATACGCTAAGATGGAAACTCGTGGTTGAAACCAAAGCCTTTAAACATAGGCTTATACAACTAATGGACAGAAACTCCTGGAACAGTTCCTTCAATTTCAAGGGATCAACTGTGTTCTCTTTCTAACCCTAAGTCACTCTTGAAGTCTTAATTGGCCTTAGAAAAATGCACTTTTTCTTTTCCCTGGGACTTCTGGAAGACGATGCTTTAATTGTTGTAATTAAGCATAAGATAAGCACATCACGTTTCCTGAGCGATTTTTAGCCCAAGGCCATAGGTTTGGGGGACTCTAGCATACAGCTGACTCTGGGACCCTTTCTACTGTGCATGTTTCAAATGCAAAATAGCTTGAAGGGTAACGGGAGTGGTGAGTGGTTATGGTAATGCTCACTATTGCTTTAGTCTGGGGTTGTGCAAATTCTCTGCTGCTACCTTTGTTAGCTACATACCTCTCCAATAATCTCTAACCTGTGATGAAGCATACTCTGCTTTATGCAATAAACTTCTCAAGAGCGGAGGGTAAATTATATCAAATCATAGCTGATGTGCCCTGATACACTGCGAAGACATTTTTGAGAGGCAAATCACAGACTAATTTCCTAATATTAATAACCTGGTCTTTTCTTAAGAGTTAACACTGTCATGTGTGGAGCGCACGATGGTTTGTTTCTTTCCCCCCTAGCCCCAGCTAGCACTATGTATCGTTGTCTTTCTAGAACTGGAACTTTTCTGAACAGATTTGACACTGCCCAGATGCTTGTTCTGGAAATCAAGTCCCTTCTGTGTTTTCTCTGACTCTGGCTTGGTTTTGTGAAACCTCAGCCTCTTCCCTTGCAAGGGCAGTTTAGGATGGAAATGCAATTGTTTTCAGAATTCAGCACAGCCAGGCACACCCAGAGAAAGAGGACTTTGGAAGAAAAAACGGGGGTGTGTATATGTGTGATGGGGAAGCAGAGGAAAGGGGACAACTGCGTGTTCTCCTACGGTGATGGTGGTGGTACTGCTGGGGAAAACAGCTGTTCCTCGGAACGCTAAATGAGCAGCAGAAAAATGTGTCACCCCCCGTGCGGGGCAAAACCAGCGCGTGCCACAAACAGACTAGGTGCTGGGGTCCTGGGGCTCCAGTCGGTGGCTACGAACCGCGAGGGGGCGTCGGCGCCAGCGCGGCTCTGCCCTGGGTCGGGAGGCCACACTGCGGTCGGGGCTGACTTGGGGTGCGTGCGAGCGGCGGCTGGGGTGACCCCCGCGGGGAGGGAACGGTTCTTACAGTCACTGCTCGGCGCGAAGGGCGCGCGGCGGCGGCCGAGGGAGCGGTCTTCGGCGGGCGCCTCGGGAGGCCTCTTACCGGCGGGCAGCGGGAAGGCGGACGCGGTGTGGAGCAGCACCAGGCAGACAGCCACGACATCCCATAACTTCATCTTAGAGTCCCGTCCGGCGGCGGCACCTGGGCGGGCGAGAGAACCGGGGAGAGCGCGTTAGGCCTGGACGCCGAGGGCCGCCGCGCTGCCCGGGGCGCCTCGGCCCCGCGGGTCCTCGGGGCTCCCCTCCAAACTCGGCACCGCCCTCCTCCCGGACCGCGGCAGCCCGGCGGTTCCCCGGGCTCCCTCCCACCCTCCTTCCTTCCCAGCCGCCTGCTCGTCCCCGCTCCTGGGTGCGCCTCCCTGGCGGCCATCCCACAAGTGCCCTTCTCTTCCGCCACCGGATCCCAGGGGTCGGATTTTCGAGCAGTGCCGCTGCCCCCGCCGGTACCAACACGACGACACCGGACGCGTGGCCAACACGACGACACCAGCACTGGCGCGCAACACCCCCCCCGCCCCCCGCTTCCTGGGGGGCGACCGGGCAACCCTCACCCTGTGCTTCCCGCCCCGTCCAGCAGCTCCCACAGGCCCCGGGGAAGAGCCCTGGACCCAAGCAAGAGACCAGCCTTTTATTTTAGGAATAAAATCAAGTGCGGGACCGCCGGGGGTCCTGACCCTGCTCTCAGCTAGGCGGGGGCAGGCTCAGCGGCACCATTAACCTCGCCCTCCTCCCTTTTTTTTTTTTTTTTTTTTTTTTTTGAGGTACGCGGGCCTCTCGCTGTTGTGGCCTCTCCCGTTGCGGAGCACAGGCTCCGGACGCGCAGGCTCAGCGGCCATGGCTCACGGGCCCAGCCGCTCCGTGGCATGTGGGATCTTCCCGGACCGGGGCACGAACCCGTGTCCCCTGCATCGGCAGGCGGACTCTCAACCACTGCGCCACTAGGGAAGCCCTCCTCCCATTTAACTTAGTGTTTTGTCGTCGGAACAAGAAGTTAGTAGGGACTTGGAGACTTTGGGGCTGTCCGGGGAATATGTGCGTTAAGTTACTTCACTTCCCAAAGCTTCAACTCGGTTTAAAATACTACTTCCATTTCTTAAGGTTATGAATATTAACACAGGAAAAGGCCTAGCCAAGCAGAAAGTAAGCGCTCAGTAAGTGTTTTAGCGTTACTGTTAGGTAGGGATAGCCTTTGTCTTGAAAATGTTCGTGGTGTCCCCGAATGCCCTCTTTATTTTTGCAGTGTTGGGAGATTCTGGCCTTAAATCCCTTCCCCTCGCAGAGGAGTTGCGAGCTCCCCACGCCCGGTCACAGTCACTCCTGCACAACTGCACCCGGTCCGGGACGCTACAGAGGAGCACGGGCACCAGCAGGTCTAGACCAGGAAAGGGCGCGCGGTGGGGCTCAGGTCCTCTGAGTCAGGGGCCTCCGTTTGGTCTGTCACTCCGCACACCCCTAGAAAGGAGGGTCACGCAGCAGGGGGCTGGTGAGAAAAAGGCCCCTCAACTCGGGGCCAAGCCCCATGCAATTAGGAGGTGGCGGGAGACCCGGGCGCCTTGGGGCGCGGTGTTACCCAGTGCCTTTCCAATACCACTGTTCAGTTTGCAAGGGCTACGAGACTCATGCAGTTGATTATCCTCTTTCCTCCAAATAAAAGGGATTCTTAGGAAAATCTCCTTGAACTTTTTCCGTGGGAGAGAGTAAGAGTTTCCAGGTAAAAACAAAAACTTTGGCCCCTTTCCTCTCCATTAGCAGCCAGGAGCGCCCGCCTCCCTTCCAGCAACCGCCCCCCATCTCCACCCAGAACTCCCGCCCGGCTTCCGGTGCAGGCCACCCGGGGAAGCGTTTTATTCGACCGCCACCTCCCACCGCTGCGGAGACGAATGCATTTTCCATCCTTTGAGCGTCTGTTTGTTCGCTATGCAGCTGTTGGGCTCGGGGAGTCAGTAGGGACTAGGAACTCCGAAAACCTGCAGCTCCGGGCGCCCCATGCCCCGCTGGCTGATTTACAAACCCGGGGAAAAGGAAAGGCTCTGGGTTGGGGCGCGGGGGCCCAGGCAACACCTGACCCAGGCCGTGCAAAACGAGCCCAGCGAGGCGCTCGAGCAGAGAGGACTGGGGAACGCGAGGCCTCCCGCCCCCTCGCCAAGGGCCCGCTCGCGGGTGCGTGCGAACTGGCTGGCGGCCCTGAGGGGCCGGGAGGCGCGGGATTAATGCGCTATCCCAAATCGCGGTGGCCGCCAGCAGGAAGCGACAGAGGCACCAGATTTCCCTTCCGCATTAAGAGGGTTTTTCCTTTTTTTCCTGCTTGGCCGACGGAGGGCTTTTTAAATTGGACGTGGAGATCCTCAATTAGAAGTGTGGCGAAGCTGGCAAAAGAGTTCAGCGGAAAACTCCCCGCCTCGCCAAAGGAGGCTCCCGACTCCGGTTCCCGCCCTCGGCCGGGTGCGGCGCAGGCCACAGAAAGAGCTCTCCCACGCCCCCCGGACGGGGAGGGCGCGTTCTTCCCTCTGCGCACCGCCGGGGCAGGCTGCAGCCGGAGCGGCTCTTTAGTTCCCGGTATTTGCCTGCACAGCAAGAGGAGGGAATCCGGCGACTCGCATTCACAGCGGTCCACGAAGAGGTTTTCCCCACACACCCCCCACACCCCGCGGGTTCCCTGATGGTCTCTTTATCGCTTTCTTAAAGCACATCTGTCCGACGTGTTTCTGCCGCAACCGTCCGCCTTCGCGACGAGCGCGAATTGCGGAACGCGCTGCCACGTGCGGTCACCAAGCTCTCCTCCCGAAGTCGGCTCCGCCAGGTGCCCCCGCACCCGTCCTCGTACCCTACAGGCTGGTTCCCCTCTGCGCCCAGGACTTACGCGCCCGGCAGGGCAAAAGGGGAGCGTCGCGGGCGCCGGCACCTGGTGGTCCCCAAGTCCAGGGAGGAAAGGACGTCCCAAGAGCCGTAAGTGCCGGCAGAAGCCGCCGCTCGCCGTGGGGCGCTTCTGGGTTCCCAGCACCAGAGGGCACCAGAAACCGCCGGAGTCCTGGAGCGCCCACGCGGCTGGGGCTGCGTTGTCATTTTAAGCATAGAACCGATGAACGAGCACTCCCCTTACAATCGTCCCCAAATGCAAATTACCCTTCCCCCCGGAACTTGTGGATGTCCTCACGAGCACCCCTGCTTTTCAGGCTCCTAGCCCTCTTCATCCCCACTCCGTAATTTTTCTCTACCCACCTCACTTAAGCTGGTTTCTCGGCAACCTGCTTTTTGAACTCCCCCCCCTCCCCCGCGTCACGGTGACAGCTTCAGCGCGTGTGAGCGCTCCCGCCGCCAGTGCCCCCGCGCCTTCTTGTGTCTGGCAGGCTGGGAGGTTTGTTTGGGCTTTGCCTTCGAGATCCAGGTCTCAGGAGGAGAAAAGGGAGGCGGGGGTGGGTGGGTGGGGGGCGGCGTGCTGTAACTCGGGGGCTTTCTTTTGGGATAGGGACAGAAGTTGCTGAAAAGATGAACTGCTTTTCTTAACTGTGTCTTGTGTCCTGGACGGACGGAGGACTTATTCTGTCGGGCCCAAGACCAGAGTAGGAAAACGAAGGAGCGCCGCCTTCTGCACACAGTCTGGGAAGGGGTCTGTCTGTTAAAGGGCCCGAGGCCGGGGGCCAGGCCCGAGGCCAGGGGCACCCGAACCCCTTGAGAGAGTGGGCTGGGGACGCAGCGGGCTCCCCGAACACCTGACACTTGTTGAAAAGGCGACACTGTCCCTGAGCCCTGCCGAAGCGAAGACGTGGCGAAACTGCGAGGGCGAGACCTGGTCGCGGCTGGGCGGAAGCCCAGCAGCTCCCTCTTCCAGGGCTTTGCGGGAAGAGGTGCGTGCGTCAGGTTGGCAGCGGCATCTCTTCCTTGGGATACTTGAGTGTATATTCAAGATGGCCTAGGTGGGTGGGATGGGGGCGGGGAGGGAGGTCCAAGAGGAAGGGGATGTATGTACACACATAGCTGATTCACTTCACTGTACAGCAGAAACTAACACAGCATTGTAAACCACTTATACTCCCCCCCAAATATACTGTGGAAGAGTGGAGTGCGCTCTAACACATCCGCGGCAGGGCTCGGAAGAGTTGTGTTTGTCCCCACCAATGAGCGAAAGTGTTGCGAGCGCGGGGCTGGGAAGCTCCCCCGGGGCGCGCACGTCGGCTCTGCGGGTGCGTGTGCCAGCCCCCAAACTAGGGAGGCGTCAGGAGGCTGGGGGTTCCGGCGGGAGTCATTCCCCGCCCAGAAGAGGGTTCGTTTTCACCCGGTGGGTCTGGAAACCAAACGACAGCGAAATCAGCCCTGAGGCTGTGCCAGGGTGGTGGCGGGGGTGTTACTGGGGGAGGTGACACAGAGTACAGACGAAAGTCATTCAACCCATCACCGAGATGGCTTAGGGGAGACCTTGAGAAGGTTCAAGAGTCTGCTCGAGGCGGAGGCCCTGGTCCTGGACTGTTCAGGAAGCCCGTCTCTTAAGCTTGACGGGGATGGTGAGGTGGGATTTCGGGCATTAGGAAAGTGCTAGCAACCGGGTTCCGACCAGGGCTAGGAATGTAGATTTGCAAAACCGCGCCGGAGGAGGTGAGCTCTCTATTTTTAGGTTCTCAGCACCTTTGCAGCAGTCCCTCCCGGGGCCTACACTTTCCCTTGGAACAGACCAAACCCAGTTACAGTCCCGTTAATGATATCTATGCAGCTGCGCGTCCACGGAGAACCCAGCTCTGGTCGTGGTAGGTTCAAAGGCGATTGCAGTTCCGCACCTTCCCGGGACTTGACGGAAAAGCACCTCGCCGAGTCGGGGAGGGAAACTACCCCTGTCGGATATGCCCAGGTCCAGAGGCAGCAGGGGCACCAGAGACTTTTGCCCACGAGGAAAGGCAACCTGCCCCTCCGCAAACCCAGCCCCTCCCCGGTTCCACTTCTCTCTCTCTCTTCTGCCCTCCCGGCGTTTCGGTTCCCTCTAGTGTCCCCTCTTTCTAGTCTCACCGCCTGCTCTGGGGTCCAGCCGCGCCCCCTCTGTCTCCAGCGCCGCACAGCCCGACGCACCCGCTGGCGACTCAGGCGCCACCCGCCCGCTCCCCCCAGGCCCGCTCCCCCAGGCCCGCTCCTCCGCTTACCTCGGATCCGGTCTCTGCAGACCTCCAGTTGGACATTAACTCCAGGAGCCCCAAGTCCCAGCCAGGAGACCCATCCGGGCCGAGGGCAGGAGCGCGGAGCCCCGCCCGATAGGTCAGGGGCACGAGTTCGCAATCCTGGGGTTGCTCGGGGCAGCAAGGGCGCGCAGGAGGCGGCGGCCAAGGCTCCCGCCGCCGCCGCCGCCGCCGCCGCCGCGAGAAGGGCGAGGGATGCAGACAGCTCCCCCGCCGGCTCCCCGCACCCCCAGAAGCCGAGGTCCGAGCAGCCGCCGCTGCCTTGGGTGGGGGGGTGACAGGGCTGCGCGCGCCGCGCTTTTAGCCCGAGCTGCGCGGGCGCGGGGTGCGGCGGCCGGTTCAGCGGCGGCGGCCGCGCTCTGCGCCTTCTCGGGGCGCAGCGCCTGGGAGCACGAGACGCGCCGGGCTGATGCTGCCGCCGGAGCTGAGGTCTGGCCTGGAAATCCGAACGAGACACCACGTCAACCGGCGCCGAGAGTCCCGTGAAGACATGAGGGCGCCAGGAGCGCAGGCTGGTCCTTGAGAGCCCGGTCCGGGGGGCCGGGTGGGGGAGGGGAGGCGCGGGGCCCTGTGAGGGGAGGGTCTAGAGTCAGCGGTGGCGGGGAGGGAACGGAGAACAGTGAGGAGGCGCCCGAGCTCCCGAGGCGGGGGCTCGGGGTGCGAGTGGGTGACGCGAGGCGCCCCTCCCCGGGGTGCAGGGAGAGAGCGCTCAGCGCGTGGAGACGCTGCCGGGCTCGCGCCTCCTCCTCGCCGGGTAGATCCGAAGGAATGTGCGGAGCTCTGCGCAGATGAACCGAAGGGAGCAATCCGAACTTGACCGCGGCGCCCGCGCCCGGCTTCGCCCTCGCGCCTCGCTCTCTGAGCCGGGGCTCTGTCGGGTAGAGGGCTACCCTGGGCTTTCCTCGCGCCTGTCGAAGCCTCTCCTTCCTCCTCGGGTGTCTAGCCCTCTGGCTTTTCTGCAGGGCAGAAGGCAGTGGCGAGGAGAACAGCTGCTGGCCGGAGTTCTCCTAGCACTACGAAGGAGAGATGTGCAGCGGCCCAGAGAGGGAAGCCAAGTGTCTGCCAGGGCACGCTGAGAGTGGGGAAGAATTTATAGGACTCTCACTCCGTGACGTGCCCTCCAGTGGCTTTTCTGATTCGCTTTCTGACCCAAACACACATTAGTTTAGTCCCCATGCTAGGGCCAACACGGTCTCCAAATATCTGCTGGCTGAAGTCAGAGGCTTTGCATATCATGTATTACATGGCAGGCAATGAAGAAGGCTTCTGAGGCTGGCCCGCTCCTCAGTCCTAGGCTCCATTTTCATGCTGTTGTAATATAATACCAGACGTGGGGTAGGCACATACATTCAGAATCCCAATTCCAGAGGCGTAAGATCACTTTATCAGGAACAGGTCGGGGGAGGTTGGACTAAAACTTGCTTTCATCCAGATTTTCGAAAATGCAGATGGGAAACCTAAGCAAGCACTCCCTTGGGTGCTGCGTTTCCAGTGACCAGGGGCCCAGCGCCTATTCCTGATCTTTGTGAGACCTTTTAGGAATTCCTTTTGTTGGTTTGCTTACCACCAGAAGCGCCAGAACCTTCTTTCGTAGAGGACGTGAGGAGGGCAAGTCCTTACACACCCTGCACATGACTCTCCCCTTAAATCCGTTTCATTAACCCAGGGCATGAAATTAGCTCTACCTTTAAAATAATGTACTGAGTAAAGTACGTCTTTGCTAAGCAGAAACCTGCTTTCCGGAAGCCACTGGACCTGGGTTCAGTGGGACCTCTTTTATTTTATTAGTTGGGGCCAGGGAGAGCGTAAACAGGCTCAGTTTACATCCAAGTACCTCTTATTTTATGACTCATCCGGTTGTTGGGGAGTACGTGTTCCTTGAGTAGCTGATACAGACGATAGGGGGAATGTGTGTGGCAATGTCGGGGGAAGATCCTATATTATTAAACTTCTTAAAAGTCAAAGATCAGCTACTTTGGAGGTTTGTCAGTGAAGCTAGTGTGAGAGGGAAACTGTTCTTACTAAGGTTACTGTGATTTAAGATTAAGCGGAGTGACAATCAAGTCATCCAAACATACCTTAGCTGAAATGAGGATGCCTACTGTAGTTCTGCAGAATGTGACATTTCCTTCTTTGGTAGATTACAGTAGAAATGTAGATGGACTTGGAACTGGCATGACCTTAATATTTTTATCCTAGTTGAACATTGTTTTTGGAATTCGAAGGCGACCGTAGTCAGTGTTCTTACCGTGAATGATTTCTTCATTTTCAGAAGGCTTTTCGCTGAGGATGGTCATGGCTTCCAAGCACCTGCAATGATTTAGTGCTCATTATGTGCCAGGCAAAGTGCTAGACCCTGGGAATTGTGCTTGACTGGGCTTTTGGGGGGTTGCAAAGCACAAATACCACTGAGTTTACCCTATGTAACGGGAGTTCCCTGTGGAAGGAAGGCTGACCGGAATCTCCACCACTCAGCCACGTGTCTCCGAAAAGCCTTCCGGAAAGGCCACCCGGCCAGGCCTCACGAAAACTGGATTGAAGTTCAGGAACTGGAAGGTCATTCAGGATCCGGCTCTGTGACTGGGTTATCTTGCTGCCCCCTGAGCCGTAGGCATCTGCCGTCCCATCTAACAGGCTTAGCCGCCAAGGTGATTCAGCTCCTCTCTCTCTGTTTTTCTCTGGGTGTCTCTTGGCTTCTGCTCCTGCTACCAACTGCTCAGCTCTCTGTTGATCTCACATTTAAACTCCTTTAGTGAAAGGATCTAATTGGCCCTGCTGGGCACGAATTAGGTGCCTGAGATGGACTGAGCTTTTGGGTCAGGACATACGGGTTACTGGATACCCTGCAGCTCAGCAGCCCTTGGTCAGTTGCCTATTCTCGGGCTAATCACCCATGTTCACGTTGTTGGGTTACATGGTTCAGAGACTGGCCACCTTCGCTTAAGAGCCTTCCTAGAGTTCCTTCTTGCCTTCCCTCCACAGGAGTTGGGCCCCCAGAAGTAGCTGTGTTAATGGCAGGCACTTGGAGTTTAACAAACCTCTGTCTACTACAAGACTGAAGGATGAATAAGATGCAACTCCTGGCTCTCCGGATGCTTACCATCTCTAAGGAGAGGGAGATATGGACACAAGTAATCATAGTGTTAAGTGGTAAATGCTGTGATAGAGGTATATCTGAGGTGCTCAGGTCTGATCTTTACATGGCCAGTGAAACGCTGGAGAATTGCAAACACATACCCATGCCTAGGCCCTATTCCTGGGCAGTTAAATGAGAATTTCTTGGGTAGTGGAGCCCAGGAATTGGTATTTTGTTTTAAGTTGTTCCAAGTGAAGCCAGGGTTGACGGATTAATTAGCTTTTTTTTTTCAGTGATTATAATCATTATTATTATGATTCTTTTTGAAAGCAAAACTAAGAGGCTCACCTATTTTGATAGGTTCTAGGGCTAAGACTCTTCCAGAATATTAAATCCTTGTGAAATACTACTAATTATCTTAAATAGTAATATAAAGGAAAGTACAAAATTAATTTAAAGAAAATACTCCTAGTTTTGAAAGAACATTTATTTGCGTGACTACAACATTCAGATGACCGCAGAAGAGGTGAAAAAACCTAAAAATTTTCAAGATCCCTGACCACAAAGCCCAACATTTAAAAGTACTATAATTGATGTTGACAAAAATCTCCTCAGACCTTCACAGACAATGAAAAACAAAGCTGCTTCCAAAGCGAGTGCCAGGAAGCAAGCGTTTGGTGTCTTGGGGACAAGGGGATGGCCTGATGTCACTATCTCAAAGCCCCCAAATGCTGGAAGTAGGGACCCCCCCCCCCCGCAATAGCTCTGTGACTCCATCTTCTCGTTTCTCGAGGAAACAAAGATATGTTTGATTTGAAGCTGTTCCTCAACAAAGTCCAGAAGAGAACCACTTTCGCTCTGAATAGATGGATTGTCCCCTGATAAAGTAACAACAACACACTGCTAAGAATTCTCACAGGGTCCCTAGGTCTCGGCCTCTCGTCTGGAAAACCCTGCCAGAGAATCAGAAGGAGAGAAGCAAGTATTGTTTAAGCATCTCATCTCCTCTTCGAGAAAAAAGTTTCAGAACCTTACTAATGTCCCATTTCACTGTCATCCTCTTCATCAGAACTCATTGTGGGTCTTTAACTGAAAGATGTCGGAATGATGGGTGCTGTCTGTGCCCCAGGATCCTACAGTCAGGGCGAAGAGAAACACAAACATAAAATGATAAAAAAAAAAAAATACAGGGTATCCTGAGGCTATGGGCCTCGAGTATGACCATATTTGGAACTCAAACTGGGCCTTGATTGGGGTAGGTAAGCAGAGAGGCGGGGGAGCTGAGGGGGGCCATTCCAGGCTAGGTGGAGGAGTCTCTGGGGACTCAGTGCTGAGTGCTGCGGGTCAGCCTTTGGCCATTCACAGAGCATCCTCCCGGAGCTCCCCGTGGAGCTTTGCAGCTGCTTTGCCTAGAAGGGCCAGGACCCGGGTCCCTGGACTCCCTCATAACATTGGGTCATGACGGCTGAAACCGAATCCATCACTTGAGCAGGGCAATTTCCTTTTCAAAGTCACCACTTTATTGGGCAGGGATTTGTTTCATGCTTGCTCACTCTTTCACAGTCATTTTCACCAATGGTACGATTACTCATAAGGGAAAGATAAACGTGCTATCCTTCAGACCACTTAAAAAAAGAGAAAAGAAAAAAAAGAACAAGCGAAAAAGGGACTATTGGCCTCTTTGTAAAGAGTACATTGTAAAGTAGCTAAATTCTTTGGAGTAAATTGTTTCTTATAAGAAATCAATTCTGACATTGACATGATAGATTTATCAGCGATTTCCAGCAGTTTCTTTTATAGGGATCAGATTGTCTAATTATCTGTAACTTTGTTTTTGGTTCTTAGGATTACTTTATGGGACTCTTCGGGTAATAAAACTTTAATCAGGTAAGAGGGTTACAGCAGACTTTGTTACTCTGCACAGGTCTAGTGGCTTAGATCTAGGGTTGGCAAACTTTTTCTGTAAAGGGCAAGCGTTTTCTGTAGATATAGTAAATATTTTAGGCTTTGCAGGCTACACAGTTTCTCTTGCAGCCACTCAGCTCTACCCTGTATTGCAGAAGCAGCCATAGATAATATATAAATGAACGGGCACAGCTGTGTTCCCATACAGCTTTATTTATGGACACTGAGATTTGAATTTTATGTAATTTTCACGTCATGAAATACTATTCTTTTGGGGTTTTTTTCTGCAGCCATTTAAAATGTGAAAACTACCCTTAGCTCTGGGACCATATGAAAGCAGATGGTGGGCAGGATTTGGCCCGAGGGCCATAGTTTGCTGACTCCAGTTAGGTTGAAGTTGTAACTCTGAGGAGATGTATCACCTCTAGAATTATGGAATTCCAGAGCTGGAAAGCCCCTGAGGTTTCCAGTCTAATCTCCTCATTTTACCAGGAGAGAAAACTGAGTCAGGGAGGGTTAAGTGACTTATCCAAGGTCACTCTTTGAGTGAGTGACACACCCTTACTATCGAGAAAACATGGGATCAAATGACTTCACTAGTGTGTGTGTGTGTGTGTGTGTGTGTGTGCGCGCATGTGTGCGCGTGCGTGCTCCAGTGGCAGTAATGGGGAGTACATGGGGGATGTGTTGTATCATTTTTCTTTCAAATTGGGATTTACTATTTTTTGTTGAGGCAAGAAATGAGTCCAAATACAAGGAAATCAACTGGACTCTTTATTGGTGGCAGAGGTTGATATCTGGCTGAATGGGAAGCTATGCTCCAAAAGGTGGCAATTGACTTTCTTTCAACTTCGAAAAGAAGTCAATTGCCGCCTTTTAGAGCGTAGCAGAGTTCCCAGGCAGAGCACAGTGCTAAATAGATTTCCCCCCCCTCCCTAAAAGGCCTTTATATTTCTGTGATCGGCTCTTAGCAGATACACAGGGTCTCATCACAAAGGCACAGAGATGTGTTGAGAAAGAGAGGTTTGAGTGGGGAATCAAGACACCTGCATCCTAATCCTTTTATAGACCACCTAGTGCTTGTTGCAGAGCTTCTGGAGGCTTCCTAAAGATGTGAAATCACAGGCAATAGCTAGAGATACTGCCAAAGTGGATGGTTGACGCTGGGGCAAGGACTCAGTGTTTGGACCTTCAAGCCAAAACAGTCCAAGGGACCACTTTGCCATGTATTAATTGCATAACACAGACTTCAATCTAGAGTCTTCTCCTTTTGCCTAAAATAGACCAACTATTTGACCATTTCCAACTTTGGCAACAAAACGAGAAGACAGCCTTCTCTTCTCTGCCAACATATCCCCGCCCCCATTGCCTTCTTCACTTTTCCTCAGTGTGGGATAACAAATTAATCAACTAACGAAACCTCATCCATATTTATGGATTTAGTAGAAGCAAATAGTAAGTCAGTGTGAATTTTGTGGTTTCTTAGGTGTTTTAAGCCACTAGGCAAAGCAAATATCCTTCGTTGAATTAGCAGCAGGGCCAAGACTGGGAGGTGGCTAATTTTGCATCCTAGGCACCTCACTTGCCTCACCTCCTCCCAATTAGCAGAAGTTTCAAGTTGAGAGCCCCAAATCCCGGGGCCTTGTTACGAGGAAGTCAAGCCAAGGATCGGGCAAATCGAGTTGGAGCTCCGTCCCTGACAGGCTGTGGGAGCGTAGGAAACTTCTAGCATCGCCAGGCTCACCTATTTTTCTCTTCTTGCTTGTTGTCTCCGTCACCAGGATACTGTGTGAATAGATGAGATGATAAACCAGATTTTCTGAGTTCATTAATGACTCCCTGGAAATAATTTATATTACACGTATACTTTCCGGCCACTGGGGTGCTGTTTGGTAAATGACTGCCCTCCTGCAGTGCTCTAAGTGGAACCCTAGTGACCCGAAAGAGTTAACACCTTCCTCGAAGCAATTCGCTTACTCCTGGGGCATAATTTACACTCTTATCTGGCTGACCATATGTGAAGTGCTTGGCATTCTTTGAGAGAAAGTCAGCTTGAGAAATGTAAAGAATTAATATTACAAAAAGCACATTTGCAAACCATTCTTTGAGGGATCCATCATGTAACTTTTTGCAGAACAGCCCCATAAGTTAGGTCATTGGTATCCTTTTCAGAGTCATCCTCTATCCAGTGCAGGATCAGTGCATAATATACCCAACATGAATTTAGGGAAGCATGTTTTTGTAGAATGACTTCACTATTCAAAAAATAATGGATGAAAGGTTGGAAAGTGCATTTTAGACATCCGAGTGAAAAACAAAAGGTAAAAGTAAGGTAAATGTAATAAAGCATCTGCTTTACAGTGTTGAGTAGTAGCAATATTACCTAAATGAAATGGATCACTTTTTTATACAAACACAGGAGCACTGACATATTAGGATGTGGCATCCATTTCAAAATGGTCATCTGAGGAGACTACCTGTCTATTCTGATAAGAAGCTATTGCTCAAAACACTTTTATGACATATGAATGTGTTTGTTCATTCATCCAACATAAATCCTTTAGGCATCTCTCTTCATAAGGCCTTGTGTTGGCAGTTGTCAAGGGAACTAAAAAGGCATGAGAGAGCATCACCGTATTCAGTGGTGGCAATTAACTGGAGTTTGGAGATGGGTTTAATCTGGGGCAAAGACCAAACCATCTGAAATAAATTCTAGTGATAGAGGTGGACTAACACCAAGAGAAGGTAATTTAGAGACTGCTCTTCTGGTATGGCCTGGTGGTTAATTGCAGTGATGGGCTCTCTGTAGCCATGCTGTTTGTCATGTGACTTTGCAGATGCTCTTTTACTATAAACGTGGTGTCCATTTCCCCATCCCTTGAATCTGAACCGGCACTGTGACTTGTTTTGGCCAGTAAAATGCAGTGGTAGTGAGGGTGTGCCACCTCTGAGCGTAGGACCCAAGAGGCTAATATGTTTCCACTTACTCTCTCAAACCTCTGCCATTACTGTGAGAACATGCTTGGGCTAGCCTAATGTAGGATGGGAGACAGGTGATAGCTAAGGTCAGCTGAGAGCCAGCCGACTCCTACCCCTACTGCCCCCACCCATGTCAGTGAGCCTAGTAAAGATCAACAGAGCTGCCTTTCTGACCGCTCCAGAGAGATGGTCAATAAGTACTTCCTGTTGTATGCTACTGGGATTTTGTGGTTGTTACACAGCATTGTCATGGCAATAGCTAACTGATACAGCTTGCAAACTGATTCCAAAAGAGGAACCCACAGTGTTGAACAGGAACAACAATGTTCCTGGATTTAAGTGGTGTCTCCAGGTGACTGTAGGTGACAGTCACCTGGAGACACCACCTTTATTTTTGGCCGGTTGGGCCTATTGGATGTAGCCTTTAGGTTCTTCGTTAGAATTTTGGAAGAGCTATTACACCCTAGTTTGCTCCTTTTTGATTCAGCAACTTTCCCTCAGCTTGTTTAAGGCTTGAACATTGCTGGAATTAACACAGCTGTTTGTGTTTACTTCTTTGCTTGTCTACTTCTATCACATGAGATGTCAGCCCAGCTCTTGGAGCCTGGTAATTACCGTGGAACCAGGCAGCAGAAGGAGCAGATAAACTTAAAACATTGAGTTCTTTGGGTGGCAGGGAGCCAGGAGCTCTGAAGTCCTAAAATGCACCTTTTATCATGGAGCACCCATGCCTTTATTTGATGATGATAGTGGGGTGAGTATAATTTTAATTTAGAACTCTTAAAGGAATCTTTATAGACCAGCATCTTGCCTCTGCTTTGTAACAATGCAGAGATTTATGAACATGGCATACCCATGTTGGCTGGAATAAAGTTGGCATTGTATCTTTTAAGGCATGTTTTTGGGGTTCTATGAAGTGGTTTAAACCAAAGCCACAAAAATGAGAAAAAATTTATTTTCAGATGGATTTTAGTAGACTGCCGGCTCCTCGCATTTATATGCTAAAGATGCATATTAAAAAAATTCCATTTTAACAATTAAGTGGTTTAAAAATTTTCCTCCTCATGATTCATGGAATTTCAGGTTCAACTAGTTTTTGAGCACAAAATATGTACTAGGTATTGTATTAAATGTTTGTATATATATTTTCTCACTTAGAAATATATTGTTCATTAAATATTATGATACAAAGATCAAAACAAGAAAACACTTAAGAAATAAAATGGTGTGTTTGTTTTATATCTGCTTTTTATATTTGCCTAACCTTGGTTTACATAATATGGTTGCCCATAATCTCTCTATAGAGGAAGTCTTTGTATGTTTAGCACCAAATTTAGCATGATTCATTGACACTTCTGTGATGGCCACTCTCAGAAGAAAAACTCCTGCAGCCTGGCATGACTGGGATGTTAGTTTTTTCTTTATGATTGAGGGACTGTTTCATCAAAACATTGTTTTAAACAGATGTGTTCTGGTGTTTACAGAAGGGAGAATTTAAGCCAGACTGATTAATTAGCAGTTAGTCAAGATGTTTCCCTGCTCCTATCTGGGTAGTCTGGGGATTATGAAGCTGTCAGTAGGTTATATTCAGATGATGAGAAAAATGACAAACAGCAAACCAAAGTAAACCAAACCTCAGATCACTGTGCTGGGATATAAAATATGGTGTCCTAAATGCTCAACATGGTTTTTTATTGGAACATGAGGGGTTTTTGTTTGTTTGTTTGTTTGTTTTGAGTGGGCGTGATAGGACCAACACAGGGGAGAGCAAACTTTTTCTGTAAAGGGCCAGGTAGTAAACATTTTAGGCTTTTTGGGCCATAGGGTCTGTCACAGTGACTCAACTCTGCAATTGAAGCATTAAAGACAATAGTGTAGACAATAGGTAAATGAATGAGCATGACTGTATTACAATAAAACTTTACTTATGGACAGTAAAATGTGAATTTCACATAGTTTTCATGTGTCACAAAATATTACTGTTCTTTTGGGGTTTTTTCCAACCATTTAAAAATGCAAAAAACATTCTTGGCACTCTGGTTGTACATTTGGACCATGGTTTGCCAACCTTTGGACTAAAGTGAAGAGTCTTGAATCCATTTTAATTTTGGTTCTCTTTGTTTTTTCACACAAGACTAATTCTTTAAAAATCTTAGTTTCTATATTTGTAAAATGAGGGATAATAGCTGCGCTATTTCTTCCCAGGATTGTTGGCAGGATTGAAAGAGGTAATGGATATGAAAGTATTTTGAAGAATGTGACGTGCCATGCTAATCTAACATACTGACTATGTTGTGATTTATATCAGGAATGCATTTGGTTACAAGTAGCTGAGAGCTGGATTAACAGTGGCTTAAGCCATAAAGACATTTAACATTCACTTACCTGGATGTGCAAGGCCCCGGGACTGGTGCAGTGGCTCCATGATGTCATTCGAGAGGTGATGTTTGTGTTCTACATTCTGCTAATACCCATGTGTCAGCAATACCTCCTTTCATAGTGCAAGATGGATGTCCTAACTCCAAAAGTCGTGTTCTTACAGGACAGTGTCCCAAACAAGGGAATGGAGAGAAAGGACATCTCTTTCCAGCCCTTTCTCCTTTTATCAAGGAGGAAAATCTTTGCTAGGACTCCACCAGCAGCCTTCCCTTCACATCTCATTGGTCAGAACTGGCTCATATGTCCAAACTAGCCCAACCTCTAGCAAAGGGGAAGAGGACTGATATACTCAGGTGGTAGACCAACCATGAAATCAGCTTTGGGGATTGAGTACAATGCTGCCTGAATGAATAGTCAGGGTCCTGCTAGCAAGGAAGATGAGGGGGCAACTCATGGTTTCTACTGCATTACTTTCTTCCCTATTACAAGTGGTGTGGCCGGCCTCAGGTGGGGGAGTAGCTGATGAGCTCATTCCTTAAGAATGCTCAGATGAATCCTCCAGATGCCATACAAGCTGTCCTCATAGGCATCTACAGATGGAGGGAAGGCTTCTTTGAGGAAGCAATGCTTGGTCTGAGAACTGACATGTAAATAGGAGTTAATTAGGTGAAAGGTAGAGTGGGATGGAAAAGGCATTCCTGACAGAGGTACAGCGTGTGTGTTGACCTGTCCATCTGTCCAGTCTGACCATCTACCCATCCATCCATCCATCTTTACAAAACAATACAGTAACAAGTGATCACAGGGCTGCCAACAAGTAGAAATCAGGTGTTTTCTAAGTCTATAAGGAGTTAGTCTTCTAACTCCTCTGGGAGACCAGAGGATTATGTTTTAAAAAAAATCCCCAGAGAACGTTAAGAGGTTATTTTAAGTAACAAAGACGTGAGACAATTTCAGCCCTTCCTCTTGCTCTTGCTGGAATGGGATTTGCATGTGTGAACCCCTAGAGGCAGCTCTTCCAGGTATCGGCTGTGCTCTATGTCCCCCCCGCCCTGCCCCCCCGCACTGTGGAGAAGGTGCGGATTGAAGAGGGTAAGACATATGCACCAGCAGCCTAGTGCTGCTTCCATGGGAACTGCAATTTGCAGTTAAAAATTGAAGCAAAATCCTGCATTAACAGGGGAATTTATCTAATTTTACATGGAATTACTTTTTCCTAGTGCCTTTAGGATCCACCAAAAAGTAAAGTTCAATATTAAAAAGTGGGAATTAATTGCTATCTATTTTACATAAAGAGACTTTACCATCTCATTGTAACCTTTGAGAATAGTTACTTGTACTGAAATCAGGGGCAGTTTGTGGCCTCGTTTTTAGTGATTAGCAAATTATCCATTTACAGCTGTTGTCAGATTAATGGTAAGAGTTCTACTGAGTTCACAGAACCTTGGTATTAAATTTATACCTGGAATGAGCTTAGAGATCCAATGCGGCTCTCATTTTGCACAAGAAGAAATTGAAAGCCAGAGAGGTTAAATGACTTTTTTCAAGCCATTTAAAAATTTATGCCCCAACTCACTCCCCAGGCTTCTGTGATGGCTGTGCCAGTAGAGGACAGGCCAGACCTGGGGTCTTCTAACTCCTGGTTCACTATGAGGGACTTTGGAGGGTGACTTTCTGCACTCAAATCCTTGATATTTACCAGCTCCATGACCCTGGAAAAATTAACTTCCCTTAGTTTCACTTTCTTCATCTATCAATATAAAAGGGGATAATAATTATATCTACCTCATTGCATTGTTGTAAATGTTACAATGCCTGAGAAGAGTCAAACCTGTAGTAAATGCTCAGTAAATGCTTTGTCAACAGAAAGAGGACATAAGTGACTGTAGGTCAGTCCTGAATGGGACTTCAAGAGGCATGGCAAACTTCCTCTGCTTTCTTATGCCCCTGGACTCTACCTTGAGAAAACCATGTCCCGGGCAGCCAGTCATCCCAGAGAAAGGAGACAGATGGCACACATCTGAACTATTATGACTAATGTCACCATGCACGTTCTTCTACAAGTCTTTTTGTGGGCATCTCATTTATTTCTTTTAAGTGTGTACCTAGGAGTAGAATTATATTAAAAGCAACGAAACAGCTTTCCAAAGTGGTTGCACCATTTTACACTCTCACTAGCAATGAAAGAAACTTCCAGTTGACCTGCATCCTCGTCAACATTTGATATTGTCAGTCTTTAATTGTAGCCATTCTAGAGGGTGTGTGATGGTATCTCATTGCTGGTAGCCTACTGAATTGAGAAAACTTTCTGGCTTGTTTGAAGACTTCTTCTAATACTAACTTTTGAGTCCTCTATTTCACTCTCAAGGATGGAGCTCAAAAAGTCTGACTAAGCCCAGACCCAGACTTGACACTCAGCCTTGCTCATTGACACAGCCAACTGGAGATTGGCCAGACCAAGCACCACATACCCCAGAAACACTCAGCCAGGTCACTGGGTAGTTGGTGAACCTTCCAGGTGGCCACGCTACTTAGATGCTAAAGCTTCTTCTCCTAAGTAGCAGGTGTATCTGTGAATGTGATGTGGAGGTATTGAAGATCTTTTCTATACCTTCTGTGTATTTAATGAACAGCAAAAATTCACCCTTTTTTGGTGGACTAAATCAAATTGCACGTATGTAGCTCGCAGAGGAGGAGCCTGCTCAGGGGTTTGCAGGGGGTGGCGAACACAGGATGCTCTGGCAGTCACTTCAGGGAGCTTTCTAAATCATCTTCCTCTCCCTCTGCTCTCCTTTCTATTTGGACTTTCTATCTCTGCTGTCTCCCGTTCTTTCTCCTCTCTCTCCCCTTTCTCCTCTTCCTCCTTGTTTTTCCTCCTTTCATCAACTGAACAAGAGTTGAACAAAACATCTGAACACAAATTTGCAATCACCAGAAAAACTCAAATCCCTGAAATGTCATGTGTATACCCTAATCCTGGATTTGATTACAGACCTGCTTTATTTCATAGATAATTTTAATATATATATTATTGAGTTCTCTTTTGTCCTGTTATTACTTCATGTAGTTATTTCCATATTTCTAGATAACCCTCATAATTGTGATTCCTAATGTCAATAGTCCATTGTATTAACACACCAGCCTGCTGAGCCATTTCATCTAGTAGCTACACAATATTACAGCATATGGATATTGCAGAATTTTTTGGACCAATCCCCTTTCATTGGACATTTATATTACTTTAAGTTTGGAGCATTAGTGATAATGCTATAGAAAATATCTTTTTTACGTAATCTTTATCTGCATTTCTACTTATTCCTAAGGACTAAGTTCTAGATGTGGAATTACAGGGTCAAAGGGAAATGAACCTCTTAAAATGTTCTTTCCACACACATCAAACAATATTCCACAAAGACCCGACATAACTTTGCTACTAAAATTAATATATGAGAATGTCTATTTCATGGCAAATGAAAACTTTAAAAAATTGTATAATTAAAACAAAAATCTTTTTTTTTAATTACCAGCTTTGCAGGATGTTCCAGGCAGTGGCAGATGCTGTTGAGTCAGGACTAGGGTTCGGTCGGTGACAGTAGGTAAGATTTCTCAGTGTGCCTTTCTCAGCAGCAGGCAGTTGCTGGCTTCTTCTCCCTTCCTTCCTACCATCCTGGTGGTCATTAGTGCTGCTCCCCAAATCTTTCTGGCTCTGTGACTTCCGGGCGCAGGGTACATTTTCACTTCCTGGCCCCCTTATAGCCGGGTGACTGTGGTTGGGTCATCTGACTAGCTCTGGTCCATAAGATGTGAGTGGAGGTGATGTGTGTCACCACCAGTGCAAGCGTGTAGTTGCTGGCGTGAGGTTGTGCAGATCTTTCCTCTCCCACGTGCCTGACTGCAGATGATGGGGATGTAGTGGAGTGAGAAAGATGCCTTTTTCTTGACTTTGAAATTTTGGTAGTGTTGCTACCACAGCGTAAACTAGGCGGTTCTCAATGCAATACTTTCTCCTCCCTCTCTTCCTCCTGACGTCATTTATGAGTAACTCACCCATATCCATCATATCGTCATAAGGCCTTTGCCATGAGCCTAAGGGTTGGGAGTCAATAGAAATGGATTTGAATTTCATGTGTTGGAGAATTGACATAAAGTGCTCATATACAATTATTACTTAATTTTTAAAAAACCCTATTTGATGGCAAGTAAACCAAAAATAAGTACCTTTATTTACTCAGAGAGGTTCAAGAACAAATAAATTGATGGTTGCAGGGTGAGAAGGTAGTAGGAAGGGAAGAGATATTGATGACCAGCTCAGCAAGAGATGGAAGCCTGACCAGTTGGTACCGTAGAGGCACCAGTCTAGTCTGTAGCTTTATTTCCCAAGGTAATACAAAAAGGCTAAGTACTTTATTACTCAAGCTCGAAGAGTTTTATGCTGTGTGCACAGATAGGGTGTGCGTGTGTGTGTGAAATTGTGAAGAAATCACATGTGCAGTGGAAAATAATGCCCCTTTTAAACAGGCTGAGCAGGTCTTGATACAAGGCAGGTACCTCTCTGTTTACAGAGGTACAAATGCTCCTCTGTTTACAGCAGGGCCCTTTCATGCAGGCCTGATATATGGAGGATTTAAACCATTGAGATCCTTTGTGCTAACAGACTGTTCATCTTGGATTTTCCAGGTTTCCAGGTTGTCTTCAAGGAGTATACCATTGGCTCTGAAACTGGCTGATGTGTGGACAGATACATTACAAGTCCCTAAATCATCAAGTTGCAGGAACCAGTCATTCCAGTGCTCTAGTGGAGTCTAGTTCTGACCCAGCCCCGCTCCCGTCCTGAGACGCTGTCACACGGCCAGTGGCAGAGTTCTTTTGCTTCCAGACGTCAGAGCCTCTTCTCCTCCTATTTGCTTCTTTAGCATCAACATTTTCAACGCCTCTTTCCTACTTCTCTTTCTTTTTGTTTCTGTGATACATCCAAACCTCGGCTTTTCCCTAGAGGGCAAAGTGGGTCTTCTACATAGAAGTGCATGGCCCCCCAAATTGTGCTCAGGGGCTCTTTCTTTAGTGTTTAGACTTTTGGGGAGCTCAGACACTTTGATTGTTGGATTGTGTGTGTGGGTATGTGTGTGTGTCCGCTACCACCACAGAAAAGACACGTTACAGCATTCTCTTTTAAATTAAAGTTAGTTAAAGTCTCATTTAGAGAATGCTTGAGAATTTCCCTGAAGAGATGTCCCAGGATGACATGAAACATCCAGATGTGGGAATTATTTTCCTGGAGGCACTCTGGGACGAAACTTTTCCTCCTTCCAGAATTCTTTCTTTCTAGCCCTGTCTCTAACGGTTTATCATCCACACCAGCGTCACCAGGGTGGTAGTTACTATGCAGATTCCCGGGTCACACCCCAGATCCACCGAGTCAGAGCTTTGGAACCTCTTCTGGTCAGGGGCGATGGAAACAAGCACCATTTAGTGTTTTCACTCATTAGTCCTCACATATTTATTTAGTGCTAATTGCCATGTGCCACGTATCATTCTAGGGGCACTCTACCAAACTTTGCATTCCTCAACTTTTTGTCAGATATGAAAAATGAAGCTGAGATTTAACTCCCAAATTATCCCCAAATAGGCAGCACCAGCAAAATAATTAGGAGAATTAAGGCAGCTCTCTCCCTTTCTCTGAGTATGGGTGTGCCTTTGTGTAACATATGCATATATGTGGGTTAAAGCCTTTAGCTTGTGTTTTCCAAACACATATATATGACTTATTTATTTCTTTATTTCATTTATGCATTTGCTTATTCATTCAGTAAACATTCATCCATTCATTCAGTCAGTCAACTAATATTTATTGTAGACCTGCTATGTGCCAGTCTAGGTGGTGGGGATACAGTGATAAACGAGACAAAGTTCTTGTTCTCACGGAGCTTTTAATTTGGAGTAGACAGTGTTTTTATGTGCTTATTAAACGAATGACTGTGATTTTACAATTTACGTTTCTGGTAGAGATTGGCAATTCAACAGCACGCAAATTAGAGCACAGGAGCTCAGCCCCTTGCTTTCCTCTTCCTGGCTTAACAAACGTTCTTTTCAGCAAAGATGCCTTCCCAGACATTTCATTACATGTTTGAAATATTTATACACATAACTGGGGAAAATGAATTAAAACTGTGAACTCTACATGACATTTAAGTCAAAATAGGAAGTTAAGTTGCTCAGCTGTGGATTTTGCCTGCCTCCCATTAGGAAACCCCTTTCAAGTAAAATATTACTCAGCCATAAGAAGAAACGAAATTGAGTTATTTGTAGTGAGGTGGATGGACCTAGAGTCTGGCATACAGAGTGAAGCAAGTCAGAAAGAGAAAAACAAATACCGTATGCTAACACATATATATGGAATCTAAGGGAAAAAAAAAAGTCGTGAAGAACCTAGGGGTAAGATGGGAATAAAGACACAGACCTACTAGAGAATGGACTTGAGGATATGGGGTGGGGGAAGGGTAAGCTGTGACAAAGTGAGAGAGTGACATGGACATATATACACTACCAAACGTAAAATAGATAGCTAGTGGGAAGCAGCCACATAGCACAGGTAGATCAGCTAGGTGGTTTGTGACCACCTAGAGGGGTGGGATAGGGAGGGTGGGAGGGAGGGAGACGCAAGAGGGAAGAGATATGGGAACATATGTATATGTATAACTGATTCACTTTGTTATAAAGCAGAAACTAACACACCACTGTAAAGCAATTATACTCCAATAAAGATGTTAAAAAAAGAAAAACCTTCCTGGAGCACACACTTCAAAGAGGTTCCCAGTAATGCTGTGTTTAAAATGTGTTAATTGGACCTAATTGCAAACAGCTGCCAGTTTAGCCACTGTTTGGGTTGGCTTTCACCCACTCTCGACCTAGGTCATCTTTTTGGTTACATTATATTCATATTGGGATCTTAATATATTTGTTGTAATCTCAGAATGTGTCGCCATTCAAAGGATTATGAGATAAATCAAAATATGGAGACAACAGATTTGTCAAGCCCTGCGGTCACTGCCAAGTACAAAAGTATTTGAGAGCAGATGCCCTATATAACACACTGTGTAGGGTCATGGTACCTCACTTAAATATACGGGAAATTTTCCAACCACAACCAAAAAAAAAAAAAATCCATGGTGTTTGCTGGCTTTTGTATGTAGGTGGAAGCGCTGAACGATCTTTTATTGTCTATTCTCTACCACTTAACTATTGAACTTTTATGCCATTGTAGGAAGGAGGGAAAGATAACAAATACTTATTACTTTATTAGGTGAATTGCTGTTGGATCTAGTTTTATAGAACATTGACATTTCTCAAGAAGCACTTGTGGTAGCAACTTACTGGTTAAATGTGAAGAGGTGTTTTTCAAAATATTTAACAAGTAGTAAGGCATGAACACTGAGCAATTAAAAGGAACACTCACTGGCCATAATAAGTGACATGGCTGTACTGATGCATAGTTGTGTAGCAACCAAATGTTCATTATCCAGCAAGTTATTTCTGAGGGTAACTGGAACGTGATCCTGCTGGGATTCAGTATAGAACATGCACCTCAGAGTTATCTTGCCCTAGGAGAGAGAGAGCTGAGGTATCTCTACCCACTCCCATTTGACACTGGTTGAAGGTTGCTTCCTGGGCATTAATTCTCTGACATTTCTGTCCTGCTGTTCAAGTGGCAAAGTGGGGCTCTCCCCAGAGAGAGAGCCCCACTTTGCCCTTATGCAAAGAAATGCTGGTGCTGGCCATTGGAAGTCAGGCTGCTGAGTACTGAAATGGTGTGGGCCCAGGGGTATGGGTGGTCCACCAGCTGCATCTACTATGGGGGTAGGTGGGCATTTGAGGATGTTGGTGGGGCTGAAATGGGGACCATGAAATATTTCTGTCTCTGTATTGGGCACATCAGTAGCAGTAGCCTTCCTGAGACTTTGAAACAAATTGGTCCTCAGAATGTGACATAAGTTAAATGGGACTGAGGGCTGGAGTATATAATGAAAATGATGATGAGAAGGAGAATAATATAAGTAGCTCGAACTTATTTTTATGTGTTCTCACTGTATGATAGGCATGGCTTCCCCATTTTCCAGGTGAGGAAACTGAGGATTAGAGGTGTCGAATAACTTGTCTGGGGACACACAGGTAGAACAGTAGAGACAGGATTTGAATTCTGGCTTTTCTGACTCTATATCACAAACTCCTGAAAGTATGAAAGGTTTAACACAAAACCCTTCCCTTTCTCTTTCCTTCTCTTCTTCTCTCTCTTCTGACAAATATTTTGAGTACTTACTAGGTGCTAGATGCTGTTTTAAGCACCACACAGCACAGAAACATTTTGGTCCTTTTTGATCCAGAGAGTTCCCCCATTTTCCCTTCCCCAGGCCCTCCACTAACTTTTGTGAGGCCCTGGCAAGTGTAAAAATGGAGGCTTATGTACCGTGTCTAAATATTTAAAAGCTGTCAATCAAGCTGACCGACTGTGAAATATGTTCCATCCTCCTGCCTCGACAAATATACCCGCACAGAGGCCAGGCTGTAATTAAAATTTGTGGACTCCTGGGGTACCAGGCAGGGATGTGGTGGTTCAGGGGCTGTGGACTCCCTGCCCTGGCCTGCTGCCTGCTCCGCATCTCTTCCTCCCCTGGAAGCCCCAGCCTGCACATCCCAGCTCCATCCTTGCAAATGGCCACCCTGTGGCTACTTCTTAGGGGTGTGATTACTGGAGGCGTGGCCTGCCCTGGGGAGATCTGGCCTGGAGAAGGCCCTGGAAGTGGGCTCGGGACCAGGCAGGGAATTCTGGGGTCTCTGGTACCCAAGGCGTGGTCTGGAAAAGGAGGTGTAGGTTCCATGTGGGCATGTCTTCATGGAATGGAGCACAGCCAGTGGAGGACCCGTAGTGCCAGGTCCAGGGGCCCCTGTTTACTGGGCCTAAGAGCAGTACTGCCCCCTGTTCCAGTCTCTCTTCTAAAACTCACCGTCACCTCCCTTTTTTTTTTTTTTTTTTTTTTTTGAGATTTGGCCTTCTGAGGATTTTCTTTTAAGATAAAATGTGGAACTCAAATGCTGCACTTGTTGAACAGAAGGATGGTCCGCTGAGCTGGACAGAGGGTAGATGTTGGGGAAGGAGGAAGGTGGGGATTGTGGAATGAGACCCACTGGCCTGACTCCCTGGGACCTTGACCAAGTCCACACCCATCTTCTCCCGTCTGCAGAGGCGAAGATAGGCAGCCCGGCCCTCTGTCCTGAGATCTGATGGGTTCATCCCAGACTTTTGGAAGTAGCATCAGCTCTTCAGCCTATTTACTTCTCCAGCCATAATGATCCAAAGTTCTGGATAAACTCCTGAAACACTCACATAAGCAGGGCTTGCCTTTACTGGGTCAGATTATCCTCGGGGAGTCAGATAGAAGGGTATTTGACCTGAACAGTACATGCTCACGCTAGCGTGTGTTCCCCTCTGTCTCCTGGGGAAGATAGATAATACTTACTAGAACTAGGACTGGGACACATGCTGTTGTGTTCAGTAGGTGATAATAATCTTTTTTTTAAATTAATTTTTACTGGAGTATAGTTGATTTACAATGTTGTATTAGTTTCTGGTGTACAGCAAAGTGAATCGGTTATCCATATACATATATTCACTCTTTTTTAGGCTCTCTTCCCATATAGGTCAGTACAGCGTATTGAGTAGAGTTCCCTGTGCTATACGGTAGGTCCTTATTAGTTATGTATTTTATATATAGTAGTGTGTATGTGTCGATCCCAATCTCCCAATCTATCCCTCCCACCCTTTCCCCCTTGGTAACCGTAAGTTTGTTTTCTACATCTGTAACTCTATTTCTGTTTTGTTAATAGGTTCATTTGTACCATTTTTTAAATAGATTCCACATATAAGCGATTGATAATAATCTTTATTAATTCAGTTAGTACTAATTGCAGGTCTATATATTTGTTTGGGTTCCCACTTCGGGTGATTATTATCTTCTGGGCACAGGTAACTAACTACCAACAGGTGTGCCTCGTAGAGAATCACTAGGAGATCCAGGATGGCAAAAGCTTATTTAATATGCCAACTTCAGTGTGGTGGCCGGCAGGGCACTGTGATGGGCAGGATGCTGCAGTCACACCCGGGCTCATTGGGCAAGAGTTCTATGAGTGCCATGCTGATGAACTTACTAGTGGGTTGCCCTGTCGGGGCTGCCCAGGATGGAGATCAAATAGGAGGCATAGTCAGACCTCAGGGGTCCATGACTCCTGTGAGGGCCTCAGTGGACCTCAGTCAGCAGAGCCCTGGCCAAGCCAAGAGAGCTCATAGCAGACCTTGATCAGCTGCAGACTTCAGCACTGAGGCCTTCCGGGGAGGACCCAGAGGATGTGGAGGATGGTACAGGACCTGCACATATGAATCATGGGGACCAAGGACCTCCCTTCCCTTTCGTGCTATCACCAGGTAAAGTTAAACTCTTCCCCCAGACGTCATCTTGGAGAAGAAGAGAAAGTTGGGGAGGAAAATTGCAAGACTGAAATATCCAGGAGACTTTAAATTATTGGGTGGGCTGATGTTTTTCTGTCTCTACATAGTAAGGTGAAGGGCTCAGGAGAAAGATTAGATCAATTATAGAAAATAAGCTGCATTTTCTTTGTGTAACTAACTGTAGGGGACTTTTTTTTTTTTTTTTTTTTTTTTTTTGCGGTACACGGGCCTCTCACTGTTGTGGCCTCTCCCATTGCGGAGCACAGGCTCTGGACGCACAGTCTCAGCAGCCATGGCTCACGGGCCCAGCCGCTCCGTGGCATGTGGGATCTTCCCGCACCGGGGCATGAACCCGTGTCCCCTGCATCGACAGGCGGACTCTCAACCACTGCGCCACCAGGGAAGCCCAATGTGGAACATATTTTTATCGTTATTTCTGAGGCATCTAGGTTGGATGTAAGAGATAGTGAGGTATGAGCTTGACGGGAGTGGAGGAGGTTTGTTGGGGAGCCAGAGGAGACAGGATGGGAAAGATAGGTTGGAGCCATGCAGCCAGATGGCCATTGGGAGGATCCGTAGGGTATTTCCCAGTACATCTCCTGTAGCCTTTGTGTTTGACAACAGCTGTCCATGCTATGGACCCCCAGTCACATTGGCTGGCCCATGTAGGTGGAGAGGCTTTCCCATTCTTCAGATCACTCTGTCGGGGTGACAACTGACTCTTCCCACGTTTAAGGCTGGCCTTAGAAGACAAGTCAGTGGATGTGAACTGGGAGATTAATTTGGGCTTAGGTGAAAGGTGGAGATTCAGGAACAAAATTTCCGATATCCTGGCCTCACAAAAAGACACGGGCTTCCCTGGTGGCGCAGTGGTTGAGAGTCCACCTGCCGATGCAGGGGACACGGGTTCATGCCCCGGTCCGGGAAGATTCCACATGCCGCGGATCGGCTGGACCCGTGAGCCATGACCACTGAGCCTGCACGTCCGGAGCCTGTGCTCCGCAACGGGAGAGGCCACAACAGTGAGAGGCCCACGTACCGCAAAAAAAAACCCCCAAAAACAGAGACACCCCGGCACGTCTGGGTCTGAGGTGTGTCATAGGTCTGAATGTCCTTATAAGATTTTCCAGACCCTTGGTGCTGGAGTTTGCATGGCTGCAGCCCTGGTTTTCTCATCAGTGAAAAATAATCACTGGACCCAATAATCACCTCCAGTAAGTGGAAAATTTCTGCTGTCGGGTTAGTACTCCCAGCTCCGGAAATCAAGCACTCTAGAAGCAGAGGGTGTCTTAGCACAGGATGACTAGTACCCCAGCTGGTCAGTACTCCACCCTGTTAGTTCATTTTGCTGGTGACCTTGTCAAGAACAAATAGCTTTCTAGCAGGTCACCTCTGGAACACAGAATTTTTGAATGGGGATTAAAAACATACTTTTTGGTTTCGTTTTGGGTTTAATGAGTCAATGCTTTATTTTACAATGAGTGTTTATAACCAAACCTAAATGTGCATAGGGTCTTGAACTTCCCCCCCCTGCGCCAACTATTTCCTATTTGTTCCTAGAAAAATTCCAAGGCCAGATTTTGTTATAGCAACCAGAGGCAAATATCAAGACAGTAATGAAGAGCAAACTCGGGGAAAGGCTTTCCCTCCAATGTGGCTTGAGTTTCTGTAGGGCATCCATCGTCTGCGTGAAGCCCTGAAAGGCACGAGTGGTCCCTGCAGTCCATCGTCAGGGATCTAGTGGAGTCCAGCTGTGCCGACTGCTGGGACCCATGCTCTTGCAGGAAGCGCGTCTCTCAGGCGCCCGGGTCAGGTGCCGAAAGGCTGACTTCTTGGCTTTGATCCTCAGGCTTCGCAACCTGTCGTGTGTTGATCTTTATTTTTGTATGTCTAGTTTTCAAAATTAAATATATTGAATTATTATCATTCCATCATGCTTATCCTCTGAGGAGTTTAATAAATAAGGCTGTTGTCCCCTCAAATGCTCTTTGGAAGGAGGCAAGGTACATAGGAGTAAGCAAACAAAACAACAAGACGAGAGTCTTCAAGTGTCTGCCCACAGCGTCCCTCATACTGTTCCTTTCCTGTTTGTCCTCGTTGTCATGATGCTGCTATGAGGTCAGACTCCTTGCTCATTGGTAAAATTGTCTCTACTTTCCCTACAATCCAGCCTTCTTACTAAAAGCACTTTTGAGTTTCTAATCAGTTATTTTAGGTGTTGGCTCTGAGTAGCAGTGTGTTGGCTAATGTTTCACAGCGAGCTCTCAGAAGTAAAATTGCCGTGGGAATTCCCTTGCGGTTCAGTGGTTAGGACTCCATGCTTCCACTGCAAGGGGCGTGGGTTCCATCCCTGGTTGGGGAGCTAAGATCCCCCATGCCATGTGGCACAGCCAAAAAAAAAAGAAAAAAAAGAAAAAAAGAAAAAAAATGCCTTGGTTTGTAGAGTGTGCCAATATCTGTGGTGTAAATACTTCCACAATGGCCAATTTCTAGCTATCAGAGTAACCTTATGAATGTGGAATTGAAGAGAGATGCACACAGACAACTCTAGGGGGATAGAGTAGCTGGCTGCACCACCCCACTCATTCTGTGGACTGATCAGGCTTCTCAGCCTCGGTACTGTCGACACTTTGGGCTGGATAATTGTCGTTGGTAGCTGTCCTGTACATTGTAGGATGTTTAGCAGCATCTTTGCATCTGTTCTCCACAAACCACTCTTAACATGCACCTGAAGAGGTTCTCTTGGCATTTTGGACATGGTGTTGCAAAAAATCAGAATTCACTTCCTTGAGGAGTCTTGGGAAGAGTGATATAAAGAATCAAGGCACCAAGACAAAGCACGGCCACTAGGGGAGCATCAAGGTAATTCTGTGGACTGGATTCTAGAACAGGATAGATCATGATGGACGGTAGCGGTCCCCTAGTCCAGCCTTGTCTTTGTGTGGATGAGAGATGAGACTCAGAGGCAAGGAGGCACTTGTCCGAGGGCACAGAGCAAGCTGTGGTCGTGCCCGGGAGGTGATGTTGTAAATGTTGTGAAACGTCTCTGTGACATACGGGGGATGGGACTGACTCCAGCTTGTAGCTGTGAGTGTTTTGTAAGCTTTGCAATGTTAGGTTTTGATAGCCATATTTCGACATCTCTCTGTCCTTAACTTGACTCCTGTCCCCCCAGAAATATCTGCTCATGAAAACCATATGATAATGAGGGACTTCTTTTTCTGATAGAATTATTTCCAAGAGTTTCAGGAGTGAGTGGTTTACTCAAACGATCTGTTCAGGAGGGTCAAGCTACTTGTCATTAAAGAACAAATGTTGAAGATTGTCACTGATTCCCCTCCTGCCTGCCACATCTGCTCTGGGCCTTCTCGTGGACGAGCTATCTCAGGCTATCCTCAAATGATTTAAGGAAAGGACTTCTGGAAGCAACTGACTTTCCAGTCGCAAAGTTAAAACCACAAAATTAATGTGATAAGAAAGCCCTTCCTAGTTTGCACTGAAATGTGTTTTCAATACACAGAGGTGCCCAGTCCGAAAGGAGGCACTTGGGAGGGATTATTTTCATCAGCAGAGTTTCTTGGCTTTGGAAGTTCCAGTGTAATTAGGGCAACCACATACTAGTAAGTCAGTACACTTCGAATGCCAATAAATTGGGCTTAAGGAGAAGAGCATTTATTAGGGGATTGAGTGAAAGTGAAAGGAGTGATTTGAATCATGGATCTTTAAAAACACATCAACATTTGAAAAGAATTAGGATTTGGTGATTTTTATATGGAATAATTCATCACTTTATTCCAGATTATTTTTTTTATAATAAGAAGGACTGGCTCTTGAGAAAATCTTCCATAATGAGAGTTCATTGCCTCATGCATCTCACATGGTCCTTTGTCACACCCGCACCAGGTCCACAGCCATCATGCAGACCAACCCCACGGGGTTACCTTACAACTGTCCTTCAAGGCTCTCTGGGTAAAGGGGGTCAGTTGGATTTTTGCTTTCTTTTCCCAGAGGACACTCCAGGCTCAGCACCTTAATCAATAATACACGGGTGGGCTTCCCTGGTGGCGCAGTGGTTGAGAGTCCACCTGCCGATGCAGGGGACACGGGTTCGTGCCCCGGTCCGGGAAGATCCCACATGCCGCGGAGCAGCTGGGCCCGTGAGCCATGGCCGCTGAGCCTGCATGTCCGGAGCCTGTGCTCCACAATGGGAGAGGCCACAACAGTGAGAGGCCCGCGTACCGCAAAAAAAAAAAAATAAAATAATAATAATACAGGGGTGTCAGGTATGGGTAAGGATAAGAGGGGGGAGGTATTTTGGGTTGTGGGGAGCATTTGATGCAAATCTGTATGACACTCCCTACTCAGTGATGTTCAGGCCACACAAGGAAAGGCTTCATGGGTGACTGGAAAAAAGTTTTGTTTTTTTTTTGACATGGATTTTGAATTGACCTAATCATGTTGCTTTTTTACATTGAAGCTATCTACACAGCAACTAATGACTTTCTTAAAAGGAGTTAACACTTTATTGTGTAATCATTTGGAACTGTTTCTGCATACATTGTCAAGAACTCTTCAAAAGGATCATTATGCATCTTACCGAATTACTGTCCAGAGGAACACACCAACATATACCCCTACCTTCCGTATATGAGCACCTTATTACTGTAGTAATTTAAAAGGTCACTATGTTAGGGAATAGTATCTCATTATTATTTTTAATGATGATTTCTAGTACCTGTTTTTTTTTAATTAATTTATTTTTGGCTGCGTTGGGTCTTCGTTGCTGCTCGTGGGCTTTCTCTAGTTGCGGTGAACGGGGGCTACTCTTCGTTGTGGTGCATGGGCCTCTCATTGTGGTGGCTTCTCTCATTGCGGAGCACGGGCTCTAGGAGCAAGGGCTTCAGTAGTTGTGGCTGGCGGGCTCTAGAGCGCAGGCTCAGTAGTTGTGGCGCATGGGCTTAGTTGCTCTGTGGCATGTGGGATCTTCCCGGACCAGGGCACAAATCTGCGTCCCCTGCACTGGCAGGCAGATTCTTAACCACTGCGCCACCAGGGAAGTCCAATCTCATTATTATTTTTATTAGAATTTACATAATTCTAATGAGATTGGTTATCATTTTGCATGCCAATATTTTAAATTAAGACTTTTTTTAGGGCAATTTTAGGTTCACAGTGAAATTGAGGGGAAGGTACAGAGATTTCCTGTATGCCCTTATCCCAACACATGCATAGTCTCCCCATTATCCATAGCCCCCACCAGAGTGGTAGATTTGTTACAATTGATGACACATCCTCATCACCCATAGTCCACAGTTTACATTAGGGTTCACTCTTGATGTTGTACCTTCTATATATTTGGACAAATGTCTCATGACATGTATCAATCATTATGATAAGAAAGAGAAAGACAAATACCGTATGCTAACACATATATATGGAATCTAAAAAAAAATGTCATGAAGAAACTAGGGGTAAAACGGGAATAAAGACACAGACCTACTTGAGAATGGACTTGAGGATATGGGGAGGGGGAAGTGTAAGCTGTGACAAAGTGAAAGAGAGGCATGGACATATATACACTACCAAACGTAAGGTAGATAGATAGTGGGAAGCAGCCGCATAGCACAGGGAGATCAGCTCGGTGCTTTGTGACCACCTAGAGGGGTGGGATGGGGAGGGTGGGAGGGAGGGAGATGCATGAGGGAAGGGATGTGGGAACACATGTATATGTATGACTGATTCACTTTGTTATAAAGCAGAAACTAATAAAAAAAATAAAGTATTAAAAAAAATCATTATGATATTGTACAGAGTATTTTCACTGCCCTGAAAATCCTCTGCATTCTGCCTATTCATCTTTCCCTCCTCCTCCCAACCTCTGACAACCATTGTCCTTTTATGATTTTTTTTTCAAAGTGGAAAATGTAGGAGTAACAGCTTTCAGTTCTAAGGAAATGTTCTATTAACATTCATAAGCCCTAGGAAGTAGGGGGTAAAATTGAGGATCAAGTAGAGTCAAGAATTTGATCTGTAGTATTTGCCCTTGAGCCGACATCAGAGATTTCCAGAGCTTAGCACTGCACCCTTGCAACATTGCCCACGGTACAAGAGCAGTGCCCAGAGATGCCAAGACATGAGCAGTATTGGTCCTTGGAAATAGCAGATTCCAAATAGCTGTCTTACTAGACTATTCCTTCTGAAGATCTGTTTGTGCCAACTTCTTGGCTTTGTCATATGATCCTCCCTGGCTCTGCAACACAGATGTGAAAAGGGAAGGGAGCGTGCCGTTGAATTTCATTTCTAAAAGGGAAAATACACAGTTAACTTTGGGACTTTATTTTATTTTTTCTTTTTCTGCTATTTGTTAAATTGGGGTATAGTTGATTTACAATGTTGTGTTAGTTTCAGGTGTATAGCAAAGTGAATCAGTTATACATATTCATATATCCACTCTTTTTAAGGTTCTTTTCCCATATAGGCCATTATAGAGTATTGAGTAGAGTTCCCTATGCTATACAGTAGGTCCTTATTAGTTATCTATTTTATATATAGTAGTGTGTATATGTCAATCCCAGTCTCCCAATATATCCCTCCCCAACTTTGGGACTTTTAAAGTAGTAACATTATTCCCCATATGTATCCATAGCCATATGTAAAAATAGATCTACAGTGTGGTGTATACATGTATGTTGCTTCTCACTGTAAAATGGTTAAGCCTGATGGGCTGTTTCAGACTAGATTTTGGGGGTTGGCTGGATGCATCAGCCAGGATCTGGTCCTCAGTTTGTAGACTGTATTGGGGGTGCTCAGTGTTGGGGGATCCATTCATCCCATCTAAACTCATAAACCTGTTTTATTCATCAGAACAACCTACCGGACTGTGAGGTCCTTGGAGATAGAACTCAGCTTATTTTGTATCCTTAGTGCTTAGCATAGGGCCAGGCATGTAATAGGTTCTTTTTTTTAAAAAGTGTTTTACAGCTTTATTGAAGTATAAATGATGAGAATCAATTACACATTTTTAAAGTTTTCCATTTGATGAGTTTTGATATACACATACACCCCTCAAACCATCACCACAATCAAGACAACGAACGTATCCATCACCTCCAAAGTCCCCTTGTGTTCCTTGGCAGTATTTCTCCCCCTTTCCATTGTTTCCAGACAACCATGGTTCTGCTTTCTGTCACTATAAATTAGCTTGAATTTTCTAGAATTTTATTTAAATGGAATTATAGGACACATACTCTTTTTTTTTTTGTAGTGGGGAAAGGTTCTGGCTGTGTTCACTCAATGTAATTATTTTGAGATTCATCAATGTTGTTCTATATATTAATAATTTGTTCCTCTTTATTGCTGAATAGTATTCCATTGCATGAATCATAATAGGTACTTAACAAATAATAGGTACTTAAAAATTATGTTTTAAAAATATAATTAGGGGAGGAGTGGATACCGGGGATACCACTGTATTTCCACTGAGCATGTTCACTTAGGAAGTCAAAATAGAAATTGGGAGATGACTTGGCATGGTAGAGACTTTTGTTATCATTCAATATCTGTTCTCCCTTCTCTCACAGTATACAATGCCTGAGTTTTGGCTGGGCACAGAACTGTCTAGAATAAAGTTTACATTTCCCAGCCAGCCTTCTGTGCAGCTAAGTGTGGCCATGTGACTAAGTTGTGACCGATATGATGTAAACAGAAAGGGTGTGTGAAAGTTTTAAGAAGTCTCCTTAAAAGAAGGGGGATTTCCTTTGCCTCCTCTTCCTCCCTCCTGCCGCCTGGAATGTAGTCATAATGTCTGGAGCTCTAGCAGCCATTTTGGATCAGAAGGGACCTTGAGAATGGAAGCCACTCATGGCAGAGCAATAATGTAGAAGAAGCCTGGATTCCTGAGATCATGAGTGCTGACCCAGCTCTGAACTAACTACTTCCAGACTCCATGACTGTGAGAGAGAAATAAACTTTGATCTTGCTTAAGCCTTTTTGAAGACACTTTTGTGTCATTCTGTTTATTGAAGCCAAAACCATCCTTGTTAATACAGTGGTAAGGATAGAATTAGAACAAGAAGGAGTTTGATGTTGCTGAAAGGTAATTCTATCATGCCCATGTGTCCATCTTCACTCAAAGAATGTTTCTGAGTAGAAACGTGACATCAGCTACTGGAATCTGTTTTGGTGAATTCTGGCAAAACACTGACAAATCATTGTTAACAATTCTCCTTTTCCCAACCATGCAATTCACTCCCATCTATTTATAACCATCATTGACATTAGACTTCTCAAAATTATAACTTATTTTAGATTTATTTGCTTTTAACTTGGTGGCTGTCTGCTGGGATATGGGGTTAGCCTAATCTCATTAAATTTTTTTATAAATAATAGTTACAGTGACTTATTTGGAAATGCTCTCTATAGATGTCTGGTCTCATTTATCGTGTATGAATTCTTATGTTTAATTCCCAGTGATGGTTTAGGTTGTGATCCTCTCTCTCTTTTTAATTTGAAATATTTCAAACATACAGAGAAGAGCGTATGTCCAGATGTCAAATATCTGGCAAACATGACAATGTAGAACCGTAGCTGTCAACTTTATTGATTTAGCAGTGGAATCCTTTTTTCAAATGGCACCGTATGCAGAATCCCATTATATAAAATATCAGAGCTTCCATGGTTGAAGCGGAAGTGGAGGGCTTGAAGCCTCACTGGATAAACCTTTCTCTTTCCCTTCTCCACTGTGGAGGTCTTTGAGATGTGCTCACAGAGCATGAAGGCCCCATGAATGTAGCTGAAAACCACATTTAGAATATGTTCAAGATCCAGAAAGCAAGCTAAACACTGTTCTGCTCAATCAAAATAGGTGACACAAGGCCCAAATGTTTAAACCCATTCGTTTAGTTCATAATGGAGCCTGTAAGACTCTCATTCAGATCTCTGTGCTCTTATTCTGATCACAGTTCTAGTAAGCTTTGTAATCTGGTTTCCCAGTTATAGAAGAATAGAAGAACAACTCAGAGGGGAAAGACACAAACATAGCCAGACATGACTGGTAGCAGTTAGACCAATGAGAGGGGAGGCTAGGATGTTAAAAAAAGACAAACACAAGTCATTAAAAACCACATTCTGAGGTCATTTAGGGTAGATGTACCCTTCCTAATTTATTCCAGTGGGTCACGAAGGCATGATTTTATGTATTTTTATATGCGTGCATGTGTGTGTGTGTGCGCACGTGTGTGTATTTAGTGAGAGTGGGTGTATTGTAGTATATAATATATGGTATGTACATATGCCTACAGTATTTTGCTTGGTGTTTATGATGATGACCCTGAGAAGAAAAGTCCCTCTTATCTTTTATATTTTATATTCTGTTTTATCATAATATCCATAATACTTATTGAAATGATTATTATATGCCACGTACTGTTCTAGTATTTTATGTTGTTAACTTATTTAACCCTCAGCACTAGTTTATGAAGTAGAGACTATCCCCAGAGACACAGAGAAGTTAAGTCCCTTGCCCAGTGTCACGCAGCGAGCGTGTGTTGGAGCTGGGATTCAAACCCAGACATCCTGGCCCCAGGGCCCATCTCTTAATATGTACCATATCTTAGAAGAATTTCCCATGTTTAAACAATAAAGTGCAAACATCTTGTAGCTAGCAAGTTTTTCTCTTGTCTGGAAAACTCACTTATCCAGTAAGTGGGAAACTCACTTGTCCTCCAACAATCCTGGGAAAATGAAAGAAAAAATTGAATTGAATTGAATTGGATCTGGAACCCAGGTCTCCTAATGTCATATCTAAAGTGCTTTCCCCTCTGCTTTGTGGCTTGTCAGGAGGGCCCCAGAGAGGCAGGCTAACCGGAGCAGGTCTGAGTAATCGGAAAATACCCCACAATCGGACTTGGCGGTGGAAGTGAAACACGTGGACCTAAACTGCCTGCAGGATGATTGCGTTTTCATTTATAGTACTGTCATATTCCTAGTGGTTCAAGAGGTGTTTTGGAGTTGCCATAAAGGCTACTGTAATTTTTAGAGGTATTTTCTTTCTGGCCTGTGTTTATATATTGTGGTGGAAGAGTCAGAAGGCTTCAAGCTTCAAAAGTGAATCCTGTTTCAAGTTACAAAAGTGCCAGGATGTGGGCTGCAGTTCAGCATGTGTTGCCTCAGGCACTGGGATTGGCCTGGCTTTATGTCCAACTTTGGTTGCTGTTCTTTGTGCTCGGGATACAGAAACTGCCTTGGCTTTTCCTATTGTTATGCATGTAGGTACAGACTCATTTCCACCTTTCTGGAATGAAACATTATTTCAAGGGAAGCTTCTGACTGTAAAAGGTCCACATATTCTGAAGGAGACTCAGGAGCACATTTTCTCATAGGGCTGATGTCTTAATCAGTTTGGGCTGCTATAATTAGAGAACATAGACTGGGTGGCTTAAACTACAGTTATTTCTATAGTTCTGGAGTTTGGAAGTCTGAGATAGGGTGCCGGCACGGTCAGGTTCTGGTGAGGACCTCTTCCTGGTTTACAGATGGCCGCTTCCTTGCTGTATCCTCACATGGCAGAGAGAGATCATTTCTCTTATGTTTCTTTTTATAAGGGCACTAATACCACTATGAGGGTTCTACCCTCATGACCTAATTACTTCTCAGAGACCGCTTCCAAATACAGTCTCACAGGGGATTAGAGCTTCAGTATATGAATTTTGAAGGGACACAAATATTCAGTCCATAGCACCTGGGGTGTTAATTTATTATATATTTTCCCTTCAGTGTTATTCTCATGATTGCTGTAAGTGGATGGGTCACATGCAACATATCACATACACATACACATGGTCCATCAACCAGGCTTTAAGGCAATTAATTTTCTTACTTTTTTTTTTTTTTGTGGTACACGGGCCTCTCACTGTTCTGGCCTCTCTTGCTGTGGAGCACAGGCTCTGGAAGCGTAGGCTCAGCGGCCATGGCTCACGGGCCCAGCCGCTCCGCGGCATGTGGGACCTTCCCGGACCGGGGCATGAACCCATGTCCCCTGCATTGGCAGGCAGACTCCCAACCATTGTGCCACCGGGGAAGCCCTTCTTACTTTTTTAAAGAAGATAAGTAAGTCAAAATAAAACAAATAAAAATGCTCAGCACATTTGTGGAACTCTTAGGAAAATCAAATTCCTGATAATTTCTTAATCACACCACACTGTTTCAGCCCAATCCTACTTAATCCCCTCTTCCCCATACATGCTTGGCTGCTGAACTTCTAGTCAACTTACAAATCCCAGCTTCTATATGACCACTTTTGTGTTGTTTCTGAACATTGAACATATCTCTATTACAAAACATATCTCAGGGAGTAGTCATTATTTGTTGCATATCCACTGCCTTTATTTAGGTGTGAGTTTTGTGAAGGTAGGATTCATACCTTATGTATCACCATACCTTTGCACATAGTAGGTGTGGTGTGCAGAAATCTAAGGTGGCCTCCAAGATTCCTACCCTCTGGCATACACACTTCTCCTTGCGTGTGGATGGAGCCTTTTAATATGACAGGTGTCTTGCCCCCACTAGGTTATGTTATGTGGCTAAGGTAAGGGGTTTTGAAAATGTAATTTAAGTCCCAAATCAGTTGATTCTGAGTTAATCAAAAGGGAGATATATACAGGGTTGGCCTGTCCTAATCAGGTGAAGGCCCTTGAAGACGGACTGGGCCCTTCCTGAAGGAAGAGAATCTCCTGCTGGCTTTGAAGAAATAATTAGCTATGTTTTAAGAACATGGGTCTGCATGGCAAGGACCCAAGGGTGGCCTCAAGGAGTTGAGAACAGTTCATGGCCAACAGCTATCAAGAAAATGGGGATACCTACAGTTACAAGGAAGTGAATTCTGCCAACAACCTGAATAAACTTGGAAGTGGATCCTTCCCCGTCAAGCCTCTGGATGGGGATGTAGACTGGCTGACACCTTAACTGCAACTTTTTGAGAGCCTGAGTAGAAACCCAGTTTAGCCACGCCCGGACTCTTGACCCATGGAGACTCTGGGATGGCAAACGTACGTTGTGTTAAGCCACTAAAGTTGTGGTGATTTATTACACAATACTAGAAGACTCATACACTTGGCATTTCTTAAATGTTAGTCATATTTAATTTAATCAGGGGCTTAGAGTATTTAAAATGAATCTTCACTAACGTTTTGGTCAACTTTGAGAATGTGGACATCTTAGAGAGTTGCTATTTCCCTTTGAGCATTCCACCCACTCAATCAACTTCGCACACTGCCAGGGTTCCCACACATACCAGCTTCTGATCGTCTGGAAATAGGAAGTGAGATTCTCTCCAGCCATCATTAGTATTCTTGGGAGATAGAAAGGATGAAAATTGATGTTGAAATGAGACCACCATCGTTTTCTCAGTCTGCTCACTACGTACAGAGCTCAGGATGATTAGAAAATGTAAAACTCATGTGAATGGCTGGAGCCTCTTTAGTTAAATCCCATTTACATAGATCGGTTTTCCCAAAGGACAGAAGTTAGCTAAACTTAGGCAATTAAAAAAAACCCAACAACCAAACACAAAACTAGAACCTTTGGCAAGAGCCGAAAAACATGGAGGAGTTAAACCATATCAGATGTAATGGTTTGTCTTAAGAAGTGTTTGGTTTGTTGTCTATACGCATGGGTGTTTTTTAAAGGCAGATGTAGAAGCAGAACTTGCAAGATCTTTAGCTACCGAGATAGAAGTCCCGTATGTGGGGTTTGGTTCCACCAAAGCAGTCGATACCATCAGATCACTGATGACCCAGGCAGGGATGCGTTGCCAGTTCTCTGTCCCAGTCCAGAGCCAACTCAGGGGCTGTGGCAACAGAGGGGCTGTGAATGTGGCTGAAGACAAAATTAGACCAACCCTGGCCTTGATGTTTCACCAAGAGCAAGTACGCAGGACCTTGAAATACCTCCTTAGGGGGACCCTCCTTGCTGTTCTGCCATGGGAGCAAAGAACAAAGTTTTTCATCCTGGAGCTTCTTTCCTCCAGTTGCCAACATTTTCAATTTCATTTGCCCTTGGCTAAATGTAGCTTCCTGTTTCTAAGAAAAGAGGCCGAAAGAGCGTTTTGAAGGCCTCACAGACAGTCTCAGAAGGCTTCATGAGCAGCAAACAACTCTGAGCGAACAACAATTTGGTGAGTTAAGTGTAAACGGATCAGAGACATATGGATTACATTTTTGGGGAAATACACACGGGCTTACAATGTAAAGCAGGGCAGTGGTGGGGGGAGTGGAGAAGAGAATGCTTTGAAAAATGTGGTTTGGGTCTTGCCAATTGCAAAATGTTTGAAACAAATAATCTGAGATGCTTTGCCCAGCCTAGAGCATGGCTAGATTCACCCTTTCCTTCTACTTAGGTGTCATTTTCAGACTCGACACACACGCCAGTGTTGGTTTGGGTCTTGAGTAGATTTTTTAAAATGCAGTTATTTAGAAGTATCATTGCATGTGACTTCTGTGTATTCTCTGAGTGTGAAGGGTGGGGTGGTGTTGGGGAAGAACTGGGCATTTAGAAACATTTCTCTGCCTCTAGGCTAAACTGCTTCTGAACCCGTCTGGTATATTTCTACTTGTGGAGGGTCCCAATCCAGGCTGTGCTAGTGAGGTGATGTGGCAGCTTGAGAAAGTTACTTAGCCTCAGTCTTTCCACCTGTAAAATGGGGATAATATTACCCACCACAGGGCCCATAGGGGTTGACATGCTGGATGGTGTAGTGTTAGGAGTACGGATTTAGGAGGCATATTCCTGGGATGCCATCACAGCTCTGACCCTCCTGTGAACTTGGGCAAGTTCTTTGGCCTCTTTGTGCTTTAGTTTCTTCATCTGTATCATGGGGAAAATGTTAGCATCCACCACATAGGGTTACCTTGAGAATTAAGAGTTATCATAATTAAATAAGTTAGCAGAGTACCTGGCCCATAATAAGTGTCTGGCAAATGCTAACAGTCACTAGTTGTTTATAATTTCTCTTGTTCCATGAAGCCTTTGGATATTGTAGAACATAAGGCAACTTCACATTGAGTCGGGGGACAGGGCAGTACCTCACTCCATCTGCAGGGCTCCCCTCCAGCCCATGTACCTTTTCTTACTGCTTCAGCTTGTAGATTAATTCTTGATTTCTTTCACCCCCAATTAAAAGGCAGGTAGATGCCTCGGTCTAAAATTAGGCTCATCTTTTTCTCCCTTCTGGTATAGAACATTTTCTCTCATCTCCTTTACCACCATCTAATACCCAGAGTCACTTTGTTCAAGAGTCCAACTAAATCGTACTAGAGTGTGAGCGAATTCTGGGGACTCAAATGGAAGAAAATCATGAGCTCAGAGTTGTGTTGCTTCAACACATTGCTTCTCAGTCCTTCTTGCACGTTAGGATGAACTGGGGAATGTTAAAAATGTAAGAGACGTTTTGAGGGTGGAGCTTGGGCATTAGTAAGTTTTAGAACTCTCTAGATGCTTCTAAGGTGTAGTCAGGGCTGAGAACCACTCTGTCTAAGGCATTCAGTGGGCATTGCAGGTGCTTCTTGTGGTCATTTATTACCCCCCCCCCTTTGAACTCATTGGCCCTTCCTTTGGAGGCCAGAAAAGACCTGATTTCTGTCCTTCACGCAGTGGGCAAGATTTCCTCTGGGGCTCTGTCTCTGGGGTGGCAAAAGCAAGGCCACTTCCTCTTGGAACCTGAGGCAGGCTCTGGGTCAGAGCTGCTGCTACCAGGTGGTTGGTGTTTCCCACCCACACCCCAGCTCTGCTCTGAGGGACTTGTCTGAATCCATCCCTTCTTTGCCTGCCTCATGCCTTCTAGCTGCTGTTTCTCTGCTCTTCCTCTCTTGATCAGCCCAGTTTTGCTTCTTCCTGTCCTTTTTGCTTCTTGGCCACTACCCTCTTCTGCTCTGTTAAACATAGTCTTAGAGGCTGTGCAGTGGAGTGAAGGAAGAGGGGACTTGGAGTCGGAGCTGGGTTTAAATCTCTCCTTGGGGACTTCCCTGGTGGTAAAGAATCCGCCTTACAATTCAGGGGACACGGGTTCGAGCCCTGGTCAAGGAACTAAGATCCCACATGCCGCGGGGCAACTAAGCCTGTGCGCCACAACTACTGAGCCTGCGCGCCTCAACAAGAGAGCCTGTGTGCCACAAACTACAGAGCCCACGCACCCCGGAGCCTGGGTGCCACAACTAGAGAAGAGAGAACCCACACACCACAACTAGAGAGAAGCCTGCGTACCACAAGGAAGAGCCCGCACTCTGCAACAAAAGATCCCGCAGGCGTCAGCGAAGATCCTGCATGCTGCAACTAAGACCCGACGCAGCCAAAAATAAATTAAATAAATAAATCTTAAAAAAAAATAAACATCTCCTTGGCTTCTGACAAGTTACTTAATCTCTCTGGGCCTCAGCTCCTCATTTTGTAAAATAGGAATAATGTTGTCTAGATGTTTCTATTGCTGCAAAAATTAAGGGAGATAAGGCAGGGGTATTTGTTGTGGCAGTGGCAGCAGGTGCCTACAATGGTGACGGTGGTGATGGTCGTAGTGGTGGTTTTGGTAATGGTGTTGGTGGTTTGGTAGTGGTTGTAGTGGTGACCATGACAGTAGTGTTGGTGGTAGTCGTGGTGATAGAGATGTTTGTGATTGATGGTGATGGTGGTGATCAAAGTTCAGTCAAGAAAGCAGAAAGTAGGAGGAAAAGCTGTTCAGAGGAACCACATGGGAAGCAAAGACAGAAGGGTCTTTGTTTGCATTGCCTGAGGCCATGGGAATCACTGGTTGTATTGGTTAGCATTTGATCAAGAAAGCGCAGCTACTCTGAGTGACATGGAATAAGGGATTCACTATAGAGGGTAGAAGCTTCCTCAACACTGTAACTCCTAAGCACTAGAGGGAACACCTACAGCCTGAGGATGTTGACCACCAAAGAGACCTCTAGGTCCAGCTGGAGGATTTAGCAGGAGTAGATACCAGGAGCAGAGAGGAGGGTCAGTGCCAAGAAAAGAAGCCATTTAATGGGACACCAGGGCGAAGCCAGAGGTACACTGGGATCCCGAAGAGGGCCAGGTGTTTGCAACCTTACCCAGCCCATGATTGTGAAATCAAGGATGAGTACGAGAGATGTCCAGTCTTTGGCATGCCCTCAGCTTGTCTCTAGTTACACAGTTATCAGGCCACCCTCTTCCTAATACTCTGGCTTCGGAAGCCTTCATTTACCAACAGATAGAATTATGATCTTATTTTTATTTTGTAATTTGCAAATTTTCTTTATCAAAGATGCATTTAGAATTTGGCTTGACTATATGCTCTCCCATTGGTCTGTCACTGTTCTAATCTACATCACATATACTTGGGTGGCGGGAAATGAAGTAGTTGGGTTTGAGTTTTGTGCTGTGAAATGAGTGGTTGGAGATTTGGTAGTCAGAATCATATTCTCCACTCCCTCTTTTTCTTTATTTACTTTGCTACCTGGTTTGTGAATATTTTCTCCAGTTGCAAGCAATTTACACAAATTGTAAACTATGTAACTGCTGTAATCTCTGTAACTATGACTAGAGACTGAAAAATGACCAGTTGTCATCAGATCTGAAAACTTGTAGAAAGGGTCCACTCGCTGGTGGCCTCACGCCTGACACTTCTCAGATGGTGGACAAGTTATTGTAATTATTTGCACCTCAGCTTTCTCATCTGTAAAATGAGCAGGTTGCCTTACATTTCATGCTGCGTTCCTTGAAGCCCTAGGTGTTGCTAGAGAACTCGTTGGGGGTTTGGGGTTGCGAAGGGCATGGGGTCCAGGCTCCCCACATCTCTAACTCAACTAGCAAAGAGCCACTTATGTCTACTTTATATATTTGGTTTCTGTGGTAGATTGGATTACTGATCAGCAAATAAGTCACTCCCTTTCTCTCTTCCTTGGAGCAGACCACATTCTCTTGTCCTTCTGGTTTGGGGCTTGGCCATGTGACTTACTTTGACTTACTTTTGAATTATTTATGGAATGTGAGAGGATGTGATGTTAGCAGAGACTTTAAACATGTACTTGCCTGGTTTGGCGCCTCTTGTGCTCTTCTGTTTACTATGAGAATGTGCTCACAGGTAGCCACTGGGCAAAGAAAATGAGAGATGTGTGGCGCAGACCTAAACCCAACCCATAGCCTGAAGCAGAGCTTCCCCAGCCAAGTCCCATCCAGACCAGCTTACGATCAACCTGCAGATCTGTAGGCAGAGAATAAACGTTGTTAAAAGCATTCTAGGGCTTCCCTGGTAGCGCAGTGGTTGAGAGTCCGCCTGATGATGCAGGGGACACGGGTTGGTGCCCCGGTCCGGGAAGATCCCACATGCCACGGAGCTGCTGGGCCCGTGAGCCATGGCCGCTGAGCCTACGCGTCCGGAGCCTGTGCTCCGCAACGGGAGAGGCCACGACAGCGAGAGGCCCGCGTACCGCAAAAAAAAAAAAAAAAAAGCATTCTATTTGGGGGTGGTTTGTTACACAGCATCATTGCAGCCATAACTAATACAGCTTATAAATATGTTTTAGTGAATAATCAGATTCTTTGGTTTAAAACAAGTTTGAAAAGCACTGGCTTTGCTGATTCTCCAGCTCCTCCATTCAGTTCTAACATCTTATGGTTCTTTCTCTGTGTGTATATAGGAGAGGGAGGGAGAATGAAAGGGTTTTGGAAATGAGAAAAATCTTGTGGAAAAAAAGAAAAGAGAAACTGTTTTTCTTTCTGAGGGATGAGGAGGTTGTTAGGGAATAGAGGTAGGTACATCCACAGTTTAAGGATGTTTTATTTCTTCTTTGAATCCTCCAGTAAACAGATTTCTCCCCTGGCATTATTTCACACTGTTACATTATTTCATCCTTTTTTTGTGTTCCATTTGCACAATCTCTGAAATCCCAGGAGGAAGGTGAAAGAATAACATTGCACATAGCCCTGGGTTGTGTTGTATTTATTTCAGTTCAGGTTGGGCCATTCTCTTGGGCTTAACCTTGTACTGACCTTTTTGATTCCAGACAAGATGGCAAAGCTTTGCTAACAGATTCAAAATTATACTCTTAAGGAACAGAAACAGTTTACTTTCCCAGCCAAAGACGTTTTCCATTCTTATTATTTGTGTTCGTGGTCACAAATGAGGTTCCAGGGAGGTAATTTTGAGGAATTCGTAGACTACTTTACTGCTGAAGTGCATGCATATATACCCTGGGGTCTTAAACAGTTGGCATGCCACCCCAAACTCTGGATAGATTAACAGCAGTTTGGAGGGAGGAGGAAGGTTTTAGACTATTTTCAGGCTAATTTTTGCTTCAGCCCTTTGCAACATCGTTTCATTTTACTCCTAAAGTTTTGAGAACATCTCAAATGTACATGTAAAACCATTGTCCAAAGCCAAGAAAAAGCAGTATTTGTATGCCCTCTGTTCTAACGAATAATTAAAGGGTTACTATATCATGTTTGAAGGTAGGTTGCACAACATTTTGGATCAGATAATGGAAGGATGGTTCTATGTCCCAGAAAGAGTCTTTGTGGGGTTTGGGACCCCAGCACGAGGCAGGGTTTGAGGCCATCTCTGCCATCAGCCTGTGCTCAGGTTGTGTCTTACACTGATGGCCATCTGAATCTGGGTATCAAGTGATTCGCTTGCTTGTTTATACTTTGAGGACAACAGAAACTGCTTAATATTTAATGCCAGAAATTGGCACTGCCTATGCATAGGGAGCTCTATGGTCGTGCTCTGGAGGACCTGAGTCTATGACCCACAGTGCCATGTAGGACTTGAGGAGACAATTTATTTTAGGTTGACTAATGAGTATCTAGCAAAAAAATGTGCCAATAATTGTATTTATTGAGTTCCAGGAGATTTTAAAATAAAAGCCCTTTTCTGGTAACCTCTAAAAAGAATAAAAGAATATATACCTACTCAACTAATAGAAAGGGAAGATGGAATTAAAAAAGATAAAATCAATTTAGATAAAGGCAAGCAAATAGTAAGGTGGGATATTTAAATCCAAATGAGTCAATTACTACATTAAATGTTAATGAACTAAATATTACAATTGAAAGGTAAAAGTTGTCAGACTGAATAAGAAAACAAAACCCAAGTATATGCCCCTTACAAGTGACATACTTCAAAATAAGGTGTCTATAAATGGCCACAGCTTTTTCTGAAAGCAGTGACATACTTCAAAATAAGGTGTCTATAAATGGCCACAGCTTTTTCTGAAAGCAGCATGGTGGTATGCACCAAGAGTCATAAGCTTGTTCACACTCTTTCATCTTTTAAGTCCTTATAATAGTTAAGACTTCAGAGTCTAGAGTGGGATAGACCTTAGTTCAAATACCATCTCTGCCCTGTACAAGCTGTGTGATCTTGGGCAAATAATAATCTTTGCATTTTCCATCTGTAAAAGGAGGGTAATTAATACTTTTCCCAAAGGGATTTTTTGAGCAGTCAGTGATATTTGGGGTAAAAAGTGCTTAGCCCAGAGCCTGGCATGTGGTAACTACTCAATAAATATTAGCTGTTATAATCACCACTACAGCTGTTTTTATTATCAGGGAAATAATTATATCAGGGATATAATTAAGCTAAAGGAAAATGTTGTACGCATAAAGATGTTTATTGCATCATGTCTATAAAAATAAGAAATTAGATGGGAATTCCCTGGCGGTCCAGTGGTGAGCACTCTGCCCTTTCTTTGCCGTGGGCCTGGGTTCAATCCCTGATCAAGGAACTAGGATCTTGCAAGCTGTGCAGCGTGGCCACAAATAAATAAATAAATAAAAAATTAGAAACAATCTGAAAGTCTCATTCACTCATTCAGTCATTCAATTCAACAAACATTTATTGAGATCCTGTTGTGTGCCAAGCATTGTTTCCCACTGTTTGGGAAAGATCCCTGTTTTTGTGATGGGGAACATATAGCTAACTTGTGGGGCAATAAGTCAATGGAATGTTCTGCAGCTGTTAAAACAATAGCAATGAAGACATGGAAAGTTGTTTGTAGTATCAGTAAAATCAAAAAGTAGAAGAGGGGCTTCCCTGGTGGCGCAGTGGTTGAGAGTCCGCCTGCCGATTCAGAGGACATGGATTCGTGCCCCGGTCCGGGAAGATCCCACATGCCGCGGAGCAGCTAGGCCCGTGAGCCGTGGCCGCTGAGCCTGCGCGTCCAGAGCCTTTGCCCTGCAACGGGAGAGGCCACAACAGTGAGAGGCCTGTGTACCACACACACAAAAAAAAAAGTAGAAGAGGAAAACATGGATACCTTAAAATATGTGTGGGTGGAGCATTTGAAAATGAAAATGGTTGAAAGAGTGATGGGATCATGTGTTTTGTTTTGCAATAATATGAAATGTTTTTACAGTATTATGAAAAAATATATGTAAGTAATTGAGAAAAGCAAATTGGCACAAGAAAAGCCTCTTATGGTTTAGGAATCAAAGTGAGGCCTGTAGGCAGAAGAGGAAATTGCCTAGATATCAGGGAAGGAAAATTTGCTATTTCAAAACAGGAATGACTGTTGCAGCTTCTCTGTGCATGGGATTAGTGGGTTTCATGCCAGGGGAAGGTGTTTTTTTTTTTGTTAAGGAAACCTTATTAAGCAGATGAGAAAAAGAGGCCCCGAAGCCACTAGGAAGAGAGTGTTCAGACTTAAACATGTCCATATAATAAAGTAACAGAAATTTTCCATTTTCCCTTGGCAGTTTGTGGGTAGAGGGAGACAGAGGGATTTAGAGCCTGGAAAACTGGGAGAAGATAAGCAAGAAAAGATCCAGCTAGAGAGGGTGAGAGTGGTGGGAACAGAATAGCAACTTTAAGAACACTGATGACCAATATTCAATTTTAAGCTATTTTCTGTTATGTTTTTTCCAAACTTCAGTCAAACTATGATTAGGCACAAAAGTGATTCTCCATTCATTTGGGGAATGAATTGGGGGAGGGGGTAGTGTCTGAGCGGAGGGGAGCACACACAGGTGCACAGAGAAAACCATAAATGCAGGAGGCAAGATGGTAAACACAGACCAAGAAGTCCCTGGAAGGGAAGATTTATGTGAGGTGGCCAGGAGACCATGAGTGCCCCTGCCACGCCCCCACTTAGGAGTCTGGAGGAGAGTACTGTACTCCCATGGGATGGGGGCTCAGGCCATTTGTTTGGATATTAAAAGAAGGCTGGTGCCATAGGATGGACGTTCAGAGTTCACATACACAGCTGATCTGAGGGATCCTGGCCAGAGGTTACCTTTTTCATGTTGACCCTTCTTGGAACCTTGAACTACTTCATCGCCATCATTAGCAATACAATCTTTTGCAAATGGACACCACTCAGCCCAGAAATCCTGCTGCTTTAGGTGCGGCAAGGTCTGGGAGAAGTCCTGACTTTCCATGAAGGCCTTAGGGAGAATGGGTTTGGCAGATCACTTAGCCATTTAGGCAGGAGGTTGGGCAGGTTTTGGTGGATGTTGGCATGGGGAGTGAAGGACAACAAACAGGCTTGAGTAAGAGTGATTCTAGGGTCCTGAGGCTGGACAGTGTCGGATGGAGGTGGAGGTGGTGGAAGGGACAAAAAAAGGGGAATGGGGTCTAGACCTGCTCCCAGGGGACCTTGTGACAATGGGCCTTTTAGGAATGGTGCTCAACTTCAAGGCTTCTAGAATAGCAACACTGTGTGGCCTCGGTGGACCAAGGAGGGGCTGGGTGGGAGCCGGCTGCCCCAGGTGCAGGGCACAGGGGAGGGGGCGGGGGAAAGGGGAGTACAGTGTCTGCAGAGAATTCAAAAACAGTAAGAAAACAAACTGCATTACAAATAGCTCAATTTCATTTCTTTTTATGGCTGAGTAATATTCCATTGTATATAGATAGCTAGTGGGAAGCAGCCGCATAGCACAGGGAGATCAGCTAGGTGGTCTGTGACCACCTAGAGGGGTGGGATAGGGAGGATGGCAGGGAGGGAGACGCAAGAGGGAAGAGATATGGGAACATATGTATATGTATAACTGATTCACTTTGTTATAAAGCAGAAACTAACGCACCATTGTAAAGCAATTATACTCCAATAAAGATGTAAAAAATAAAGAAAAGAAAAGAAAACAAACCGCATCATGTGTCAACAGTTCCAGACACCGTGGTGATAAATACCCCTCCCTGCTGGGACATCCGGGTTCGGGCCATCCCTGCTCCCTGGTCCACTGCCTCTGCTGTGAGATGGGGAGCAGCCGGAGAGGGGAATCCAGAAGGGGCACGTGCAGGAGAGAAGCCCAGATTCCTCCACCTGGTGAATGAGAGACTTCTCAGGACTGAACTTGAAAAACATGAGCCTGGCTAAGGGCGGGACAAGAAAATCCTCAGAAGACGGCAGCTGAGCAGAGGTAAAGCAAACTTCGGTGCCAAGCCGGTGGCAGCTGGGTATACAGGTGGCTCACATCCTCTGCGAGCGCTCAAGATTCGTGTCTTTTCAGAGAAAACAAAAGACGTAATCTCAGCTGTGATGGCAGGCTAGTGCCTCTTCCATGAAAGATCACAGCCCCAGCAAGATTTGGAGAGACTATTCTAAGAAAAGCTGGAAAAGGAGCACTTGGTCATCCTATAGACCCTGGGGCACGCCTCAGGGCTGGGAGGAAGCCTAGATCCCTTCTTAATCCAACTGTGTATAAGGATGGAGGCCAGTGAAGCTTAGATGGGCAGTTACCAGAGCGTGGTCCTCTAGCCAGCAGCCTCAGCATCACTTGGGCACTTGTTAGCAAAGCAGATTCTCAGACCCCACTTCACACCTACTGAGTCAGAAACTCTGGGGCTGGGGCCAGCAATCTCCATTTTAAGAAACCGTCCTAGTGATTCTGATGCCTGCTAAAGTTTGAGAGCCACAGATTCAGAGTGGACTCTGGGGTTTGTTTTCCTCTGAGGGGTGGTGACAGGTAACCCCCCTCCTCTTCCTCAATCCGGGCACCTGGGACTTGCGGGGCTTCGAGGGTGAATGATAGGACAGGGTTAGGGAAGAAGACACAGGTAGGTTTTTGTTTGTTTGTTTTTAGTTTTTATTCGTGAACAGCGTTAGTTAGCTACTGGATCTGTGGACTGTATTGTGAAAGATTCCAAAGACACCTCAGTAATTCCATTCCAGTGTCTCATTCTTCTTATGTTTGGAAAATTTAATCCAATGGTCTTACCCAGTCCTTAGTGTTTGGGCAAGTTCTACCAATTGTCTAATGAAATCCCATCTACTGTACATGCAAATCTTGAGGGAATGCGACCCTAGAAATGACAACTTTCATCACAAGGTTTTTGATCCTAACATTCAAAGCTGGGCCCAGGCAGCCCTGTGTGTAGTGGACACTCCTGGTCACCTGCTGAGGCCCTGGGGCATGAATAGTGGCCGGGATCATCACACCGTGTTGGGAGGCTGTGTAATGAGGCAGAGAGCACATCAGTTTTGAGAGTCAGGTAGGGTTAACACTGGGCTCTCCTGTTTATAAGCTAGATGACCTTGGGCAAGTTCTTAGTCTGTCCCGAGGCTCAGTTTGCTCGTCTCAAAATTGGGGCTAATTCACTAAAGCATTGTGCAAAATCTTGGGGGTAAGGGTGTGATGTACTTGTTCATTAGGACTGGAAGGTGCCAGAGGGGATGCTAGAGAGGAGTGCAGGGGGCATTGCATCCCTCCCTTTACAAAACCACTTGCCAGCCTTATTTTATACTTCGAACATTTTGAATTTTACCTGGAGGGCCTTTACATGTAGAGCCATCCCAATACTCCCAGGGTGGAGGGATACTTCACGTGTTGATTTAAGCATGTGAGATGCTGGGGTGAGACCGCATCATGTCTCTGAGGCTTTCTCAGAGTCTTCCAGGGCAATATCTCAGTGTTTGCAAACTTGTCACCACAAATGGCATTGCCCCGACTGAACGCTGAGAGACTCTGGTGGGTGAATGCAGCCCATGCTCTGTGCTGATGGGGAGTCATGGTCAGGATGGCTGTGTCTAAGAGTGAGCAGCCAGACAAGAGGCAGATGTGAGTCATCTAAGGTCACTGGGTTTAAAGGCAACTGGGAGAGGCTGGTTTGTTGGCCATGGTGGGCACTTCTTCCTGCATCAGATCCCATGCACTGCCTTCCATGGGTCAGACGCTGGTTAATAAGACAGGAGAGGTCCCATCCGCAACTTGCTCACAGTCCAGGGTGGCCCTGGGCAAGAGTGGTCAAAATGTCTGCACTCCGTGTGTGAAAATGACCGGAGGAGAGGTTTTTGAGCTTACGGGGTATGCCCACTCCCCAAAGATATCTGCGTCCTAATCTCCGGAACCTGTTATATTACTTTTTGTGGCAAAAGGGACTTTGCAGAAGTGATTAAGTTATGGATCTTGAGATGGGGAGATTATCCTGAGTTTTCTGTGTGGACCCAATTGAATCACAAAGGTCCTTCAAAGTGGAAGAGGGAGACAAAAGAGATTCAGAAGGTGGTGTTTCTGTGGAAGAAGAGGGATGCCGTGTGAGAAGGATTCAGCCTGCTGTGGCTGACTCTGAAGATGAGCTGAGGAATGCGGCCAACAGCCAAGGAATGCAGGCAGCTTCCAGAAGCTGCAAAAGACAAGGAAACAGATTCTCTGCTAGAGCCTCCACGAAGGAATGCAACCCTGCTGACACCTTGATTTTAGCCCAGTGAGACCCATGTCCACTTCTCACCTACAGACATGTAAGATAATAAATCTGTGCTGTTTTAAGTCACTAGATTTGTGGTAATTTGTTATAGAAACCATAGGAAACATAAATGAAGCTCTCTGCACCAGTAGTTAGGCGAAGGCTACCTGTTTGTCCCCAACTCTAAGAAGGGGCCCACAGACTCTGTATGTGAGGTCTTGTGTTGGGTTGTGGGGCTGACTGGCTGCATTGAATCTCTGGAGGTCCCAGGTTGTGTGCGGTGGGAAGTCCAGATCCAGAGGGCAGAAATGCTCATAGCCACTTTTGAGGATGCTCTTGGGGTGCCACAGAAACCACCATGTGGCAGGTGGCATGGAGAGATGGAGCCCCAGTGGAATTTTCCAGGTCTGTCCCAGAACAAGTCAGGCAGGAGAAGCTCAGTCTTGACCTAAACACTGCATCTTTCTTGGGTCTTAGACATCCTTTGCTGTCATGGAGAGAGTACAGGACTTAGGCTCGGTTCTATCCCAGCCAGATCACTTACGTGTTGGTGCAACCTTGGACAAATTACTTACCTTCTCCTAACCCTAGTTTTCTCACTTATAAATATGCACTTTGCCGTGTCGTTATGAGGAAGGCTGTTACAACATATAAATAAGACAATATATGAAGCACCTGGTACATCATGGAAGGGCGAACTTTTCCGGAGAAGGACAACTGTGGGGTCCTGTCCAGCTTGGTGACTGGTGGTAGAACCAAGTGTGAATACCTTCCCGCTGGCTCATGTGGGAGCCGTGGTTTGTCAGAGATTTGGAGCTGTTGGGAATGGCTCCAAGCGGGCAGTCCACTCTCTAGCCCCTTTGAAATAAGATACGCAGCTGGTCTCTTCCTCCAGGTTTTAGGGAAGGGATGGGAAATTGCACAGCCCAGGGCATTGATGGGTCTGGCTTCTTTGGACCTCAGTGGTAGCACTAGCAGGGAAGGAGATCAGAACAGCTTGATGAGCCTTGGAAAGCACAGCCGTCGCCCTGGCCAATGAGTCTTCAGGAGAACAGGCATCTTTTGGCCTCCTTCTAAGCCCCTGGAGTGACACTGCCAGGCCTCTCCATGTCGGAGCTATTTTCCTGACATTAGCATCCTTCCATAGCCGATGTGCTTCTACGGGGCAAGACAGAACACCTGATGTCCATCCCTGACTCTAGGCAGATCTTTGGTACCCGACACCCTAGAGTTAAGGTAGAGCTGCTTGGGAAGGCACCGCTGGAAAGGCAGAGTCGCCAAGCAGACCTCTTTCTGGGGCTTCCACCTACCGCCTCTTCTACCTACCACCCAGCCCACGATGTCAGAGCCCCTCAGGCTGGACCCTCACTTGTGTGCTCCTGGGTAAGTGAGAGTTTACAGTAGACAACCCAGAGGACTGTGCTCCAGAATTTTCTGACTCCCTAAATTTGAGAATAAAGTGAGAATAAGAGAATGTTTGTACAACTTCTTGATTTCCTCTTAATTCTCATTTCCCTTGAGAGACCAGTGTTTCTGTGCTTGGCCTTGCTCATTAACTGCAGTTAACTGCCTTTCCAACTTTCCCTAAGGTTTTACCCCTCACTTGATAGCAATTTTTCACAGAGAAACACGTTTTTAAAAATCACCTACCAGAATCACTTCGTACGTGTCGTCTGTGAGTAATGGAGCTGAGTCCAGTGTGGTCCTGGTCAGCTGGCTGGGCTCCTTGCACCAGTTCCTCAGACATGCCAGCCTCAAATTGGTACTGCAAACAAGTACCGCAACCAAATTGGTACCGCAATCACTACATTCCCTAGGACTTTGGAGTTGCTTCATACTGGGGGTTTGAAATGAAATGAAACTGGCACTCTGTGGTGCCCACATCCCATCCTTCCTCTCTACCCCTTTTAACCACTTCTGCGCTTATTACCTAGGGGCTGGGTGGTAGGAAAGTAATCGGATTGCCCTAATGCAAGCTAATCTACCTCAGATGTTTGCACATTTATCCAAGTGGATTTTGATTTAGTAAAGGATCAAATGTGGATGAGGGTTTTTTTAGAATTGTTATTTGGGGGATTATTTTGACTCTATATTTGTGTACTTTGTATACTCTTTGGGCTATGATTTTTTTAAAAGAAGAACTGCAGTGGCCATTAGGAAAAGAATACCCACTGTACATTGGGAGTAAGAAACATGAAAGAAAATTATTTGAATGTAAACTTTAAGCATTCAGAAGATTTTTATTAATAAGTGAACACGTATTATTAATAATAAAAATAATCGTTAACACTTATTATTAATAATAAATAATAATTATTAATTATATTAATTTATAAGAAGATGGAATGTAGGTTTTTTGTACCAAGCATAGTTCTAGGCACTGGAGAATACTATGATGATATTAAGTCTTCCTCTTTAACTCTCTAGGTCTTTCTACCTTCCTCACCATTCATACAAATATGTCATTCAGCTCAATGATGCTTATGTGGAGCCTTGAACAGGTGTCAGATTAATTTTTCCTTAAATCAGTGGTTCTAAACTGGGGCAATTTTGGTCCTTAGGGGACATTTGACAGTGTCTGGAGAACCAAACTAGATGCTACTGGCATCTAGTGGGTAGAGGCTAGGGATACTGCAAGACGTTTTATAATGCACAGGACAGCCCCAGACCCCTACCCAACAATGAATTATCTGGGCCAAAATGTCAGTAGTGCTGAGGTTGAGAACCCTTGCTCTAAATCATGAGTTCTTCCCTGCTGGGAGCTAATGTATAATGAGAAATGCTACTAGTATGAGTGCACAGAGTTTGGCCCCAGAGGTAAGAACATTTGAGATTCTGTACCCTGGCTTGTAACTACAACATCAAACCCTGTAATACGGCCCTGTCTTTGTAGATGGTACTCATGGTTATTTGCTGAAAAAAATCTATCTTGAGTCTTCCCGACTTGCTGTGTGACCTTGGGTAGATCACTTAAACTCTCTGGGCCGTAATTTCCTCATATAAAATGCAAAGTTTGCAGTATATGATCTCTAAGGTACTTTTCAGTTTTCACATGCTATGCCCGTAACAGTGAATGAAGCACGCAAACGCTGCTCTTCCTGTCCTCTAGGTGCTTATACTCCAAGCTCCCTGGTCTGCCATGCCTTCAAATCAGGGTGACCTTCCCTCTTGCTCCTCCCATTATCTGATCAATTTCTGAGCCAATTTTTATAAAAATGATGCAATCTTAAGGCCCTGGGGTTTCAAATAGCTCTTGGTAAGTTAGAAGTCAATAAATATTTCACAATTAAACCCAAAATAGCAACCTGGCTCCTCCCTCGAATTAAACATTGAAATGTTCTCCTCAGTGGGAAGTGGTGGGAAAAGAATATCTCAGCAATTGAAGACATATGTGGATATGGCGGTTTTACCCTCTGGCTATATCAAAGAGACAGATTCCTAAAGTGTCTTCAAGGATGACCTGCCAATATCAGCACTTTGGTCCAGATAAATGGAGTCAGAGGTAAAGCACATGTATATGTTTGCATTTTGGGAAGGAGAGGCTGTAGCTTCCCAGTCTTTGTTATGACTGTGTCTAAATAAGCATGTTAATCAATCGGAACTCAGTAATAAGCCCCGTCTACATAAGTTTCATAATCCTCTCTGACTTGAAGCCAAGTATCAGGACTGGAAACAGTTGATTGAAACTTGTCCCTTCTGTGAAAGCTAAAATTAGTGAAATAGAAATATCCTTTGAGAAGTTAAAAGACTTCTCATTTACAACTAGCCACTGGAGACATTAATAAAGACAGAACTCCAAAAGCCAAACAATTACTAACCTTGTCCATAGAAATTTGTTCTTCTATTATGGATTTGCTAATAGTTGGTTAGTCCTGGCCCTTAACAGTGATCAAAGGTGGACAGAGAAGTAATGAGCCATGAACTAGGAGAAGTCAGTTTGGAAAGTACGGGCTTGGGCCTGCTCCCATTGGCCATTGACCATTCAGAAGCCCATTCTCCTGCCCATCAGATTATTCTGGGCAGCCTTCCCCAAATCCAGCCCGTTGTGTAGAACTCTTAGGCAAAGCTGGCACTTGGAAACCCCAGTTTTATGAATGTCTCAGTTACAGATTTCTGGTCTTAATTACGGGGTTGGAGAACTGATGTGTGTTTTCTAAGATTAGCTTTTATACCAGCTACTGTAACTGGCTAGGCTCTAGTCTTGCAGAAGCAGCCTGGCAGCTGGAGAGAAATGACTTTACGTGATGGAGCAAAGAGTCATCGGCGTGTTTGGGAAAAGCCTTTTACAGAAACCCTTTTTGGTTTATGTGCACTAGCTGGGGATTTTGACTTGGAAAGGAAAAAAGGTAAGTAAATGATAGTAGTGGGTCAGTTATATTTTTAAAAGTTTGGAAGTTAATGATTTTATGACCAGTCTGAGAACTGTTACAGCATAGGATCCATTACTACCAGATGTTTTCCTCATCCAGCATATGTTATTGAGTACCTATAACTGTTCCTGGGCTGTGCAAAGGGGATGCAATGGTGAATCACCCAACATAGTCCCTGCCCCCATGGGTCTTGCAGTCTAGTCTTTGCCCAGTTGTTTTCACTTAAATTTTCACTGTACAGTTTTCAGTATAGTGCTTGTATCATTTATTGATTGTCACAATAATATGTGTAACAAACCATCCTGAAACTCAGTGACTGAAAATAATTGGTTATTTATTAAGCCTGTCAGCAAGACGGCAGTTTAGGCTGGGTTTGTTTGGGCAGTTCTTCTGGTCTTGGGCTGTCTAGTATGATGGTCTCAAGGGTTGGTTGATCTAGGATGGACTCAGCTGGGAGGTTCTTCTGGTCTCAGCTGAGTTCACTCACATATAAGTCTGGCAGTTGATTGGCTGGGGCCTTTGGGGTCATTGGGCCATGTGTTTCTCATCCTCCAATGGGCTAGCCCTGGCATTTTCTCCAAGCAATTGCAGACGAACAAAAGCAAAAGTAGAAACACTTGAGTGCTTCTTTTTAAGCTTTGGCTTGTATCAGGTCTGCTCAATGTTCAAAGCAAGTCACAAACTGAGAACGAAGGAGTGGGGAAATATGTGCCCCCTTTTGGTCGGTAGAGCAGCCAAGTCACATTGCAAAGGCAGAGGATCCAGAGAGGGGTGAAGGGTTGGAGCCATAGTGGGATGAGTCTATCCCTGTGCTTGTTGATGATATGGTCAGCATTGCCTTTTTACTAGTAGAAAAGGCAAGTATATGTACCTATGTTTATTTAAATACGTTTTTGCTTCAGTTTAAGATGAAACACTACTATCTTCAGTAGGAAAAAATAATTAGTTAAAAATACTTTTTAATGAAAAAAAAGTACATGGAAGAAAAAAAAAAGGTGGCTTTAGGAAATTTGGGATAGTGGGCAGACTTACTAGCTGTGAAAGATAATTTGTTCTGGAGTAGGATATAGGGAGAGGGAGGTAAAGGTCGAAAGTTAGGATGGAAATAGATTGTGAAGGACCTTAACCTTCAAGCGGAGGAATCTGGACCTTTCCTTTTTTTTTTTTTTTTGCGGTACGCGGGCCTCTCACTGTTGTGGCCTTTCCCGTTGCGGAGCACAGGCTCCGGACGCGCAGACTCAGCGGCCATGGCTCACGGGCCCAGCCGCTCTGCGGCATGTGGGATCTTCTCGGACCAGGGCACGAACCCGTGTCCCCTGCATCGGCAGGCGGACTCTCAACCACTGCGCCACCAGGGAAGCCCTGGACCTTTTCTTTTAATGTGAGTAATAAGCACATGTTAATATTAAAACGGGGTGGAAGTTGAAAGTGACATTGGAGTGAAATAACGTTAAAGTGTAGACTTGTCTAACTGCTTGTTTTCTGCTTTTATTGAAACGCTAATGTCAGTGGGTGGATGGAAACGCTGTAGTGTGGGGTTTGGCTAGTTCTAGAGAGTTTACATGAAACAAAGTACCCCAGCCACTCACTTGGTGAGTCTAATGGCTTTGCTCTTTTTTGTAACTTCTTACACACTTAAATATTGTACAGCTACTATGTAAATGTGTGTGGGGTTTTTTTTGTTTGTTTGTTTTTGCGGTACACAGGCCTCTCCCTGTTGTGGCCTCTCCCATTGCGGAGCACAGGCTCCGGACGCACAGGCTCAGCAGCCATGGCTCACGGGCCCAGCCACTCCATGGCATGTGGGATCCTCCCGGACCGGGGCACGAACCCGCATCCCCTGCATCGGCAGGCGGACTCGCAACCACTGTGCCACCAGGGAAGCCCAAACGTGTGTGTGTTTTTTTTAGAAGGGGGATCAGGTAAGTGTAGATAAGATGAACTGATGATCATCTCCTCCAAATGCAGGAAAAACACTTTTAAATAATTAAAAAATAAATTTTACCACTAGCACAGGAAGATAGATCAATCTCTCTATCTCTAAACTTATACCTAGTAAATGACGCTATGCCTGAATGTTCATTAGTATGTTTATGTTTCGTACAAGTTACTTTTCAGGGTTGAGGTTCATGCTCAGCCAAACCTTTCTGGAGTTGACATTTGTAATCGAGACAAAACGTTTTTCTTTTTCCTTTTTTTCCCCCCCCAAACGGAAGCAACAAAATCCATTGCAGTCAAGCTGCAGTTCTCAACCTGGGCTGCACATTAGAATCCAGGGCGCTTAAAAAAAAAAAAAATCCAGTGTCTAGAGTCTCTGAGTTTAGGGCCCAGGCATCAGGATTTTAAAGAGCTCCCAGGTGATTCTAGTGTACCAGCAAGATTAAGAACCACTGCAGTGGTTGAATAAACAGAATCTTGGTGGCCTGGGCTTTTCTCTGCTGGGCTTTCAGCTTTCACGGTATGTTTTCTGCCAGTGCCTCTGCACTAACCATCCCATCCCTGATTGCTAATCCTCCCTGTAGCTGTGGTTTTCCCGGGAAACCACTACACAGCAAAGCAAATTCTCTGCAGCGGTGCTTTGCATTATCCTCCCTTGGTTTCTGCTGCCCACCTACCGGCTTGCCTGTTGGTGTCCGCTCGCTCATTACCCACATGTGAGGCGGTGGTGTAGAGCAATGCCAGGGGCTCCGGGAAGGCTGGCACACTGGGTGCTGTGACTTGGTACCCATGAAGCTGCACTCAGTCCCTTTCAGTCGGCCTTGCAGTGAAGGCCGCCCTCCTCGGGTCTCGTGAGGACTCGGCAGGATAACGCATGTGTAATGGCGGATTGAATGGGCTGGACTCACTGGGGAGAAGCAGAGAGTCACGTTATTCCTGCTCACCATTGCTTTTCAAACAGGTTCTTTCGGCTTTTCCTTCCCTGTCCCTGGAAGATTCCGTAGGTGTTTGGTCACTTTCGGGTATTTTAGTCTTGCTTTCTGGTATTAAAATATTATGATCCAAATCAAAATTTCAAGTTTTCTTCCAATTCAGAACTTCGAGGTCTGATCCAGCCTCGGGAACTTGCAGTGGGGAAGGGTAGAGTGTCCTTTGTTCTATGATTTCTCTTTTTTGCTGTTTCTTTCCTCTTCTGCCACTTATGGTGCTGCTGCTGTTTCTTTGTGGTTTTAATCTGATATTAATGCAGTTGAATTCTGGGGCTGATGCCCTCTGGGTGTCAATACTCAAATACTGGTGCGTGCTCTCTCTCTCTCTCTCTCTCAGTGCTTTTGTAGGTCTTAAGAGATATCCTTTCCCTAAAGGGGCATCAGGCACTGCCCACTGTCTCATTCCCTGACTTAGGGCTCACCCTCCTATTGACCACCTATGGTTCCTCTCTCCCTACTTCTGATCTCCTCCTACCTCTGAGCTTCTGATTATGGGATAACTTTACCTTTGGGGTTTCATCCTTTCAAGGTGGCTCAAGAATACCTGTCCTCCATGATTTTAACTGCTCCTGGGAGGTATTTTGTATTCTTTGCCCACCCAACTCTGGAAGGACAGGCTGCACTCAAACTCTTTCATGTCCTGCTCTGGTTGTAGTGTTCAATGGCTCTGTTTCTGCAGCTTCTTGAGCATCATGCTGGGGGACAAGAGTTAGTCTCTCTTTCAGGCAATTATATCCACCCTCTAAGGTTTGGTGACAGTGGAGAATGTCTCTCCCTGCCTCTCAACTGAAATGAATGGGATTCTCCAAGTATAAGGTCACAACTCCATTCCAAGAAGTCCATGCTCCCCAGTCTTCCTTTGATTATTTTTATTTCCTCTTATGTACTGGCTGAAGGTAAATGATGGACTATAGGTCACAGAATTAGCCTTTCCTCCTCTTTTTATATCTTGAAACAATCTCAAACTTTCAAAAACAATTGGAAAGATAGTAAGTACAAAGAACGTTTTTTCCTCTGAACCTTTTAAGAGTAGATTTCCAACTTGTATCCTATCACCCTGGAATATTTTAGAGGATGTTTTCTACAAAAAACATTTTCCTGTGTAACCACAATTCAAGCATCAAAATCGGAAAATGAATACTGATACCTTGCTATCATCTAATCCTCACACTCTATTCAAGTTTTGCCAATTGTCCTAATAATGTCCTCATAGCAAAAAGGTGTAGTTCAGAATCACAGGCTGCATTTGGTTGTCATGTGTCTCAGGTCTCCTTCAGCCTGGAGGCCTGAGAGACATGACAAGACATACCTTGATTTTTATCACCTTGACACTTTGAAGTTCACAGGCCAATATTTTGTAGCACATCCCTCAATTTAGATGCTTGAAGTTTCCTTGTGATTATATCCAGATTAGGCATTTTTTGGCAGGAATACCACAGCAGTTAGGTTATGTGCTTTTCATTGCATCTTACCAAGTGGCACAGATGCCTCTTTATGTTATTACTGGTGTTGTTACCTTTGATTGCTTGATTAAGTTAATGTCTTCTAGGCTTTCTCACTGAAAAGGTACTCTTTTTCCCTGTGTAATTAATACGTATTTTGTGGGGAGGTGTTTTGAAACTGTATAAACATCTCATTCCTACTTAAACATTCAATAGATTCATCTATTTATTTACATTTGTACAACTCATAGTTTCTCATTATATTGAACACATTTTAATTCTTCTTCTTATTTATTTTGATGCTCAAATTGTCCCTGTTTTGGCCAGTGGGATCACATTCAAGCTGACTTCTATATTCCTTTCACATAAACCCTGTCATTGTTTGAGTGCTTGTTTGAGCACAGTAAGACACTCTAGGCTCGTTTGTACTTTCTGTCCCCCAGTCCTGGAATCAGCCACTTCTCCAAGGAGCCCTGGTCTCTTTTAGTAGAAAATTGTATTTAGAAGCCAAGATCTGAGGGCTAGGTGCGCTCATTGTTATTGGGGTATTTCTGCTCCCAGGCCCTCTCTGTGGCCAGAGCTAGAGTCTATATATACACATTTCTCTATCTATTGAAAACCATAAATTCACACAGATGTCTCCAGTTGGAATCCAACCCCAGGGTTCATTCTAGCTTTCCCCCTCTCTGTATTTGCAACTGTCTTGTCTAACAATGAGAAACCTTGCTTTCATTAGTAATTCATTTATTGATTTGATCAATGCCCTTGCATATCTCCATGGCTGCTGCCATCATCTCCCCGATGGGGCCACCCTCTTTACTCTGTTTCAACACTGATACCCTACTGTGGGCCAGTGTGGCTTCCTCTGTCTCTGCTGCAGAACCTTGCTCTGCCGCAACGAATGGCCGTAGGACTGAATTATTCAGAAAGGGAATGGAAGTTCAAGGGGCATTGAACCAGTCTTGAATCACCAGTGAGCAGGTCACATAGATTTTCCTGCACAAGGTCCCTAACCTGTCTGTTGTTCAAAGACCCCAGAGGGTCCATGTAGAGAATTCAGGGGGTCTGTGAAATTGGATGGAAAAGTTTTAACTTTGATGGGAAATAATTACATCTTTATTTATTTATTTTTTTGCGGTACGTGGGCCTCTCAGTGTTGTGGCCTCTCCCGTTGCGGAGCACAGGCTCCGGACGTGCAGGCTCAGCGGCCATGGCTCACGGGCCCAGCCGCTCCGCAGCATGTGGGATCCTCGTGGACTGGGGCACGAACCCGTGTCCCCTGCATCGGCAGGCGGACTCTCAACCACTGCGCCACCAGGGAAGCCCAACGTCTTTATTTTTTAATTTCTAACTGAATGTTACCATTTCCTTCAATTATGAACGTAGGCAACACCACAATAGTATCAGCAGTGCCTGTGACTTTGTCAACAATGGGAATCACACATATTTTCATGGCACATTGCAGGTGGTGTAGAAACTATTATCTATGCTCATTGCTACTTTCAAATTATGTTAATTATGAGACTCTCCTTTCAGTCTTATTATTTGTTGTGCTAAAATGAAGACATCTGCATATTATGATATCCCAAAATTATTAAAAAATTATTTTGATAATTGTCTTTTAACACATTTAGTGTCCTTTATAATCCTATATATTTTATTTTGTGCATTAAAAATAATTATCCTGAGGAGAAGCCCACAGTCTCCGCCAGATTGCCAAAGGAGTCCAAGGGAACAAAAATGGTTAGAACCTCCAGCTTAGCACTTCTTGTTTGAATATGAAAGTATTTTCCCTGATTATTTTAACATTTGGGGCCTGAACTGGATGAGAAAATGTCCCTCTAAGAAACTGTGTGGCACACCTTGAAATCATTCCCTTGGTAGGTGGAGGGTCACTTCTAAGTATTAACGTCCTGGCACATGTGGCCTGTTCTGCCTGCCGGCTGAGCGTGTTTCTGAGGCCAGAGGCCACGCTCGGGCAGGGACATGTGGGAAGCCATTGCTGGGTAAGAGGCTGTCCGCAGGTGACCTTGGAGATGGGCTGAAGGGATACAGATGGGCCACCAGTTGGGTCGGCCAACCCCATACTCTTCTCTCTGGGCCTCAGCTTCTTCCTCTGTAAGTCTCCAAGGTCCTCCTTGAGTCTCGAATGCAATTTGAAGCACATGCTTAGCCCTGGAGAGGGACAGAGGGCACGGCTGGCATGGAAGAGCCCGAGACTTTACATCTTCTCAGGTGGCAGGGTTGAGTGTGTCTCTCTGGCCCTCCACTATATCCTCCCCCCTCCCCCCTGAGGTACCAGAGCTGAGGAGAGGAGAAGGAAGGCCCCAGAGCTGTAATGGGGTGCGTGGTGATCAGCCATTTGGGGGTGAGTCGGCCCTTTCTTCCCTTCCTCAGGGGCCCAGAAAGACTATTCTGCAAGTGAGCTATCCCATCTCTGATCACTGTTCCCCAGATTGGGTTTCTAGACCTTCCCAACACTCAGGTTACTGCTTGGTCTGGTTCAGGGTATCACTTTCTGTGACATCCTCTCTGTAAAGCCTCTTGGGCACTCTCTCCCCAGAGGTTCTTGACCCATATACTCAGAGAACAGTTGGCCCTCCTGGGCAGAAAAGCAACATAAAGTGAGTGGGTGAAGGAGGCGGTACAGCAGAGGACCTCTAGGGCCTCCATTTCTACTTCTATTACTGGGACTCCGTGGGACTAGCAAATACGTCAGACCTGATGCAGCCAAGTGGGTGTTGTCCTTCCAAGTGGCCACGCTGGGAGTACCATTGCTGAAAACATGAGTTGCTTTTTTTTTTTTTTCCTTTCCCAATTGTTTATAGACCTGGTGTACTAGCCACAAAAGAGAACTGCTCATATTGCCTTCCCATCTTGCTTGAGCAGAGACACTATTACTTTATTTACCAGGCTTCAGTCCAGGTGACTTTTTGAATATTTCCAAAAGTCTAATTCACCCACCAGCATTGAAGATAATAAATACCTTCCACAGTGTTCTTTCTGTATTCCAGGCACCGTGCTAAGCATACTTCATGAATTTTCCCATTGAAAGTCCTGTGAAGTACTTGGCAATTTTTTTTTTCATTTTTGCATACGGATAAACTGAGGTATAACATAGTTAAGAAGCTTGCTTGAAGCTTGAAGTCACATAGTTATTAGAAGTAGAAAATCTGAGATTCAAACCTGGCAGTAAGACCAGAGTTGGGACTCTTAACTACTGATGAGTTTCTTATTAATTAATGGATTAATTAATCCGTTCAATAATATTATGTGTCAGGCACTGTTCGAGACACTGAGGATTCATCCCTGAACAAGACAGACAAAAATTCCTGCCCTCTGGGAGCTTAAATTCTAGTGGAGGAGACAGAAATAAAGAATTACCTACTAGATAAGAGAATTACATGGTATAATAGACTGTAATTTAGAAAAATAAAAGCAGGGTAAGGGGGAATAGGATGGCTAGGTGAAGGTTGAAATTGTAAATGAGGTGGGCTGCATATGCCATTTGAGAAAAGATCTGAAGTAGTAGAAGGAGTGAGTGAGCCATGCTATCCAGAGAAAACTATTTCAGGCAGAGGAACAGCCAGTGCAAAGGCCCTGAGGCAGGAGCATGCCTGGTATCTTTGAGAAACAATTAGGTATACCTCCCGTTTTGAAGGGACTTCTAGACCGTTGTGAAGACTTCGGCTTTTACCCTGAGATTAATGGGAGAAAAATTGCAGGATTTTGAGCACAGGTGTGATATGATCAGATTTCTACTTCTACAGGATCACAGTTTAGAGAATAACTATAGAAGGACAAGGGCAGTTATCTGTTATTACAGATAGACATAACCAGACCCTGTTGCAGATACTGCCGGGACATGATGGTGGTTCAGACCAGACCTGGAAGGCATGTCTATGCAGCCAGCAGTTGCTACCCGGTGTGTTAATTTTTCTTCAAATTGGGTGAGGCCTGAGTAAAGAGAATTTGGAGGGCCTGGCCATGTCTCTCTATAACAAAAGGTTTAGAAGCAGCAGGATAAGCAAGAGACTGTGGCAAGAAAACAGTCACCAGTGTGGCTGCTCACAGAGCTCCCAAAGGAACCTTGGAACAGGAGTTCCATAAGAGGAGGCTCTAGCCTAAGAAGAGACTCAGACTAGCCTAAGAAAGGTCAAGAGAGGACCCGAAACAGGTTATAAGCTGCAAATTGGGAAGGTAGAGAAATATGCAAAGAGGAGAGCTGGTAAACCTGAGAAGATTTGGCTCCTTTGATGCTGAAGGGCACTCGTGTCAATGTTCATACAAAGTAGGTGAGGGCCCGTGTCAGACACGGGGCCCAGGCAGAGAGTGGCCAGAGATTGGTGGTCAGAGGTCCATTTACAGTCAGGAAGGTGGAGCAGAAGAAGAGTCCTTGTGGTTGAACATGGGCTGGGGCTTGGGATCCATGGTTTGGAGAAGCAGGCGGAGAGGGGCCACCAGCGGTACATCTGGCTGTGATAATTGAGCTCAGGTCTCTGGCCTCCGTCCTGGTGTTCTGGAGCTTTTTTTCTGAGCCTGGTCTAACTGTTGGCACGAGCTGCAATGGAGAGTGTTGCAACTCGACACCAACCTAGCCTGAATGCAGAGGTTTTGAAATATTCCTGGGATGAGTTCTGGTTCTTGTTAGTGGCTCAGGAAGTTTTAACTAATGACTAACATGGGGGTTTGAGCTATCTGTCGGTTTCTTTTATCCATGCACTCTCTTTCCTGTTGGCAAGGAGAGAGAGGAAAGGTCAGAGGGAAGCTGCTGGGTTCGGGAATGCCAAATGTGGAATCAGGGAGACCCAGAGATCACAGAGCTGCTGGCAGAGCAACAGCTTTCATGGGCCTCATTCCAAAGTTCCCTCATGGATGTGGGGCTGGAAAAAGGAAGGAGGAAACAAGGAAATAAAATCATGCCTTGTATTTCAGAGGACAGCAGACTTAGTCATTTTTTAAAAAATTGAAGTATAGTTGATTTACAATGTTGGGCCAATCTCTGCTGTACAGCAAAGTGACTCAGTTATACACATATAGACATTTTTTAAATATTCTGTTCCGTATGGTTTATCACAGGATATTGAATACTGTTCACTGCGCTACACAATAGGACCTTGTTGTTTATCCGTTCTAAAGGTAATAGTTTGCATCTACCAACCCCAAACTCCCAGTCCATCCCTCTCCCTCCCCGCTTCCCCTTGGCAACCACAGGTCTGTTCTCTATGTCTATGAGTCTGTTTCTGTTTTGTAGACAGGTTCATTTGTGCCATATTTTAGATTCCACATATAAGTGATACCATATGGTATTTGTCTTTCTCTTTCTGACTTACTTCACTGAGTATGATTATCTCTAGTTACATCCTTGTTGCTGCAGATGGCATTATTTTGTTCTTTTTTGTGGCTAAGTAGTTTTCCACTGTATATACGTACCACATCTTCTTTATCCATTCATCTGTCGATGGACATTTAGGTTGTTTCCATGTTTTGGTTATTGTGAACGGTGCTGCTATGAACATAGGGGTGCATGTATCTTTTTTAAAAGAATTAATTAATTAATTAATTAATTAATTAATTTTTGACTGAGGTGGGTCTTTGTTGCTCCACGTGGGCTTTCTCTAGTTGTGGCAAGCAGGGGCTATTCTTCGTTGCGGTGCACGGGCTTCTCATTGTGGTGGCTTTTCTTGGTGCAGAGCATGGGCTCTAGGCACGCAGGCTTCAGTTAGCTGTGGCACGTGGGCTCAGTAGCTGTGGCTCGTGGGCTCTAGAGCACAGGCTCAGTAGTTGTGGTGCACAGGCTTAGTTGCTCTGCAGCATCTGGGATCTTCCTGGACAAGGGCTCAAACCCGTGCACTGGCAGGTGGATTCTTAACCACTGCACCACCAGGGAAGTCCTGAGGGGTGCATGTGTCTTTTTGAATTATAGTTCTGTCTGGGTATATTCCCAGGAGTGGGATTGCTGGATCATATGGTAGTTCTATTTTTAGTTTTTTAAGGAACCTCCATACTGTTCTCCTTAGTGGCTATGCCAAGTTACAACAGTGTAAGAGGGTTCCCTTTTCTCCACAGCTTCTCCAGCATTTGTTATTTGTAGACTTTTAGTGATAGCCATTCTGACTGGTGTGAGGTGATACCTCATTGTAGTTTTGCAGACTTAGTCATTTTTAATACAAAGATGATCTGGCTTATTGCATGTAAAACACACACCAAACTTTGAATAATGGGAACAGACATGAAAGAAAAGAAAGGGGGACACTGACGATGACTTACAGAGTGGTAGGACCCCAACCTACAGCCCTGGAGAAATGGGGACCTTGGGCACGTGCTCAGTGCTAGTAATGGGGGTGATGTGCTATCTGCCTCCTTAAGGACCAAGGGAACGAGCCCAGCCTGCTCTACCTAACGTGCTGCTTCCCTATGAGGCTGATATATCTCCACTTACTGGTGTGAGGGCTTGGGCACTGGGGAAAACCTCCCTCCTCAACTCTAGGTCAACAATATTTCTTCGGTTCGAGGACTTTGGACACCATCTTCTGGTTTTGCTGATTCTAGCTCACCTGGGAGCATCATGATTTCTCTGGATAATCATGGTCCCTGAATGTTTGAGGTGGAAAGGACCTTGGCAAGCACCTCATGCAAACTGTCATTGTAATGATGAGAGTCAAGAATCAGCAAGGCCCAATGGCTTGACCAAGGTTCTGAAGCTCACTGGTCCCAGAACTTGTACTAGAACTCAAGTTTAGCATTTTAAAAAACTTATCTTGGTTTTCCTTTCAGCAAATATTTATTGAGCACATATTGGATCCTAGGCATATTGGTGAACAAGACAAAGTCCCTGCTCTCAAGGGGCCAACGGTCTGGCAGGGGAGATCGTCATTAAGTGAATAAACCCATATATAAAACAAATATAGATGGTGATAAGAGCCAGGGGAGATAAACATGTGGGAGACACAGGGACTAGATGAGGGTTTCAGGGGAACTCGTTTTTAGACAGAGGTCAGTGAAGTCCTTGTAAGACTGCTGACCTCCCCTGGCTTCCATCTAGACAAAGGACATCACCATCTACCCAGCTGGTGGCTCAACTTCTGAACCTAGGAACCACCCTTGGTGCCTCTCTCTTTTAATTTTAATTTTATTAGAGTTGATTTACAATGTTGTGTCAGTTTCAGATGTACAGCAAAGTGATTCAGTTATACATATACATACATTCATTCTTTTTTAGATTCTTTTCTCATAGAGGTTATCCCAGAATATTGAGGAGAGTTCCCTGTGCTCTACAGTACGTCCTTGTGGGTTGTCTATCTTATATATAATAGTGTGTGTATGTTCATCCCAAGCTCCTCATTTATCCCTCCCCACCCCGATGCCTCTCTTAACTCACTTCCCACGTCCATTGCATCAGTAACTAAATGTAGACCAGTTGTCCTAAAACCGTCCCTTTCTTTCCACCTCCTTGGCTCCCACCACCCCCAGCACAAGCCACCATTCCCTTGCACTTGGACAACCATGATGGCCTGATGCTCCTCTTCCCTCTACAATTCATTCTCCATACCACAGCCAGACAGATCTTTTAAAACATAAATCACAACTTGTCACTCACCCGGGCAAACTCCCCAGCCGCCTACCACCCATGGCACCTCATCACACCTGGAATGAAGTCCAAGCCCTGCCTCATCTTCCCACTCTCCCTTCCCTCTCTCAGCTCCAGGTGCACTGAGCTTCTTGCTGTTTCTTCTGCACTGCAAGCTTGTCTAACTTATAGTGCTTGGAAGATAACAACAAAGGCAGTTCCTTCCTAATGCTTCATCCTCCATAGGTAACCAGCCATTAAGTAGGGAGGCCATATGGCTTGGGTCAATGTTAGCAACCACTTTTACTCTCAAACTTGTCCCAGTTTGGGCAATGAGTTATGTGGTCATCCTGTCATTAAGGATTTGGGGGTAGTCTGTACATGGCTTCCTCCTTCCCCCCTTCTCTCTTCCCCTTCCTCAAACATATGTAGAGTAGCTACCTGGTATGAGACATGTACTAAGTGCTGGAAGGTGGAGATACCTGAAAATAAAGAAGCCTTGGTTATGCCCTCAAGGAACTTTCAAACATCTGCACAAACACTGAAAAAGAACACAAAGCAAAATGACAATGATATGACCTAGACATTTTCAGATTCGATGTTTGCTATTCTATAGACAAAATGACTCGATATTGGCTTGAACATTTTACAGTTTACCCAGATGTTTGGTACCACCTAGACACGGCCTGATTTCCCCCTCCCCACCAGTCACTCTCAGCTTCCCCTCCGCCCCCTTTTCTCTCTCGTTTGTTCCCATTACTCAAGGCTTGGCAGGTTTCACGCAGGCATCATGCCAGAACTTCACATGGAACGTGATTAAGACCAAGGCCTTGGGTCTTTCCTGCCTTCTGACAATTCACTACATAATTTTCTTGTTCTTTCTCTGTTCCTTCCAGACCCAAGTCAGCCAAGCGGGATCTAAATTAGCTTCTTGAGGGCTCTTGTATTCCTGCCAGAAGTGTTTTTGATGGCTCGGCCTTTGAGTTCCTTGTATTCTAGCTTCTCCATGGTGCCCTTGGGGGAAGCACACTGAGGCTTTCCTACCTCTGGAGTGCTGTTTGTCTGCCAGACTCCCCTACCACAGGGTGAGGAAGCCCACCCTCCACGTGGGAGCCCAGAGAGGCTCCATGTGTGGTTCTGAGAGAGGTCAGGGTAGGGGTGAGTATTGGAAACACTTAACCTAGTCTTTTCAGAGAAGTGCTTTCTGGTGGCCTTCCGTCCCTCCTCTTGGCTTTGCTCTTTGTGTCGAGTTGGTGACTGTTTACACAGGGTGGCATGAGATGGCCGAAGTCTCACTCCTTCCTCAAGTGACTCATCGTTAGCCTACGGTGAATTCTTAGAATCCCACCTCTAGTTCTACTGTCTGTTGATCTTGATAAGGGATAACCCATTAGCTGGCAAATGATCAGGTGATAATTAAATTAATGGAGTGACGCATCATCTCCTGTCACCTTCAGGGACAAAGGACACAGAAGACGGGTATGTTTTTGATGAAAGTAGAGGAGGTTTAAGGGGAATTCAGGATTATGGGGCTCCATTGGGCATGGGGAGCACCTCTGGGTCAAGATCAGGTATTTGAGCATATGAGGGAGGGTCCTAGAGGAGAGGCAGGCATGCGGATGGAATGGTGGAGGCATTTTAAGGACAGACTGACTAGGGTGAAGCCTGGTACCCTGCTGGCTCTACTCATAGCATGGCTGGGAATGGGATGGTGATGCTGTGGACAGGAGAATGCATCCTTCCCTTTGCCTCTCAAGAGGCTGTGGAAGTGGGGTGGTGGAGAAGACCCTACACTCTGTGCTCAGGAGGGATCCCCCAGGTTAAAGGGAGATGGAGTACCGGGGCATGGCAGACAGTGCATCTGGCCTCAGGAGAGTGGGCACATATAATGACTCAGGCCCTTCAGCAGATAGAGAATTTCCCACATGTTCTTAAGGGCAGCAGGTCATATTTATATAAAAGTCAGAGCTTACGGGCTTCCCTGGTGGCTCAGTGGTTCAGAATCCTCCTGCCAATGCAGGGGACACAGGTTCGAGCCCTGGTCCAGGAAGATCCCACGTGCCACGGAGCACCTAAGCCTGTGCACCACAACTACTGAGCCTGTGCTCTAGAGCCCACAAGCCACAGCTACTGAGCCCGCGTGCCACAACTACTGAAGCCCAGGTGCCTAGAGCCCATGCTCTGCAACAAGAGAAGCTACTGCAATGAGAAGCCCACACACCACAATGAAGAGTAACCCCCGCTCGCCGCAACTAGAGAAAGCCTGCATGCAGCAACAAAGACCCAACGCAGCCAAAAATAAATAAGTAAGTAAGTAAGTAAATAAATAAATAAATATATATAAAGTCACAACTTACATCCATGCCCTCTTAAGAGACTATAACACAGGGAGACATGACTTTCACCAAGAACATAGGGAGACTTGAATCTGGCTACAGGAAGTACTTTATTCCAAGGTGTTATTGGATCCAGCTGTCCCTTGTCCCATAGAGGCTGCCTGGATGAGCCTTCCCACCAAAATCTGTACTATCCTAGGGCAGACAAAGGCCCTTGGGAGAAAGAGTTGGGATTGATAGAGACAGTCACCTAGGATAAGGATGGGCTGCCCTGGGCTGTCCACAGGGTGAGATGGAGTGAGTCACAGTTCTGCAAGAGTGTGGAGGACTTGGCTTTTCCCAGTGGGGGCAGGTGATCTGGAAGGGAGGAAGGAAGAAGATGTAGGTTCAGCATTACTTTACTGGAGGAAGGGAACAACCACGGAATAATAAACCATATAAATGGAAAACATGTTTCCTAAAATGAGGCTGTACATCAGCTACAGCCAGGGCTCATGAGACAAATTCTTTTGTGAGGATGAAGCTTCACAAGAACACACACATACACTGTTTACACACATGAATTTTTCAATGCCTGCATGTGTATGTATGCTCACATATATATACCTTTACACACAGAAATATATACATGTCAACCCCACGTTTATATATACACATGAATGTATACACACATATATACACACATATATAATATTGGTGTTAATTTGCTACATATATATGATATACATGCTCACATATCTAATATGGAGATACGTGATAAGCCAACTCCTAATTATCTACCATTATCCACTCTTTTATGCAGGTTTTTCATCCAAGAATGGCTTCTTCCTCTTACCAAGTGTAATTCTGCAATCACCACTTGGTCTGGGTTTATGGAAAGTAATTATATTGTAATTGCCATTCTCCTCAACCAAAATGCTAAAAATTAATTGCAAAAGAAAACAACAAAAATTTCTAACACAAATGCCAAATTATTTATTCTAAAGTCAGATAAAAATGAAGTTTTTAGAAATGTGCCATTTGAATTTATTTGCATCTTCTTGATTATTGGTGCTTGCTATAGACTAAACGTTTGTGTTCCCTCAAAATTCGTATGTTGAAGCCCTGACCCCCAATGTGATGGTACTAGAAGGTGGGGCCTTTGGAAGGTAATTAGGTCATGAGAGTGGAGCCCCCAAGAATGGAATTAGTGCCCTTACAAAAGAGACCCCAGAGAGCTCATGTGAGGACACAGTGAGAAGATGGCTGTCTATGAACCAGGAAGTGGGTTCTCACCAGACACCGAATCTTCCAGGGCCTTTTTCTTGGAATTCCCAGGCTCCAGGAGTATGAGAAATAAATTTCTGTTGTTTATAAGTTACCTAGTCTATGGTATTCTGTTATAGCGGCCCGAATGGACTAAGATAGTGCTGATACTTGTAAGTTGTCTGGGTTTCATTGGTGCTCTAAGATCTTTCTTTTTTCTTGCCTTTTCTGGCATAGATGAACTGACTTGTGCTAGTTGGGAGCATCGTCAACATGACAGGAAGAGTCAGGTGTGAGGCATGGCTCACAATCCTCAAACCTGTGTTTGTTGCGTGCACACATGTGCACGCACACACACGCACGCATATATAAAACCATACACTTGTGTTTAAATGTGTGGTCTTTAGCCCTTGAAAACTTATAATAAATTGAGGACAACTTAGTTCTGCTGAGTCTTTCAAGCCTCTGGTGATAAAGTGCTGTTTTCAGCAATTGCGTCTATTATTACAATGTCCACAGACTTGGGATTGGGTAGGGGCTTCACTTTTAATGCCAAAAAAGGCCTCCTCTTGGGGTATGTATTCAGTTGCTCCAAACTGTTGGGGACATAACAAGTGGAAACTCTCTGGTGTGACTTCTAGAAGGAAATTTGTATTTAGGCAGCCTCTCAGGCCTCTGGAACCAATGAACAATTCAAACCTAGGAGAACTAGGCTCCTAGGGTGTGGGGTTTTCCTGGAAATTGAACGTTTAGAAATGAAACCCTTTTGTCTCAACTATTTGATTGAAAAGCTTGAGCAAATGTATTAATAGCCTTCCTGGTTAATTCTGTGACTGGAATTGGATCTTTCTATTGTTCTTGGGGATTCTACAGAGAGACCAATGCATTTGATAAAGAGATGAAGCCATAGAAGAAAGTTCAGAACCTTTTCCTTTCTTCCTAAAGTCCTGACATCCATTCCATTGCTTGTTATTGTGATGATTGTCATAAAAATTCTGAGAACCTCTGCTGCTAACACTGCCACTTACCACTTCCTGAGTACTGTATTCCTCCTGCCACTGTGCTGAGACCTTTTACATGCAGCAGCTCAGGAAGCCTCACAACAATGCATTTTACAGCTAAAGAAACTGAGGCTCAGGGGGCTTGAGTAACTTGCTCAAGGTCTTGCAGCTGGAGGGCTGTGAGATTCAGTTCAGGTCTGACACCTAAACGTGTGCTCTTAGTCACTGTAGCTTTTGCTTCTTTTCCTAAAAGAGATCAAAATGAGATTTTAGCAAGTTAGGTTAATAGTGGCTGTACTACATACATGTATGTGTGTATTTGTTTTTAGGTTCATTAAGGATAAGACTAAGTATTTTACTGAACTCTTTTTTTTTGCCCAATTACACAGTTAAATAACTTGGATCGGATGGTGACACTATATCACCATCCCTTAAATTTCTTGCTCTCTGAGAGACCCTTTCAGTTTTACTCTTATTTATTTATTTATTTATTTATTGCTGTTCCCTTTCCAGTAACCTGAAAGTTTTTTGGCATCAGCAACTTTTGCAATGCCTAAAGTCTTTTTGCTTAAGGGTGAATTTTGGCGCCTTTAGGACTCCCAAGCAGATATTTAAAGTTTCCATCAATTTCTTTGGAAATAGAAGAAGAATTAAAAAACTGGAATTTCCCTCTCTCAGTAGTTTCCTTCTAAAGGAAACCTAACCTCTGGGGATCTTTGCCAAGAATAAATACAGAGACGGTACTGCTTGCGGAACATTGTCCTTGAGTTTAGACAGCCTCCTCCTGTCTCCTGGCCCCAGGGTATAAATAGAGGGAGACACAGAGGAGACTGGCAGAGATCTTGCTGACAGCCCTTCCAAACTTCCAGAAAAGATGACTCGCTGCCTATTGAAAAGTCTGCCTCGTGATTGTACAGCTCCCCTGTCCCCTGTGGATGAAGATTCTTTTTTAGAGCAGTGGCTTCTCTGAATTCCCCTGGTGTCTTTGTGTCCATCCATCCGTTCCCTTAGTAAGCATTTCCTAGGCACTGGGGATGAGGAAGTGAACAAGGTCTAGCTTTTAACCCTGGGAGCTCCCACTTTACTGGGGGAGACAGAACATAGCCAGATGACAGCATGACAGTATGTCCTTGTAAGAATGTGGAGGAAGGCCTTGGGAGCAAAGGAGAAAGAGCCATAGGTTCTACCTGGGGGAGTCCAGGGAGGCCTCACAGAGGAGGTGACATTTGAGCTGGGTCCTGAGGGTTAAGAAGGAGCTTATCAGGCAGTGGGACCAGCAGAGACAAGAGACCTGATTTGCTAAACCGGTGATTGTATTTGGAAAAGGGTGACCTGGTGAGTGTAACGGATTCATTCCACCATCCATTTCCATGAAAGTCATAACTTGTGTTCTTGGGTGAGAAGAGAGATAAGCAAACCACAGAATCCCCTCCTCTGCGTCACTTGGCAGCTCTGCCCTGCTCTCTTGTTGAAAGCGTTGAATTTATTTGCTTCCTGCATCTGGCCTTCCAGGCTGAAGCCCTGAGCATTTCTGCTCCCTTTCTTTTCCTTTCTACATTTTCTTTGGAAACTGTTTTGAAGGATTTAAAAGACGAAGCTTCCATTCCACTGACTTCCCTTAATCAAAAGCCTCTGTAGCCACTGGCAATGGAGTGTGTCTTCCTCTCAGCCTCCTTCAGAGCCACACTAGGAGGTAGGAGATGGGCCGGAAATGTCTGTAGTGTGATAAGTGGAGGCTGATGTTGCCTATCTTGAGCCAGTTCTGACTCCTCTGGTGGCTGTGTCCCTTGAGCTACCCCAGGCCCTCCATCCTTGGGGGCTTGCTCTTGGCTGGGGCTCTGCTCTCTAGTGAAGATTTTCCTCTTTCTCCTTGGAAACAGTCATTTTCTGGGCCTTTGTCCTCGGAATGCCAGGCCTAACCCTCCGTTCTCCATCCACTCTGCTATGTTTGCTGTTGTCTTCTCTTTGATCCTTTGGGTCCCAAGTTGGTGTCTCTGTGTGAGTGGGGGAGTGTGTGCATGGGGGCAGGGCAGGGGGATGGGATCGTTCTGGATTGGGGAGACAGGACAGGAGAGAGAATATATAGACTTACACTATAATGAGTTTGGTGCGAATGGCCTTTAACTGCCAGTGTTCATGGAAGGGGGCCCTATTGTTAATAACTCCAAAGATTAGGCAGTTAAGCATGGCTTGATTTTAGCATGAATTTCTTAATTGAACTCTGACTGCTTTCTTGTTTGGTCGGGAACCATGTGAAATTTCAGTGTTTTGGGTGTACTCTGATGCTTTTGCAAAAATGTTCCTGTAAAAGGGTTTCATCTTCAAGGAGTTTATGGAAAAGACTCTGACAAGTACAGGTTTCTGGTAACTGACTATACTGCTGAAGTGAATGAATAAGCATTTTCAGAACTCTAATGGAAAACTGATGAATTCATAAAAGTGCTAACAAAAGATCAAGATGAAAAAAATTTATTACATGGGACTGAGTGAACTGATGAGGATGATTATAATTTTTGTGACTTTCTGTTTGAATAAAAAAAAAATCCCACAAGGACTCAGAGGCAAAAAATATACAAATCAATTTTCCCTGAAAAGTAAAGGAGCTGTTACAGTGGAGGATTACTGGACTGAATGTCAATATTATGACATAGTGTGAGTGTGTTTCGTGTTTGGTAATTGCAGCCATTGTTGCTTTTGTTGTGGTCATCCATTTACAATGCTTCGTGTCAGTTTATTTATCTCTTGTAAAAATAAAATACAGTGTGTGTGTGTAAAAAAAAAGAATAAAATACAAAAGAATAAAAGAGAAAAAAAATTTCAGTGTTTTGAAGAGTGCTGGGTTCCCATTAGTCCTGCTGCATACTTGTGAGGCTGTAAAACCAGGAAACTAAACTCAGGTGCGAGGGTTAGGAAAGGTTAGGATTGCATCAGCCTGACCCTCCATCCCAGACAAGATGCTTTATTTTATTTATTTATTTATTTATTTATTTATTTTATAATTCATAAATTTTATTTTATTTTATTTTATTTTTTATTTTTTATTTTTTTGTAAATATTATTATTTTTTATTAGTTTCTGCTTTATAACAAAGTGAATCAGTCATACATATACATCTGTTCCCACATCCCTTCCCTCCTGCATCTCCCTCCCTCCCACCCTCCCCATCCCACCCCTCCAGGCGGTCACAAAGCACCGAGCTGATCTCCCTGTGCTCTGCGGCTGCTTCCCACTATCTATCTACCTTACGTTTGGTAGTGTATATATGTCCATGCCTCTCTTTCGCTTTGTCACAGCTTACCCTTCCCCCTCCCCATATCCACAAGTCCATTCTCAAGTAGGTCTGTGTCTTTATTCCTGTTTTACCCCTAGGTTCTTCATGACATTTTTTTTTTTTAATTCCGTATATATGTGTTAGCATACGGTATTTGTCTTTCTCTTTCTGACTTATTTCACTCTGTATGACCGACTCTAGGTCTATCCATCTCATTACAAATAGCTCAGTTTCGTTTCTTTTTATGGCTGAGTAATATTCCATTGTATATATGTGCCACATCTTCTTTATCCATTCATCCAATGATGGACACTTAGGTTGTTTCCAGCTCCGGGCTATTGTGAATAGAGCTGCAATGAACATTTTGGTACATGTCTCTTTTGGAATTATGGTTTTCTCAGGGTATATGCCTAGTAGTGGGATTGCTGGGTCATATGGTAGTTCTATTTGTAGTTTTTTAAGGAACCTCCATACTGTTCTCCATAGTGGCTGTACCAAGTCACATTCCCACCAGCAGTGCAAGAGTGTTCCCTTTTCTCCACACCCTCTCCAGCATTTATTGTTTCTAGATTTCTTGATGATGGCCATTCTGACTGGTGTGAGATGATATCTCATTGTAGTTTTGATTTGCATTTCTCTAATGATTAATGATGTTGAGCATTCTTTCATGTGTTTGTTGGCAGTCTGTATATCTTCTTTGGAGAAATGCCTATTTAAGTCTTCTGCCCATTTTTGGATTGGGTTGTTTGTTTTTTTGCTATTGAGCTGCATGAGCTGTTTATAAATTTTGGAGATTAATCCTTTGTCAGTTGCTTCATTTGCAAATATTTTCTCCCATTCTGAGGGTTGTCTTTTGGTCTTGTTTATGGTTTCCTTTGCTGTGCAAAAGCTTTGAAGTTTCATTAGGTCCCATTAGTTTATCTTTGTTTTTATTTCCATTTCTCTAGGAGGTGGGTCCAAAAGTATCTTGCTGTGATTTATGTCATAGAGTGTTCTACCTATGTTTTCCTCTAAGAGTTTGATAGTTTCTGGCCTTACATTTAAGTCTTTAATCCATTTGGAGCTTATTTTTGTGTATGGTGTTAGGGAATGATCTAATCTCAAACTTTTACATGTCCCTGTCCAGTTTTCCCAGCACCACTTATTGAAGAGGCTGTCCTTTCTCCACTGTACATTCCTGCCTCCTTTATCAAAGATAAGTTGGCCATATGTGCATGGGTTTATCTCTGGGCTTTCTATCCTGATCCACTGATCTATCTTTCTGTTTTTATGCCAGTACCACACTGTCTTGATTACTGTAGCTTTGTAGTATAGTCTGAAGTCTGGGAGCCTGATTCCTCCAGCTCCGTTTTTCGTTCTCAAGATTGCTTTGGCTATTCGGGGTCTTTTGTTTCTCCAAACAAATTTTGAAATTTTTTGTTCTAGTTCTGTGAAAAATGCCAGTGGTAGTTTGATAGGGATTGCATTGAATCTGTAGATTGCTTTGGGTAGTAGAGTCATTTTCACAATATTGATTCTTCCAATCCAGGAGCATGGTATATCTCTCCATCTATTTGTATCATCTTTAATTTCTTTCATCAGTGTCTTATAATTTTCTGCATACAGGTCTTTTGTCTCCTTAGGTAGGTTTATTCCTAGATATTTTATTCTTTTTGTTGCAATGGTAAATGGGAGTGTTTTCTTGATTTCATTTTCAGATTTTTCATCATTAGTGTATAGGAATGCAAGAGATTTCTGTACATTAAATTTGTATCCTGCTACTTTACCAAATTCATTGATTAGCTCTAGTAGTTTTTCGGTAGCATCTTTAGGATTCTCTATGTATAGTATCATGTCATCTGCAAACAGTGACAGCTTTACTTCTTCTTTTCCAATTTGGATTCCTTTTATTTCCTTTTCTTCTCTGATTGCTGTGGCTAAAACTTCCAAAACTATGTTGAATAAGAGTGGTGAGAGTGGGCAGCCTTGTCTTGTTCCTGATCTTAGTGGAAATGGTTTCAGTTTTTCACCATTGAGGACAATGTTGGCTGTGGGTTTGTCATATATGGCCTTTATTATGTTGAGGAAAGTTCCCTCTATGCCTACTTTCTGCAGGGTTTTTATCATAAATGGGTGTTGAATTTTGTCGAAAGCTTTCTCTGCATCTATTGAGATGATCATATGGTTTTTCTCCTTCAACTTGTTAATATGGTGTATCACATTGATTGATTTGCGTATATTGAGGAATCCTTGCATTCCTGGAATAAACCCCACTTGATCATGGTGTATGATCCTTTTAATGTGCTGTTGGATTCTGTTTGCTAGTATTTTGTTGAGGATTTTTGCATCTATGTTCATCAGTGATATTGGCCTGTAGTTTTCTTTCTTTGTGACATCCTTGCCTGGTTTTGGTATCAAGGTGATGGTGGCCTCGTAGAATGAGTTTGGGAGTGTTCCTTCCTCTGATATTGTTTGGAAGAGTTTGAGAAGGATGGGTGTTAGCTCTTCTCTAAATGTTTGATAGAATTCACCTGTGAAGCCATCTGGTCCTGGGCTTTTGTTTGCTGGAAGATTTTTAATCACAGTTTCAATTTCAGTGCTTGTGATAGGTCTATTCATATTTTCTATTTCTTCCTGAGTCAGTCTTGGCAGGTTGTGCATTTCTAAGAATTTGTCCATCTCTTCCAGGTTGTCCATTTTATGGGCATAGAGTTGCTTATAGTAATCTCTCATGATCTTTTGTATTTCTGCAGTGTCAGTTGTTACTTCTCCTTTTTCATTTCTAATTCTATTGATTTGAGTCTTCTCCCTTTTTTTCTTGATGAGTCTGGCTAATGGTTTATCAATTTTGTTTATCTTCTCAAAGAACCAGCTTTTAGTTTTATTGATCTTTGCTATTGTTTCCTTCATTTCTTTTTCATTTATTTCTGATCTGATTTTTATGATTTCTTTCCTTCTGCTAACTTTGGGATGTTTTTGTTCTTCTTTCTCTAATTGCTTTAGGTGCAAGGTTAGATTGTTTATTCGAGATGTTTCCTGTTTCTTAAGGTGGGATTGTATTGCTATAAACTTCCCTCTTAGAACTGCTTTTGCTGCATCCTATAGGTTTTGGGTCGTCGTGTCTCCACTGTCATTTGTTTCTAGGTATTTTTTAATTTCCTCTTTGATTTCTTCAGTTATCACTTCGTTATTAAGTAGTGTATTGTTTAGCCTCCATGTGTTTGTATTTTTTACAGCTCTTTTCCTGTAATTGATATCTAGTCTCATAGCATTGTGGTCAGAAAAGATACTTGATACAATTTCTATTTTCTTAAATTTACCAAGGCTTGATTTGTGACCCAAGATATGATCTATCCTGGAGAATGTTCCATGAGCACTTGAGAAAAATGTGTATTCTGTTGTTTTTGGATGGAATGTCCTATAAATATCAATTAAGTCCATCTTGTTTAATGTATCATTTAAAGCTTGTGTTTCCTTATTTATTTTCATTTTGGAAGATCTGTCCATTGGTGAAAGTGGGGTGTTAAAGTCCCCTACTATGATTGTGTTACTGTCGATTTCTCCTTTTATGGCTGTTAGTATTTGCCTTATGTATTGAGGTGCTCCTATGTTTGGTGGATAAATATTTACAATTGTTATATCTTCTTCTTGGATCGATCCCTTGATCATTATGTAGTGTCCTTCTTTGTCTCTTCTAGTAGTCTTTATTTTAAAGTCTATTTTGTCTGATATGAGAATTGCTACTCCAGCTTTCTTTTGGTTTCCATTTGCATGGAATATCTTTTTCCATCCCCTTACTTTCAGTCTGTATGTGTCTCTAGGTCTGAAGTGGGTCTCTTGTAGACAGCATATATATGGGTCTTGTTTTTGTATCCATTCAGCCAATCTGTGTCTTTTGGTGGGAGCATTTAGTCCATTTACATTTAAGGTAATTATCGATATGTATGTTCCTATTCCCATTTTCTTAATTGTTTTGGGTTCGTTATTGTAGGTCTTTTCCTTCTGTTGTGTTTCTTGCCTAGAGAAGTTCCTTTAGCATTTGTTGTAAAGCTGGTTTGGTGGTGCTGAACTCTCTCAGCTTTTGCTTGTCTGTAAACGTTTTAATTTCTCCATCAAATCTGAATGAGATCCTTGCTGGGTAGAGTAATCTTGGTTGCAGGTTTTTCTCTTTCATCACTTTAATTATGTCCTGCCACTCCCTTCTGGCTTGTAGAGTTTCTGCTGAGAGATCAGCTGTTATCCTGATGGGGATTCCCTTGTGTGTTATTTGTTGTTTTTCCCTTGCTGCTTTTAATATGATTTCTTTGTGTTTAATTTTTGACAGTTTGATTAATATGTGTCTTGGCGTATTTCTCCTTGGATTTATTCTGTATGGGACTCTCTGTGCCTCCTGGACTTGATTAACTATTTCCTTTCCCATATTAGGGAAGTTTTCAACTATAATCTCTTCAAATATTTTCTCAGTCCCTTTCTTTTTCTCTTCTTCTTCTGGAACCCCTATAATTCGAATGTTGGTGCGTTTAATGTTGTCCCAGAGGTCTCTGAGACTGTCCTCTGTTCTTTTCATTCTTTTTTTTTATTTTGCTCTGCATCAGTTATTTCCACTATTTTATCTTCCACCTCACTTATCCGTTCTTCTGCCTCAGTTATTCTGCTATTGATCCCATCTAGAGTATTTTTTATTTCATTTATTGTGTTTTTAATCGATGCTTGATTCATCTTTAGTTCTTCTAGATCCTTGTTAACTGTTTCTTGCATTTTGTCTATTCTATTTCCAGGATTTTGGATCTGGGAAATAGAATCTTGGATCATCTTTACCATCATTATTCTGAATTCTTTTTCAGGTAGACTGCCTATTACCTCTTCATTTGTTAGGTCTGGTGGGTTTTTATCTTGCTCCTTCTCCTGCTGTGTGTTTTTCTGTCTTCTCATTTTGCTTATGTTACTGTGTTTGGGGTCTCCTTTTTGCAGGCTGCAGGTTCGTAGTTCCCGTTGTTTTTGGTGTCTGTCCCCAGTGGCTAAGGTTGGTTTAGTGGGTTGTGTAGGCTTCCTGGTGGAGGGGACTAGTGCCTGTGTTCTGGTGGATGAGGCTGGATCTTGTCTTTCTGGTGGGCAGGTCCAAGTCTGGTGGTGTGTTTTGGGGTGTCTGCGGACTTTTTATGATTTTAGGCCGCCTCTCTGCTAATGGGTGGCATTGTGTTCCTGTCTTGCTAGTTGTTTGGCATAGGGTGTCCAGCACTGTAGCTTGCTGGTCGTTGAGTGAAGCTGGGTGCTGGTGTTGAGATGGAGATCTCTGGAAGATTTTCGCCGTTTGATATTATGTGGAGCTGGGAGGTCTCTTGTGGACCAGTGTCCTGAAGTTGGCTCTCCCACCTCAGAGGCACAGCACTGACTCCTGGCTCCTCAATTTGGGATGATGTGTTGTCTATTCATGTATTCCAGAGATGCAGGGTACATCAAGTTGATTGTGGAGCTTTAATCCGCTGCTTCTGAGGCTGCTGGGAGAGGTTTCCCTTTCTCTTCTTTGTTCTCACAGCTCCTGGGTCTCAGCTTTGGATTTGGCCCCGCCTCTGCGTGTAGGTCGCCGGAGGGCGTCTGTTCGTCGCTCAGACAGGACAGGGTTAAAGGAGCAGCCGCTTCGGGGACTCTGGCTCACTCAGGCCAGGCGGGAGGGAGGGGCACGGAGTGCGGGTCGAGCCTGCAGCGGCAGAGGTCGGCGTGACGTTGCACCAGCCCGAGGCGCGCCGTGCGTTCTCCCAGGGAAGCCGCCCCTGGATCCCGGGACCCCGGCAGTGGCGGGCTGCACAGGCTCCCGGAAGGGCGGTGTGGGCAGTGACCTGCGCTCGCCCACAGGCTTCTTGGCGGCAGCAGCAGCAGCCCCAGCGTCCCACGCCCGTCACTGGGCTCCGCGCTTTCAGTCGTGACTCGCGCCCGTCTGTGGAGCCCCTTTAAGCAGCGCTCTTAATCCCCTCTCCTCGCGCACCAGGAAACCAAGAGGGAAGAAAAAGTCTCTTGCCTCTTCGGCAGCTCCAGAGTTTTCCTGGACTCCCTGCCGGCTAGCTGTGGCGCATTAGCCCCCTTCAGGCTGAGTTCTCGCCGCCAGCCCCAGTCCTCTCCCTGCGCTCTGACAGAAGCCCGAGCCTCAGCTTCCAGCGCCGCCGGGGCGAGCAGACAAGCCTCTCGGGCTGGTGAGTGCCGCTCGGCACCGATCCTCTGTGCGGGAATCTCTCCGCTTTGCCCTACCCAGGTATGTGGGGAGTTTCTTGCCTTTTGGGAGGTCTGGGGTCTTCTGCCAGCATTCAGTAGGTATTCTGTAGGAGTTGTTCCACGTGTAGCTGTATTTCTGGTGTATCCGTGGGGAGGACGGTGATCTCCGCGTCTTACTCTTCCGCCATCTTACCCGGAAGTCCAAGATGCTTTATTTTTGGGCAAATCCGTGGTCCAGCCTTGTTTTGCTCAGGTATTCCTTATCAAGCCGTTTTACCAGCTCTTGGAGTAGTTGTAAGCAACAACAGCCCTGACTGTCATTCTCTTGAAAACATGCCCTTACGCCAGGCAGAGGGCTTCCTTGGTAGGAGCCAAAGTGAACCACCTATGATACAGCGCCTCTATCTGAACCAAAATGAATGTCAGGTGGACGAGTGAGCCTAGAGCCAGGACCATCTGTCCTAACCTCTGGAGTCCACATTGGTCAACAGCCTTTCCAAGGACATATGCTAAATGGGAGAAATAGGACTAGACCCCTGGGCTTGCTAATTCCTGGCCCTGTGCTTATCCGGCTCACTGAGTGGCTACTGTATGTAGGGGAGTGCTTTTTCAGCTACCACAAAGTGATTAGGTTGATTCTAACCAACCACTCATTACTTGAACTTGCAGTGGTTCTCAGCCCTGGCTACACATTAGAATCACCTGGGGAGCATTTTTAAAAAGACCCACAGGTCTCACTTGACCAGTTGGATCTGAATCTCTGCATGCGACCCACATACCCCTGCCGGGCATGAGTACTCTAAAATAATTTTCCAGCTGATCCTAAAAATGCAGAGAGGATTAAGAACCCCTGTTCTAGAGTGGAGATGGAAATAAAGAATCTTTAGTTTGCTGACTGGACAACAGTTTACTAAAGCAAATTTAATGTCATTCATTGCCCTGAGAAAATAGTTCTCTCCAGGAGCTGGTTAAAGCCTAGAGCAAATTTTTTTCTCACCCCCAATTTGAAAATGATCCAAGTATGTCCTGACTATTTCGGAAAGGGATCCTGGGCTCAGAAACCAGAAACAAATATAGAGGATGGAGCTTTCCTTCCTTTCAAAATGCCTTGGGGGCCATCCATGGGACCTGGGACTATATCCTGCTCTATCCCCCATTGAAACATGAGAGTAAATTTGTTTTACCTGAGAGATAATTAATGTCAGATCTTGGATCAGTGTGTTACAACAGTAAGGCAGCTGTTTATAATACAAATGCCTCAGGCTTTCTCACAACCTGTTTTGTCGAACTACCTGCAAAGGTGATTAAAGGGTAACCGCCTAAAGCCATCACCTCCCCACCTAAGATTGTCCCTGCTTTGCCTTCTGAGGAGTGTGCGGGCCTGGGGATGGGGTCCCTGCTGCGGCGCTGTGCTGGGTCCCGCTGCTCTTATGGGTGTGGGGGAGAGCCACTGTGCTCCGCCTTCCCCTCTCTGCATTCAGTGACCTCACATTGCCAGCTTGAAATTGGCCAGGGTGGAGTATTTACACAGTGGAAATCCATAAATTGCTACAAATGAAGAAATTTTTTCCCCTGGAGCACAGGTTGTTAAACATTTACCGGCAAACCCCTGGTCACAGGTATTCTCCGGACAGTTCCCAAGTAGAAGATGTGGGTGTTGTCATGGGGGATTATGTTTTAAATTCTCCAAGGAAGATTCTAGAAGTCTGTGGTAATTCTATCACAATTTCATAAGATATCTAAAAGGCATCTCAGATTTCTCATGCCTGAGATGGAACATGCAGATTTCTATCTCCCACCAGCCCAAGTACATTCCCTCCCTCGTCTTTCCCAGGCCAGTTAAGGGAGATGCCATCATTTCACTTATTCAAGCCTAAATGCTGGGAGTCATGTCTGAGTCCTCTTTTCCCAATCCCCACACTGTAAGTTAGCAAATCCTCCTGACTTTACCTTCACGATATATCCAGTTCTTACTAGCTCCATTGTTGCCACCTGGTCCAAGCCACCCTCATTCCTCACTTGGATTACTGCAATGGCCTCCTAACTGGTCCCCTGCTTAGAGTGAGACCTTTGTCCTTCTAAGTCTATTTGTCACATACGGCAGTGAAGATAATCTTTAAAGCACATATATCAGATTATGCCATTCTAAAGCTCAAAACCCTCCAGTGGATTCCCGTCTCACTCAGAGTGAGACTTTGCCAGCCAGACCTTGATGATCTTTCTGACTTCACCTCCTTCCACTCTACGCCTTGGTCACTCTCTTTCTCAGCCATACTGATTTCTTTGCTGTTCTTTGACTATTGAATAGATCAAGATGGTTCCCTCTCAGGGCCTTTGCACATGGTATTGCTTCTACCTGGAACCTCCTTGCTGTGACTGTACAATGGCTCCCCCCTTTAGTGTATATCTTTCAGAGCTCTGCCCAAATGGCATCTTTTTAAAATATATATATGTTTCAGGTGTCAAATATAGTGATTCCTAACTTTTAAAGGTTTTACTCCATTTATAGTTATTATAAACTATTGGCTATATTCCCTGTGCTGTACAATATATCCTTGTAGCTTATTTTATACCTAATAGTTTGTACCTCTTACTTCCCTACTGCTATCATGCCCCTCCCCCCTTCCCTCTCCCCACTGGGAGCCACTAGTTTGTTCTCTTTATCTGTGAGTCTGTTTCTTTTTTGTTACATTCACTGATCTGTTTTATTTTTTAGATTCCACAGCAAATGTCATCTTATTCAGAGGGGCCTTTCCTAATCATATTTCAAATAGAACATTCTACCCAACTCTGACAGTCTCTATCCATTTTTATTTTTCTCCATGGCAGTTAATACTACCTGACACATATGTTTTGATTATTTTGCTTCTGGCCAGTCCTGGAAAGGAAGCTCCAAGTAAGCAGGGCTTTGTGTTTGCTGCTGTATTGTCAGTGCTCAGAAGAGTGCTTGGCATCTGGCAGGCAATACATTTTTACCAAATGAATGAGGAAATGTCTGTAAGGGTAGATGCGCGGCGAGTGTGTGTGTGTGTGTGTGTATGCTATGTTGAACCATATGTAATTGTAAGTATCTGACCACTTTTGACATTTGTCATTACTAGACAATATGGCACCTCGATGATCATTTATAATTCAACTCTTTATTTTACGATGAGATCCTTTGAGACTGTGAAAGGGCAGCTGACTTGCTCTGGGGACAGTTAGTGATAGGAACGTGTTTTTCTTTTACGAGCAAAAGGTTTTTGAAAGCACAGCACCCAGATAATATCAATCAGCAGTGCACAGGATATTTGTCCTTCCCATGTGTTATGGTTTTTGTCTTCATCTCGGAGCAGGCTAGGCGAAATGCTTTCAAAGAGATTTTCACCCGCTTTGGGTAGGATAATGCTTTCCAGAGCACTCTTAGAGAAGGCTCAGAGCCGCTCCTGCACCACTGTCAACATGGGGTCCTTCCATACTGGCTGAGTTAGAGCCAGGAAGCACCTTGAACTTACTGCTTTGGCCTTTGGCAAGAAAGCTTGCAGCTGAGTGCCTTCACGAGTCAGCCGTGAAGTCTGGACTTAACCACAGGTCTTGAGCTAGGAATACTTAGCTCATGGCTGGAGCCACATGGCTTTTTAATGCAGAAGTCTCAGCTCTGCAAGCCTTTCACTCCCCATCTGTGCCAACACCCCTTCCTGGGAGTCATGCCCTGTATGGGGGGCAGGGGGAAGATCTCAGTGGCCTTCCCTATGAAAAAAAATGTGAGGCAGGAATGTTGAATTCCTTGGAGTGTCCACTGTATAGTGAATTCGACTAGTTTCATCTGAAGTTTCTCAGTGAATAGTGTTTGATGTGAATTTATTGCTTAATAAAATTTACTAGAAGGGAATGGGGCTGGTGGGGAGACATTTGGATTGATTTTCAAACGAATCAGGATTTGAGAACAATTCGAGATGAGGGCTCTCATGCTGTTGCTGAACAAGCAGTGAGAATCCTTTCCAACAAAGCTTGCAGTTCTTTTTACATGAACTGTTTCTTTGAATTATCTAAGGATACATCTGGCTTCCCCTGGAAAGCTTTTTGCCCCGTGGAGTAAAATTTTGCTACAGACTAGCATGCTCAGATTCGGGTCCTTGTATTAATAATTTCCCTTAAAGCCCCCTAAATGACAGACTCCGTTTGATGGAATATAGTTCACAAATTTTCTCCCTGAATTTTGTACCATTGGACTTTTACACTGGCATACATAACTTTTCAGGATGTCAGTACTGGAAACCCAGAGCTCTGTCTGCTGAGGTGCAGAAAGGTTTGCTAAACTCATTCTGTGACCACAGAGTTAGTGGTAAGAGTTAGATTTTCTTAAGTCTTACTCAGTAGCTGCCTATACTTGGATATCTGACTACAGAATTTCCTGTCAGGATTTCAGTCTCTGTAGGAGATGGGAACCTGTGTATGGGTTCACTTCTTTGGTCAGCTCCCATATCCTCTGTTATGAGCTCTATAATGTGCTCCCTATAGAGGCGGGACTGCTTTCCAGTCTGGAAATATGTCCAGAGCATGTGATCTGTGTTGTTCACGCTACAGTTTAAGCTTGAGAGGGCGTTTCTAGACTGTACTGCCTGGGTTCAAACCCCACCTCTGTCAGTTGTGGGACTAGGGGCAAGTTAGGTTCTTGCCTCAGTTTCCTCATCTGTGAAGTGGGAATAATAACAATCATAATAGTGACCTACAGTGTTTTTATGGGGACTAAGTGAGCTAACAGAGGTAAAGTGTTTATAGCCCAGCACACAGCAAGTGCTCAATAAATACCATTTAAAAAATTAATTTATTTTAAAATATTTATTTATTTGGTTGCGTGGGGTCTTAGTTGAAGCAGGTGGGCTCCTTAGTTGTGGCATGTGGGCTCCTTAGTTGTGGCATGCAAACCTCTTAGTTGCGGCTTGCATGTGGGATCTAGTTTCCGGACCAGGGATTGAACCTGGGCCCCCTGCATTGGGAGCACGGAGCCTTAACCACTGCACCACCAGGGCAGTCCCAATAAATACCATTATGATTGTAATAAAATCCCAACCTGTCTACAGTTAACCAGCTTCCCTTGGTCATCGGTGACTGTCTCCATTCCATCTGCTTCTCTGAGACAATTACATGTCTGTTCAAATCATCTCTCAGGTTGGATCATCCACATGTGCCTTTGGTATGTCCTTCATTTCATAGGCGCTATGTGATGGAGCTTTCCTTGAGTGTCCTTACTTTCTGTACTTCCAGAACATTCTGGCTCATTCAGTTGTCAGCCTGGAAGTACCATTATGGCCACCTTCCTACTCTAAAAAATTAATGCTTTTATTGATAATATCAAATTAGAGAATTAGTATATCTATAAACAACCCATGGCCACATTATCCAGCCATAAAACAGTTTAACTAGAGGATGCTCACTGAAAAGCCCTCCAAGCGTTGGGCTACTTTACCTCAGGAAGAGCCAAGCTCTGTCTGCTCCATGAATTATTCCTGTCACACGTGGCGGAAGGTGGGAGCAACAGGCCCCAGCAATCCCAGGAGCAGGTGGGGGGCGCTTGGACAGCACCTGGTGAATTCAGATCCAGTCCGAGAGGCAAAGGACAGAGTCTCAGGATGAAGTAAGCGTTAGGACATCTGAATGGAAGCCACAGAGAGTCCCAGAATCCTACCTTCGAAACAGGACCCCAAGGTCCTGTCCTACAAGGTAGGGGAGGCCAGGCAGATGGGGAGGCAGACAGCTCAGGGAGGGGTGCAGGGCAGTGGAGCAATTTCTTTTTTTTTTTTTAGTGGAGCAATTTCTGAGAGACTTCATTGACTCCAGCTGCTTTCCCAGGGTGTGCATTCAGGTGCTCTGGTAGGACAGCAACAAGGCTGCTGCTCCGTACCTTGTAATTCCAGAACCACTTTTAGGGCCTGGCCCACCTGTGTAAAGGATCATTACCAGTGGATATAAGCGTGAGTCATTCCTCAATCAAAGTCTCAATCTACCTGTGACTCCACAGCAGGTAGGAACTCAGTTAATGCCGTCCCTCTGGTTTCCGTGGGACGCTTTCTTCTGGTTCCCCTCCCACCTCTTTGGTATCGCCTTCTCAGTCTCTATGCAGGCTCCTCCTTTGAAATGTCCGTGCTCCTCGGACTTTTTAGGGTCCTTTGCTTCTCACTCTTCCCCTCCTTGCATAATCTTCTATATGTCTCTCTTTTCTCTTAAAAATTCTATTAAAAATTGTTCTGAAAGACTTAAAATGCAAAAACCAGCCTGCTACACCTTCTCCCTCTACCCTGTGTGCATGTCCACTCTGTGCAGACAGTACTTTTAAATTCTTCTGGCAGTTTCTTTCCATAGTTGTCTCCTTATTTCTATACTATTTTAGACCACTAGTTCTTCATTCATCAATTTCAGGCAATGTCTGAAATTAACAAATTTCTCCCAATGTAGATGAGGATGTAGCTCCATTGCTTCTACCTGCATGTCCCTTTCTGATCCCCTAAGATAGTTATATTTTTTGTTAAACCAACTATCAGCATTTACAGTGTTACTACATTAATATTATTCATTTTTGACCCAAGGGGAGGATTTTTTCAAGTGTTTCTGTTTATTTTATTTAAAAAATTTTTATTGGAGTATAGTTGATTGGCAATGTTGGGTTAGTTTCTGCTGTACAGCAAAGTGGATCAGTTATACATATATCCACTCTTTTTTAGATTCTTTTCCCATATAGGTCATTACAGAGTGCTGAGTAGAGTTCCCTGTGTTATACAGTAGGTCCTAATTAGTAATCTGTTTTATATGTAGTAGTGTGTGTATGTCAATCCCAGTCTCCCAGTTTATCCCTCCCTGCACCCCTAAATGGTACAAATGAATTATTTACAAAGCAGAAATAGAGTCACAGATGTAGAAAACAAACTCATGTTTACCAGGGAGGAGGATTATTGATAATATTTACTTTCTAGTATCATTTTTATTTCTCCTAGAGTCAATAATTGCCCCTAATTCTCACTTGCAGATTCTTCAGTACAGGTATTCATTATTTCTTTTTTTTTCCTGAGTGCTGCATTATATCTGTCACAAACCTATCAGTTTTTCCCAAATGCTCAATTATATCTGGTCACATTTCAATTCTCCCTTTTTCCTTCTCCTCAATATACCTTCCACCATAGTTCTCCTTCCTTCTACTCTGGTCAGACCCCTTGTTCTCTCGATCCACTGGGTATTCCCATGTTTGGTGGATAAATTTTTGAAAGCTTCTAAAGAAAGAGTGCATGGGAGTTAAATTATTTTGAGTCCTTGCTCAACTAAATGTTTTAAATTTACCCTCACACTTGACTGGAAGTTTGGATGAGTCTGGCATTCTAGATTCAAAGCCGTTTTCTCTTGGAATTTTGAAAGCATTCTTTCATGGTCTTCTACATTCCTGCATTGCATTTGATAAGTCTAATGCCATTTGTTTCCTTAATTCTTTTCCTTTTTTAAAAAAAATAGGCATAATCTTATAAACTAGAAGATTTCCATTTCTTATCAAAATGGAAAAATATTGAATGTATAGCTGTATTTACAGATACATTTGCCCATGTAACCCCATCCAGGTCTTGAGAGGGAGAGAAGATATACATTTGCCATCAATTTAGATTCTCCCCCATTGTTTCTGCTCCCCTTTGTTTATCCCCAAATATATATATATATTTTTTTTTCAGTGTATAGCCATCTCTTGAGTCCCAGACACATCAAACTTCCTGTGGGAAAAACCACCTCAAAGTCAATACACCCACGACAAAACTCATCACCTCTTCCTAACCTGTTCTTCCTTCTGAGTTCTCAGTCTTGGTGAAGGGCATTGACATTCATCCAGTTGTTCAAGCAGGAACACAGAGAGTCATTCTTCACCCCTCCCACTTCTTTACTCTTACATAACATCATCCCCAAGTCCTGTTTATTCTTTCAATGTCTCTCATCTGTCCCCATCTCTTCACTCTCACTGCTAGACTTTAGGCACATGCCATTATTCATCTCTACTACTGCAATAACCTCCTTCCTGTTTTCTCTGCTTCTCATCTCAACCAGCCCCTTCTGATCCATTCCCCTTACTGCTGCTACAGTGCCTTTTCTGACGTTGGCATTTGAGCTCCACGAGGGCAGGAACTTTGTTCACCTATATATCCCCACCTCCTTGAGCAGTGCTTTGCTCTTACTAGGTACTCAGTATATATGTGTTGACTGAAAAGATGAGTAAGTGAATCTGATCCTGGCACTCCCTTGTCAGAACCTTCCAATGCTTCTGCCCCTATCCCCATCCCTTGTATGATAAACTCTCAACTCCTTATCATGACATGATCTAGCACGGGTCCAAGCTCAGTTCCCACTTCTTCCCAAATCGCCCTTTTTTTCCCCGTGAATGCTGAATAACTTGTTCTCAGAGAGCATCCTGCTCTCTCAGGCCTCCAAGCCATTGCACATGCTAATCCCTCTGTCTGGGACACCTCCTGTTCCTTTGCCTATCGGTCAGGTTGTAATTCATTACTAAAGTTTCATCACAAGAGTTCTCTCCCTGACAGAGGCTCTTCTGGAAATGTAAGGCAACCTCAGACTTTTCTTTTTTTATGACCTCGTCGTACACCTTCTGTGGAAGAAATGAGCACTTTTATCAATCTCCAGTTCCACTCTACTTCTGAGCCTTCAGGGAGCTTATACTTCCCTCTGAAATTATGTATAGCCAGGGACTCTCCCTGGCTAATGATATATGAATAGAGTTGTGCTGAAGTATATTTAAGAGCTGGAGTAGGATTCTCCATGTCCCTCTCCCTCCGCCAAGACAACCAACTACACTGCATACAGTGGAGTCTCTGTTAGCCTGTGTGTCTGAATGAGGATGAAGTGGAGAAGACCCCCACTCCCCCGCCCACCTGCTCCTGATGGACATATATAATACAAGCAAGAAATAAACCTTGGGCTTCCCTGGTGGCGCAGTGGTTGAGAGTCCACCTGCTGATGCAGGGGGCACGGGTTCGTGCCCCGGTCCGGGAAAATCCCACATGCCGCGGAGCGGCTGGGCCCGTGAGCCATGGCTGCTGAGCCTGCGCGTCCGGAGCCTGTGCTCCGCAACGGGAAAGGCCACAACAGTGAGAGGCCTGCGTACCGCAAAAAAAAAAAAAAAAAAAAAAAAAGAAATAAGCCTTTTTTGTTTTAAGCCACTGATATGTTGGAGTTGTTTGTTACTGCAGCATAACCTAATCTATCTCAACTTGTATACTTTCATATAGCCATTACCCTAGCTCTCAACATTAGTTTACCTTACCTTTGAGGTCAAAGACTTTATCATTATATCCTGTTTTATAGCCACTTAAAAACATTTGTTAGCTAGCACTCGGCTAGAAAACTTACTATTTTTTGCAATGTACATGGCTCAGTGCTAAGGATTTTACCCATGTTATTTCACTTAATCTTCACAACAACCCTTTGAGGTAGGTATGACTATTAACATTCTTCGGAAAAGGAAAGATGCTCAGAGGGGTTTAGTGACTTGCTCAATGTCACACAGCTGGTGAGAGGCCATTAGACCCAAGCAGATCTGATTCTGAAGCCCTCACGTTCCATCGCCTGCAACCTTAGGAGTAACAGAGGGGGAACACACTGCCTGCTTGGAGGTTCCTGTCAAAGTAGACATTCCTGTCATGAGCCTTGTAAAGGACAACTAAACAAGCATTGAACAAATGCAAGAGTCGAGTAACTAAATAAACAAAATTGGAAACATGTTTTTACCATCGAATGGGAAATGGAGAATCTGTCAGATAATTCTCCAGTTCTTGAGGAAGAGCCAATCACATACTGTGCATTCACCCAAAACACCATCAGTGGTTCAGAATGAAAGCTAACCCAGAGCACTGCTTGCTTGGCCCAGGTCTGGTTGGCATGGCTGACTTCTGGACCAGTTTCCTCAGTAGCCTCTGTGAACTTGAACTAATGATCAATGACAAGGCACAGTCCCATGGCCCAACCTCTAGCCTTAGAAATGCATTCTCAGAAACACATTCCCGCAAGAATGAGTCAGCTGGCAGCTGACTCAGGCAGCTCTTAGATGATGTGCTGAAGTGGATTGACAGTGGAATGAAGACATGCTCAAAGCCCCACAGAAGCATGGGTGGCACCGCATGACCCACTGAAGGAAGAGCCACAGCTAAGGAGCTGGTGCCTCAGGACAGAGAGCATTCCAAGAAGGAGGCACTAGAAGCCTGGGAGGCAAAGGGGCTGAATGCCAATGACCGTGAAGTGGATGGTTTCCCACGTGTGTAGGAAAACCACGGGAGCAAACCTCAGAGTTGGACTTGGACCAGAATATTTCTTATTTCCTTTAAACTGTTATGCTTCACTCTCCATTATCTTTTATTTGTATTATGGGTGCTTTCTTTCTAGTCTGAACTTTGATAGTATATAACTTTCATTTGGTATTACTATATATATTTGAAGGCAAAGAGCAGGGCTTATATAGCTTTGTAAATTTCTAGCAGGGGGCTTCACACATTTGTAGCTGTTGGCTTATCTAGCTTGTGTCTCCTATTTGGGGAACAGCTACTGGTCATGAATAGCATCTTTGATCTTGAGAATATTAAGGACTCCCTGGTGGTGCAGTGGTTAAGAATCCGCCTGCCAATGCAGGAGACACAGGTTCGATAGCTGGTCTGGGAAGATCCCACATGCCGTGGAGCAACTAAGCCCATGCGCCATGACTACTGAGCCTGTGCTCTAGAGCCCATGAGCCACAGCTACTGAGCCTGCGAGCCACAACTACTGAAGCCCGCACGCTCTCAGGCCTGTGCTCCACAACAAGAGAAGCCAGTACAATGAGAAGCCTGTGCACTGCAATGAAGAGTAGCCCCCGCTCACCACAACTAGAGAAAGCCCACATGCAGCAACGAAGACCTGACACAGCCAAAATATATATATATATGTTTTTAAAAAAAGAATACAAAATACAAGTATCTTTTGCTAATCAAATTTACTTGGATCCTAGTTTGAACAGTAAGTTTTCTAAAGTTATTTGGTTCCTGGGTTTTGACAGTGAATAGTAAGAGTTTGGATAGCAAGGGTGTTTTGACTGTACCCAGGAAGTTTATTTATAGAGGTGACTGAGTGATGACACAGAGAGGTCAACGCTGTTGAAAGAAGTTTATTACTTATAGTTTTCAAGAGGAGGAGACATACCATGCCATACAGGGCCACATGGGAAGCACGAGGGCTGGTCCGAAGGCAGAAGGAGCAAGGAGAAAGCATGGGCAGGAGACTTTATTGTGATTCCTGCAGGAATGGCATGGCAGGGAGGGATACATATTTTAGGACTGGGTAGTTTGAATAATTATGGCAGGCTCTGCCCTATGGGGTGATCTCTAGTTGTCCAGTACTTGGCCCTGGGGTGATTTAGGGCAGAGGAATGATGGGCTTGGTGTGTGTGAATTAGGTAAAGGAGGTGGTTGAAGACCTGGGCTCAGGATTGATTTGTTTGCATATGAAAGGCATATTCACAGGTAAGTTATCTTCTATCTCTGGAAACTAGCTAACCCTGGAGGGGCAGTCTCTCCCCAGCTAGCCAGGTCCTCAAGATATCAAAGCATTATAAAATATAGAAAATTTAAAACATGATTAATACAAAGGGCCCCTGACCTTTACTTCTGTAGGGACTGGTGTACAGAAAATTCTGAGAGCCCTTTCTTCTACACTGTGCCTTCAGTTATTCCTCCCAGCAATAGCACGAATGGGTGTGATCATCCCCATTTTATGGATGAGGAAACAAACAGTGTGCCCCAGGTCAGGCAGCTGGCAGAGGATGGATTAGAGATTTAATCTTAGGTTCTGCCACTGCACTGTGAGGGTTTATCACACCTCAGCAAAGGAGACAACTTTGCTCCGTCTCTGCTGGAGGCAGCCTTGAGATTGTTCAGGAGCTTCGAATGTGGATGATGGTAATCAGGCCTCTGAGGTTAGCGCAGGCTAAGGAGGAAAGGAAGTTCTTATCTGGGCTAGTGCTCATAGTCCCGGCCTTTCCGTTTTTTTTGGCTTTGGTGTCAGCTGGAAGGGTTGACTTTTTTTCCCTTAAACCAAACTTCCAATTTGGACATACATCAGAATCCAAGGCAAGGCCTGAAATCCAGGGATTCTGCAGATTGAGCATGTCTATAGCTACTTGGAGCTGCCTGTAGGGGAGCAGATAGTATTAGGGGGGTGGTCAAGCTGTGCCCACTGAAGTGTGCCCATAGCTGAACACTTGAACCAAGCCCAGTAGAGAGGGGCCCAGGATGGGGAGGCAGCTCCCCTGTGACATGTTTGGCTTGGGAGGGAGGGAGACTCGATGGAATCTCTGTGTTTCTTTCCTTCCCCAAAAGGACACTTCCCAACTTTTTCTGTGTTGGTGACATACTGGTGACTTAAAACTTCGGCATCTATTTGTTTTAGATGCTGTGTGAAAGCAGGCTGGTTGAGAATGTACTGTTTGCTTAAATAACTGCCCAGAGGGCACTTTTAAATTCCAAATAGGGTGCCTTTGGGTACATTACAAGGGCCAGCTGAGGGAGGCTGTTCTTTAGGAGCTAGATAGGCCATGTTGCCCAAAGTAGAGCAGATTTTGGGTGTGGAGGCTCTGGGGTGACACTGTTGGCCTTCAGATCTTGACACTGCCACTTTCTGCCTGTATGACCCTGGGAAAATGACATAACAATCAGAGCTAACACTTGACAGCTTTTGTCATGTGCCAGGTACTATTTCTAAGCCCTTTGCATAGATGAACTCATTTGGTTCTCAGAAATCATCTGGTGAGGAAGGTACAAGTCTTGTCCCCGTTTTGCCAGTGAAGACACTGAGGCACAGGGAGGTTTTGTAACATGCCAAAGTCAGACTCCTTAGTCAGTGGCCGAACCAGGATTCAAATCCATGTGGTCTGGCTCCAGAGCCTGTGGTCTTAACTGCTGTGCTCCACTATTGAACTTGAGCTTGTAGAATTTTTGTTTCCTTATCCGTAGTGTGTATTATCATAATCCCCGCTGCATAGGGTTGCTGAGGGATTAACTGAGATGATATATAGAAAGAGTTTGGCACATAGTAAGTGCTCAGTAAATGTTTGCTCTTGTTCATCGTAAAGCAGTGTGTCCCCTTCTCTTTTTGCCAGCTGTCTTCCCTTGTGTCCCCTCTTTGTGGACATAGGAAGTGGGTGGAACTAGAGGGCTTATTTTCCAAAATACATTTAGAAAAGAAAAATATCCCAGCACGTGTAATAACTGCATGAATGTGCTGTCATCCCTGTGCCTCCTGACCCCGGTAAGCCTCTGATGCGGATCACATACCACCTTTCAACCACACGTGATCCACCCATGTGTTAAAACCAGCACAAGTCTGTCCCCTGCAGAGTTTTGCCAGCCATGCTCTCTGCCCAGCTGACGGGGTATATCCAGAGTACTGTGCACAGAAGCCCTGGCTGTACCTGGTGTGACTTGACCTAAGATGGCACCCAGGCTTGGAGGAGGAGGGCCTTCTCAAGGGGCAGGGTTACTCTTTTTTTTTTTTTTTAAAGAACTAGACAGCGTCTTTTTCTTTTTTGGGGGGGTGGGTGGGTGGGTAGGAGTTTATTAATTAATTAATTAATTTTTGCTGTGTTGGGTCTTCGTTTCTGCACGAGGGCTTTCTCTAGTTGTGGCAAGCGGGGGCCACTCTTCATCGCGGTGCACGGGCCTCTCACTATCGCGGCCTCTCTTACTGCGGAGCACAAGCTCCAGATGCGCAGCCTCAGTAGTTGTGGCTCACGGGCCCAGTTGCTCTGTGGCATGTGGGATCTTCCCGGACCAGGGCTCGAACCCGCGTCCCCTGCATTAGCAGGCAGATTCTCAACCACTGCGCCACCAGGGAAGCCCAGGGTTACTCTTTACACTCTCTGCTCACCTGCGACCCTGCCCCACCTCCAGGTGTCCAGATGGATGTCATTAGTCTATTAGGGATAAGGGTGTCTGAACACTTTCCCTGGGTGGGTTCTATGTAGTCAAAAGAGGAGTCGGAGAATTGAAATAATGATCTTGGCTAATTTTCCAGGACTGTTCCAGTCATCTAAGCAGACACCTTATCTCTCTTAACTCCATTCCCATCTTCTTTCTCCCCTTGGTTATCCAGACAGGATGAAACAGATTTCAATCAGTGTAAAAAAGAGTTTAATGAGATGTAAAGGGAAGATTCTTGTCTGTAACACTGATTAAAAGGTAATGAGAAGATGAAAAATCTCCATCCACAAGGACTTTAAAAACCTTTAAAAAGTTTTCCTAGTTAAAAGAACATACACACATTCCTATTTTGAAAACATAAGAAAATATCAGTCAATTCTTCCATGCTCCAGAAACAATCCTCTATCACCATGAAGTACATTTTAGACCCATTAAAAGTTATGCCTATGTATATTTTGTTTCACAAAATTGAGATTATTCTGTATTACAGGACATTGTCTTATTTACATATTATATTTTATCAAAAAATTCTCTCGTATCATTAGCTGTATTTTTTTAGAAGCATGTGGACACTTTATTAGGGCAGACAGCCACTGGTCTTGAGTGGTTTGCACTGAGAAGCCAGGGCTTTGGATTAGGAAACCAATGAGGATATAATCCTCCTTCACTTCAGCAGACACTGTCTATTAATACTGTTTGTGTAAAGCATGTTTCCATGATAAAATTCTAGTATCAACTTTGGAAGGTTATTTCTGAGTGTGGGAGGTATAGGAAAGGCAGAGAAACTGAGAGAAGTGAATGCAGAGGGAAGGTTTGGGTGCATCTGATGGAGACCCACGAGGAGCTGGGAGAGTGAGGATTAGGGGCTGGGGATCTGATCCAGACAAGGATGGACAGCTCACTGGGCTTGAGGCATATCCATCAGCCCTGTGGTTAGCGGAGGGGTTTGGTGGTACCGGTCAGCACTGATTACCATGCATTTCCAGATCTCTTTCCAGGCACATGATGGGGTGGAACTTCCCTGTTCCCTTGTGGTTTGTATGGCCATGGGACATGCTTTGGCCAATGAAATATGAGTAGAAGGGACGTGTGTCCCTTTTAGGTGGAAGCTTTAAGAGCTAGTATACGGTTTCCCATGTTCCTTCTGCCCCAGTGACTGGCAATGCTCCAAAGGGTGGCAGACCCATCCGGGTCCCAGAGCAAGGATGACACAGACCAGAGCCCACAACTGACCTATAATGGACACTCTTCCTTTGAAGGAGGAAGCAGAGTATGCTCGTGGGTCCTTTCAGGGGGCTGACATGATGCAGACAGATGCTCTGGGTAATGGTATTTGCCCCTGTGGACCCAGATATTAATTTAGAACAAAAGATGAAAGAGACTGAGCCTCAAAAGAGGCTAGAGTGATCCTTCCCAACAGAACATATCAGAGAGAAGAGGATCAGAGGGTCATAGGGGCTTCTAGGAGCCACAGAGAACAGACCTGATGTGGGCCCCAGTGGTAACTACCACATCAATGCAACTGTGGATGCTGGGTGTAGGACCCCGGAGTAACAGAGCAGCATTGGAGAAGAAATTCCAGCCTGGGGCCAGAGAGGGTGAGCTAGGATCCCACCTGTGATGGTTAACTTCACGTGACTATGGTACCCAGCTGTTTGGTCAAATGGTAGTCTAGATGTTGCTGTAAAGATATTTTATAGATGTGATTAACATCTGCAACCAGTAATCCTTAATCCTGCAAGCCTTATTTTAAGTAAAGATTACTCTTGAAAATGTGAGGTGGTCACAGCTAATCAATTGAATGCCTTAAGAGCAGAAACTGAGGTTTTCCAGGGAAGAAGAAATTCTGTCTCAAGATTGCAAAGTTAACTCCTGCTGAGTTCCCAGCTTGCTGGCTGGCCTGACAAATGTTAGACTTGTCAGCCCTCACCATCATGTGAGCCAATTTAGAGCCAATTTATATTCTTTAATATAAATCGCCTTATATATACATATATGTATGTATTTATATTTTTTATTTATTTCATAACTATATATATATCATCCCTATTTATATCATCTATCTATCATCTATCTATCTTTCTATCTATCTATCTATCTACCTACCCTTGAGCCTTTATGGTTCTTAAAGAGACTTGCATAAATTCCACCAGGCCTGGCCATAGTACAGGGCTGAATCTACCTCAGACTAAAATTTTAGCAGTTCTCAATACCCAGGCAGTGTGGGAGGTGGTGGATTCCCAAGAGAAGGAGTAAGGAAGGTGCCTGAGGAACTGAGCAGAGGGAGGCCTAGTGCTTGACAAGCACGTCTGCTTGTTGGTCTGTCTATCTATCTACTTTATTTATCTATCTACCTACCTACCTACCTACCTACCTGTCCATTCATTTCATTGAATCAAAAATTTTTTATTTAAAAATTTTATATTAAAAACAATCAAATTAATAGCTTTAACAGGCCCAGGAGATCCACCCTCTGGCTACCAAATGATAAAGCCCTGTTCCCAAACCAGAGCAACTCAGCATTTCAAAAACTTCATTTTGCCACAGTTCTCATCCCCCTCAAATCATTCATCAGTCCCATTAACCAAGAGGCAAAGTTGCTCTTCAGGGATTTTTTTTTCAGTCTTTTAAAAAATCTTTTCCCATCCCAAAGCTGTTCCCTATGTATAGAAAGGAGCTATCAACTTGAGTTCGCATCCTTGCAGTCAGGTTCCTGAGGGACAGACCACAGGACAGAAAACCATATCTTCATGGCTGTTTTCCTTGGAAACCTAGTGGAACTTTTCAGGGAACTCAGTTCTGCAAACACACATCAGTTGAAGGTAAAGTTGTGAAATGGGCCTGTTTTGTAATCCACTTCTTTTTTCAGAAATCCTTCTGTGTTATCTTCCCTTCACCTCTACCCCAGGTCCCCCCCTCCCCTAACCCTCCTTCATGTCCCTTTGTGCCCTCAGCTTGATGGTAATCAAGCCTTCTCTGCCTACCATTGTCTAGACCATGCCTGCCTGAGCTCAGACATTTCCTCCCTGAACCATCAACCTTTCCCATTGCAGTTGGGTCCCATTTTCAATTTCATAACAGCAATGAATAAACTTATCCTTGCTAAGGTGCTAGCTTGTTCCCACCTAACTCAAGGAGTTAGCCCCACTAAAAAGCCTTGTTCCATATCAACTACAAAGAGAACAACCCTACAGTGCAATATCCACCCAAGAGTATAGTCAGGGACCCATATGTTCCCTAAGCTCCCTTAATGGGACACTATCTCCCAGACTCTGTAAGTCCCAAGTGACATGGGACACAGCGTATTGGTTACCGATTGCTGTATAGCAAATGACCACAAACTTAGTGTCTTAAAACAACACAAGTTTATTTATTCAGAGTTCTATAGGTCAGAATTCTGGGATGTTGTGGCTGGGCTCTTAGCTGAGGGTCTGTGATGATTAATTTTCTATGTCAACTTGACTGGGCTAAGGGATGCCCACATAGATGGTAAAAGATGATTTCTGGGTGTGTCTGTGAGGGTGTTCCTGGAAGAGATTAACATTTGAATCAGTAAAGAAGATGACCCTCCCTAGAGTGGGTGAGCATCATCCAACTGAGGGCCCGAATAGCATAAAAAGATGGAGGAAGGGACCAGGAAGCCTACACAAGCCACTGAACCAACCTGACTCACTGGGGGCAGACAACAAAAACAATGGGAACTACGAACGTGCAGCTTGCAAAAAGGAGACCCCAAACACAGTAAGTTAAACAAAATGAGGAGACAGAGAAATATGCAGCAGATGAAAGAGCAAGGTAAAAACCCACCAGACCAAACAAATAAAGAGGAAATAGGCAGTCTACTTGAAAAAGAATTCAGAGTAATGGTAGTAAAGATGATCCAAAATCGTGGAAATAGAATGGAGAAAATACAAGAAACGTTTAACAAGGACCTAGAAGAAATAAAGAGCAAACAAACAATGATGAACAATACAATAAGTGAAATTAAAAATTTTCTAGAAGGAATCAATAGCAGGATAACTGAAACAGAAGAACGGATAAGTGACCTGGAAGATAAAAGAGTGGAAATAACTCCTGCAGAGCAGAATAAAGAAAAACGAATGAGAAGAACTGAAGACAGTCTCAGAGACTTCTGGGACAACATTAAACACACCAACATTTGAATTATAGGGGTCCCAGAAGAAGAAGAGAAAAGAAAGGGTCTGAGAAAATATTTGAAGAGATTATAGAGGAAAACTTCCTTAACATGGGAAAGGAAATAGTCAATTCCAGGAAGTGCAGAGAGTCCCATACAGGATAAATCCAAGGAGAAACATGCCAAGACACATGTTAATCAAACTATCAAAAATTAAATACGAAGAAAAAATATTAAAAGCAGAAAGGGAAAAGCAACAAATAACATACAAGGGAATCTCTGTAAGGTAAAGAGCTGATCTTTCAGCACAAACTCTGCAAACCAGAAGGGAGTGGAAGGATATATTTAAAGTGATGAAAGAGAAAAACCTACAACCAAGATTACTCTAGGCAGCAAGGATCTCATTCAGATTCAACAGAGAAATTAAAACCTTTACAGACAAGCAAAAGTTAAGAGAATTCAGCACCACCAAACCTGCTTTACAACAAATGTTAAAGGAACTTCTCTAAGCAGGAAACACAGAGAAGGAAAAGACCTACAAAAACAAACCCAAAACAATTAAGAAAATGGTAATAGGAACATACATATTGATGATTACCTTAAATGTAAATGGATTAAATGCTCCCACGAAAATACGTAGACTGCTCAATGGTTACAAAAACAAGACCCATATATATGCTGTCTACAAGAGACCCACTTCAGACCTAGGGACACATGCAGACTGGAAGTGAGGGGATGGAAAGATATTCCATGCAAATGGAAATCAGAAGAAAGGTGGAGTAGCAATTCTCATATCAGACAAAATAGACTTTAATATAAAGACTATTGCAAGAGACAAAGGAGGACACTACATAATGATCAAGGGATCAATCCAAGAAGAAGGTATAACAATGGTAAATATTTATGCACCCAGCATAGGAGCACCTCAATACATAAGGCAAATGCTGACAGCTGTAAAAGGGGGAAATTAACAGTAACACAATCATAGTAGGGGACTTTAACAGCGGCCAAGCCACTCTGCGGCATGTGGGATCTTCCTGGACTGGGGCATGAACCCGTGTCCTCTGCATCGGCAGGCAGACTCTCAACCACTGCGCCACTAGGGAAGCCCAGCAAGATCTTTTTTGACTCATCTCCTAGAGTAACGAAAATAAAAACAGAAATAAACAAATGGGACCTAATTACACTTAAAAGCTTTAGCACAGCAAAGGAAACCATAAACAAGACAAAGAGACAACCCTCAGAATGGGAGAAAATATTTGCAGTTGAAACAACAGACAAAGGATTAATCTCCAAAATATACAAACAGCTTATGGAGCTCAATATCAAAAAAACAATCCAGTTATAAAACGGGCAGAAGACTTAAATAGACATTTCACCAAGGAAGACATACAGATGGCCAAGAGGCACATGAAAAGATGCTCAACATCACTAATTATTAGAGAAATGCAAATCAAAACTACAATGAGGTATCACTTCACACCAGTCAGAATGGCCATTATCAAAAAATCTAGAAGCAATAAATGCCGGAAAGGGTGTGGTGAAAAGGGAACCCTCTTGCACTGTTGGTGGGAATGTAAATTGATACAACCACTATGGAAAACAGTATGGAGGTTCCTTAAAAAACTAAAAATAGAACTACCATATGACCCAGCAATCCCACTATGGGGCATATATCCTGAGAAAACCATAATTCCAAAAGAGTCATGTACCACAATATTTCATTGCAGCACTATTTACAATAGCCAGGACATGGAACCAACCTAAATGTCCATTGACAGATGAATGAATAAAGAAGATGTGGCACATATATACAATGGAATATTACTCAGCCATAGAAAGAAACGAAATTGAGTTATTTTTAGTGAGGTGGATGGAGTTAGAATCTGTCATATAGAATGAAGTAAGTCAGAAAGAGAAAAAAATACCATATGCTAACGCATATGTATGGAATCTAAAAAAAAAAAAGTAGTGATGAACCTAGTTGCAGGGCAGGAATAAAGATGTAGACATAGAGAATGGACTTGAGGACATGGGGTGGGAGGGGGAAGCTGGGGCAAAGTGAGAGTAACATCGATATATATACACTACCGAACGTAAAATAGTTAGCTAGTGGAAAGCAACAGCAGAGCACAGGGAGATCAGCTCGGTGCTTTGAGGTGCCCTAGAGGGGTGGGATAGGGAGGATGGGAGGGAGGCTCAAGAGGGAGGGGATATGGGGACATGTGTATGCATATGGCAGATTCACTTTGTTGTACAACAGAAACTAACACAATATTGTGAAGCAATTATACTCCAATAAAGATCTATTAAAAAAAAAGACTATAGGGAGCCTGCAAAGACTAAAATATTTACTGTCCATCCTTTTATAGAAAGAGTTAGCCAACCCCATTTTTAGTGGATTCTTTATAAAATGCAATATGCACATTTAACCTATCAAATTCTTAAATTAATCAAAACCTTTGTCTTCTTTATGGATAAATCAAGGCCCTTAGGATATTATAACTCTACTTACCCCTTGCCACATACATGTTACTGTAGTCAGAAATTTTAATTTTATTTTTAAAAAAACTTTATTTTGAAAGCTACCATATGATCCAGCAATCCCACTCCCAGGCATATATCCAGAGAAAAACATGGTTGGAAAGGATACGTGCACCCCAGTGTTCATTGCAGCACTGCTTACAATAGCCAAGATGTGGAAGCAACCTAAATGTCCATCAACAGAGGAATGGGTAAAGAAGTGGGGTACATATATAGAGTGGAAAATTACTCAGCCATTACAAAGAATGAAATAATGCCATTTGCAGCAACATGGATGGACCTGGAGATTATCAAACTAAGTGAAGTAAATCAGACAGAGAAAGACAAATATCATAAGATATCAGTTATATGTGAAGTTAAAAAAAATTGATACAAATGAACTTAATACAAAACAGAAACAGACTCACAGACTTAGAGAATGAATTTATGGTTACCAGGGGGAAGGGTTGGGGGGAGGGATAGATTGGGAGTTTGGGATTTACATGTACACACTGCTATATTTAAAATAGGTAACCAACAAGGAAAAAGATAATAATGTATTATGAATAACTTTATGACAATAAATTTGACCTTAAAAGAAAAAAGAACTACTATTTCCTTTTGTTATTCTGTAGAGCTACAACTGGCATGTTTTATTTGAAAATTAGAACAAATTGAAGCAGAGAGTGAAGCTCAAAGTGGGATTCACCCCAAAGTGGGGTGATGATTCAATGGCTAATCCTTTATTAAGACAATAATATTGAGCTCTTGGCCAGAGGACAGATCTCCCATGCTGTCCTGGCAGGCGCTGTTGAGTATGAGGGGCTGACTGGCCACAGGCAGAGCTGACTTTGTACAAAGATGGAAAGAACATTGTGCCAGGCAGGCAGCTTTACCAGGTGCCTGAAATTCATCATGCCCAGAAGATTGGGGTTTAGATGACAAATGTTTGATCTGGAACCCAATGTTCAATTGGACACATGCTTGACCAAGCAGAGTGTGAGAAAAACACAACAAGAATGGGTGGAGGACAGAGGAGGAAGACCCTGAGGACAGCATGGATGATGGGCCTGAGGGCTAAAAACATAAGAGGGATGGATAAGGACAGACAAGAGAGCTGTGGGCCCCCAGGAACTCTTGTGAAAGTTCCCATGCAATTCTCTCCCTTGCAGAGAACGCCCCTCATCTACAGCCCCTCTCCCATGATCTCTCTCGAATAGTTATTCAATGAGTTCGCCAGATTTGCTGTCAGATTCCCAGTAGAATAAGGGTCAGATAGGTTCTGAAGGGGAAACAAGGAAGCGAAGCCTGAGTTGCCTTGCTAGAGAACTTCTGGAATAATCCATTGTTGTTGGCCCAAAATATTTAGATTTTTTCTAGAAAAGGCCAACTTTGTGACCTAGTTGTAAGTACCCTTTTGATCAGCCCTTCTAACATTGTGCCAGGTGCAGTAACATGGCTTTGACAAAGCACAGAATTCTAAAATGTCAGAGCAAGAAAATATTGGGGATCATTCAGTCTAGAGGTTGTTGAAATTTTTCTCTTTTTAAAGCAGTGCAATCTTTTCTTCAAAAGGAATCAAACCAAGAAGTCCAACATGAAATAATTTATAAATGGAGCAGCTCTGGTTATCCCTAATGGCTCTTCTGAAGCAGCCGTGTAGAGCGGTGAACTGATTTTGCCAAAGTCATCCAGGCTGGGGAGGGATTCGGCAGGCCCCAGAGTTCTGGTCTCTCATACTCAATCCAATATTCTGTTCATTGCACCATGTGTCATTAAATACTGGCCTGACAACCCGCAAAACTGAGCTGCAGAACTACTGGCATGAAGGTGTAATGTGGTGCTGCTATTCTAAAGTTATGGAATAAACATGTGTTTTTTTTTTCTTTTTCTATTATGAGGAGCAAAGATAAAACATGGGATGTGGGAGTTTCTTCCAGGCCTGATTCTGGGGACATTGAAAGGACAAGGCGCTCACTGTGCTAGAAGGAAATTCTGCTGTTTGAGTCCTTTCATGTGATGTTAAGTCCCTGTTTTGTTGCTTTACATCCATATCTTTATTTTTAAAATTCATGGTACATATAGTGTGTACAACATCTGCACACAGTTTAATAATAAAAATTATGAACACCTGTGGATCTCTCCCCAACCCTGCTTAAGAATGAGAATATTTCCAATACTATTGAATCGCCCTGTCTCCCCAGCCACCAGTCTGAATCTTGCCTATTTTCTTGCTTTTCACTGTAGTTTTACAACCATAGATTCATCTCTAATCAGTATATTGTTTATTTTTGCCTGTGTTTTAACTTCACAGAAATGGAATCATTTCTTGTCTTGCTTCTTTTGCTTAACATCATGCTCTAGAACATTATTATCATTGCAGAAAGCCGTATATTTAGATATTTATCTAGATATTTATCCCTGAAGTTGAGTGGAGATTCACCCATGCTGTTTATCATTAGTATTCATTGCTGTGTAATGTTCTACTCTCTGAATAACCACCATACGTTTATTCATTTTACAGTTGCTGGATATTTGGTATATTTCTAGTGTTTTGCTTCTATAAAATGCTTCTGTGAATATTATACATATTCTCTTGTGTAAGAGCTGCTCTAGGGTATACACCCAAGAGTAGACATGTTGGGTGAAGGGTGGAAACATATGCAAATTTTATCAGGTAAGAACAAATAACTTCACCTTCTTCTCCCTCTCTCCCTCCCTCCTTCCCTCCCTCCCTTCCTCTCTTCCTTCCTTCTTCACTTCTCCTTTCTCTTCCCTCTCTTCTCTTCTTTCCTTATCATTGGATCTCAGGTGTTTAAATTGGATTAAACACAATCTTTGGCTCATGACACACTCTCATCATTGGACCATACAAGGTCGTCCCTATCTATCTATCTATCTATCTATCTATCTGGACATCCATCCATCTATCTAGCCAGCCATTCATCTATTTACCTATTAAAAACATACCATCCAACCAATAGGCAAATCTTTACCAATTATTTAGCAATTATTTATGTCCTCTTATCCTATCCTGGTCTTTTGCCTTTCCTGCAGAGGTAGCCACTATATTGAAGTTTGAACTGTAATTTTTTTTTTGCTTTTTAGGAAAAGTTATTTTTGCATACATATACACCGTGATATAGTTATCAGCCATGGTGTAGAAAATTACCCCCAAATGCTAGTATCTTAAAACAACAATTATCATTTATTATCTTAGAGTTACTGTGGGTCAGGAATTCAGAGAGGGCATAGTATGGGTGGCTTGTCTCTGCTCCATGATGTTTTCTGTGATTTCAGCTGGAAGGCTCAGATCCTGGGGGGCTGGGATCAGCTGAAGGCTTGGCAGGGACTGAAGGACCCACTTCTAAGGTGGCTCACACACATGGCTGGCAAGAGGGGACTGGCAAGATGTTTCCTCTCCATATGGGCCTCTCTACATGCTGCCTTCTCCCAGGGCTGTTGCTTGTCCCCATGACATGGCAGCTTGCTTTAGTGAGCATATCAGCCATTGTTTCTTCTAGCCTAGATGCCATCTCAAACAATAACGTGATGAAAATCATAACATTTCTCCATTTTCTTGTTCAAAAATAGATGAACATCTTGAATTTGTGGGAAAATAATCCAAACTATTCAGGTGGAATAATAGACTCTGGATTACCAGATACAATCTAGAAAAGGGCATGTGAGCCAATGAAGACACTGTCTGCAAAAAGCCAACGAATTCTGGTTGTCATTTAAGGGTGTCAGAAACTAAACAGCATTGTCTTACCATCATGGAAGAGAAAGATGGGTTCACCCCAGCAACCATGGTGCTGCTTTTGAGCCCAGACACTGTGCCACAAGAAAGAAAAAATGCATCTGGAAGAGAATGGTTATGGGAAGATAAATAAGATCTAAGCATGAATATGGGAGAGTGAAGAGATGGAAGTGGGTAGGGAGAGGCAGGAGCTGGTTTTATGAAAACAGAGTGAAAAGGTCAGTATTATTCAGCCCAGAAAGGTAAAGTCTTAGAGGATGCCATAATGAAGAGGACACAGATGTCCTGAATTTCTAAAGAAGTAGTCTTTGAAAGGTAAGCTTTGCATAATATAAGGAAGTCCCAGTTCATATAGTGGATAATGCACTTTTGTTCCTCACTACTCAAGAATTGAGGCAATCTCTAAAAATATAAATCTATAAGGCTTATATGTTTATGGTTGATAGAGCTGGCTGGGGAGGGAAGAGGTTTTTTGTTTTGTTTTGTTTTTGAGTTCTGATCTGACTTTTTGAGTTCACAACAAAGAGAACTCTGACCTTCCATAAGATGCTTTTTGGGGTCTCTGTCACAGCTAGTGTCCTGATCCAGAAGAGCAGCTTTTCTGTTTTTATAGAAGAATTCACAAGTCTCAAGCATCTTCTGATCTCTCAGGATTAGGTGTGTAGGAGAATCCACAGATGATGTAGCACTTCGGGGTAGTGATGTGAGGGCTAGTGCTTTGACAGCAGTTGGTAGTTCATACATTTTTTTTTTTTTGTAAAAAGTGGAATGAGGGGAGCTAGGCCCCAGTGATGGGCAGGGGTCACAGGGAATACTGTGGGCTCACAAATTACTGCTGATATCTAGCGACACTGGCCAGCAAGTTTGAACTCTGTGTGGATGGAATAAACATTGGGACAGAGTAAGAAAGAAAAAACCCAGTGAATTCTGTTAAATAAGCCTCCCTTGGACCCTAGTGCAGTTGTTTTCATAAAGAAACCCATATTGCGATGGACAAAAACGAAATTCTTTTATGTATTTATCATGCAGCATCCAGAAAAGTCCAAGGACTATTTAATCTTGGGTTTCTAGCTTCCTTCTCTAAAAATATGCATCACATCATTTAGCCATCTGAATCAAGTATCCAGGGGCATCCCGATCCAACAACCACATTTTTCCCTGAATTATTTTATAAACAGTAGAAGTGTCTGGAAGCTTAATGCCACAGGATCATGTGAATATAGACGGGTTGATGTTTAAATGGATCTCCAAGCCTCAGGAGGGCAGGTACCGTGTCTAGTTCCTCATTGTGTTCTGGTACTGATCTTAGTGACTGGCACATAATAGATGCACAAAATAATTGGACTAATAATTAATAAGTAAAGCAAGGATGACTTGGGGTTTTCTTTCTATTTATCGTTATGTGTATTAAGTAGAGCTATTGGGCTTTTATATCTTAATTTGTCCCATCTAATGGTCATTTAATTCTGAGATATTTTCAACATGGTTTAGTTTATTTCTTTAAAAAAATGAAAAAAAATCCAAGTAGGTAATTTTGGTGGAAATGAGCATCTGAGGGAGATGGAATTGGATTCTTAATTGGTGGCTCTAAGAAAATTCATGCTTGAATTCTTCTGGGATGAGAGAGTATCACCCTCCAGATCTTAAGAGTTCTTAAAAGGGAGGTGTAGTATTTCAGAAACAACCCTTTCAAGCCATAATGCCTTTCATCAAAGGCTTTTAAAGCACTTTGTCTTTAACAGGGCCCACGTCTACCTCCTGCCCAGCTCACACACATGCCTCCCTTTGAGGTCAGTAGAGGCTAATAGTGCTGAGAAAACAAGCCAATGTATGTAGTGGAGGTTGCAACCTAGTCTTATTTCAGTCTTGCATGTGAGTGTATACCTGAGACTTCAAAGAAGTCTGTGTAGGCCAAAATGAAATCAAGCGTGAGGTCCAAAGAACAGCAGCTGTCACATGAAGGGAACTTAGGTCTCACATTAGAGCCCTCTCAGAATGGAATAGTTTGCCACAGATGGTAGTGAGTTCCTCATCATGGGAGATATTCAAGCTGAGGCTGACTGACCACTTGATGGCAATGCTATGGTTGTGGGGCGAGCAGGACCTACACTCTAGGTGGAGAAACCAGCTTCATGGTCTATAAGAATCCCCATCCCTCCATGATTAAGAGTCTATGAAATCAAGTCTACCTCTTCTTCCTGGAATAGGCCATCATAAATCCATGATTTGCTGGGACCCTCATCCACCCACATTTCCCCCCGTCATTCAAGTTTAGTGAGAAAGAGGCAAATGACTCCACCTCCAAAAACGGTCTATTTGGCATCCAAAATGAATTAAAAATGGACCTCCCAGGGACTAGGACACATTTATTACTGGTATTCCAAATGAAGACCCTGGATTGGGAAGGATTCTGAATCACCAATGATTTGGTTGGATTTCCTATTCTATACTTGTCAAGGCAGGACATGACACCGGTAGATTTTATCATGGTTAATCAAGTCATTAATTGTCAGTGTTGAGTTTTCATGGGGGTGTGTGTCGGAGTGCGTTTGCTTCAGGGAAATAATTGTGATTGTTTAGTCTAGTGCTCGGTTCTGAAACCTCAGCATGCATTAGAATTACTTCCAGGCTTGTTTAAAGACAGTCTGCTGAACCCCACCCTCAGATTTTCTGATTCAGTAGGTCTGGAATGTGACCAGAGAATGTGCCTTTTTAGCAACTTTCCAGGTGTATTAGTTTTCTAATGCTGCTGTAACAAATTATCACAAACTTAGTGGCTTAAAACAACACAAATTTATTATCTTAGATTTCTGGAGTGACAGAAGTCCAAAGTGGGTCTCACTGGGCTAAAATCAAGGTGTCGGTAGGGTTTTGTGGAGGCTCTGGGGGAGAATCCATTTCCTTGCACTTTCCAGCTTCTAGAGGCTGCCTGCCTTCCCATGGCTGCCTTCCATCTTCAAAGCCAGCAATTGAGTTGAGTCTTTCTCACGACGTCATCTCTCTGGTTCTTAACTCTTCTGCTCTCCTCTTCCCTTGTATGAGGATCCTTGTGATGACATTGGACTCACCTGGGTAATCTCCTTATTTTAAAGCAAGCTGATTCGCAGCCTTAATTTAATCTCCAAACTTAAATCCTCCTTGCTGCGAAACATGATGTATTCACAGGTCCCAGGGGTTAGGACATGGACATCTTTGAGGAACATTATTCTGCCTACACTGTAACAGGTGATGTTGGTGCTACTGGCCTGAGGTCCAGGTTTTGAGAACCTCTGGTTTAGTGACTCAAGGGACTAATCAAAGGCTGCAGATTGATAGGGAAGATTGCTTGTTGATAAAATTGTGTAGGAACATGCATGTCTTATGGAAAATTAGCATTTTGTGTGGTTTAAGATTTTCTGAAACTTTTATGCAAAATAATACTTTGTAAAATATTAATCCCAAGGTTCCTGTGGACGTCCAAATAGGAAGCCTATTTCCCAGGACTCCAGTACTCTGCCCTGCCCTCATGAGTCTAATTCACCCCTTGTGCTTATATTGTCTTTGCTGCTGTCGTGATCATTACCTGTCACGTTGTTCCCCTTCTTTTTACCTGTTGAGACCCTGTTCCTTTTTAGAACTCTGGAGAGTCCCTCTGCCATGATGCCTTCCCTAATTGCTGAATGTTATCTTGCTAGTTTACTAGATGCCCTCACACATGAAATCATTTGTTCCCGTAACAGTGCTGTGATGTGAGTAGTTTCTCCATTTCACAGATGGAGAGAACAAGGCAGCAGCAAGTTTTAGTAAGCTGCTCAAGTTCACTCAGCACTGGCAGGTCTGGGGACTCAGTTTCTGCAATGGACTAAAGGTTTGTGTCCCTCAAATTCATATGTTAAAGCCTAACCCCCAATATGATGGTATTTGGATGTGGGGCCTTTGGGAGGTGATTAGGTCATGAGGGTGGAGTCCTCATGAACGGGATTAGCACCCTTTAGAAGAGTCCCTAGAGAGCTCTTTGGCCATTCTGCCATGTGAGGACACAGTGAGATGATGGCGCTCTATGAACCAGGAAGCAGGTTCTCACCAAACATCAAATCTGCAGATGCTGTGATTTTGGACTTCCCAGCCTCCAGAACTGTGAGAAATAACTGTCTGTTGTTTGAGCTGCCCAGTTTATCATACTTCTGTTACAACAGCCTGAACAGACTAAGACAGTCCCTCAAGCTGTGACTCAGGATCTGAGCTTATCCAGCACTGTGAAGGATGGGCATTTTTTTGAGGAATTCCTAGCTAGTGAATTCTGGGTTGACTGACCAAATCTCAGCCTCAGGTGAGCAGGATATCCTCTGGAGTCTGTGACTTCCTCTTTAAGCTCCTTCCTTGTCAGTCTATGTCAAAGGAAAACTGTTGCTTGTTATACTGCTCTTTATTAGGTAGCGGGGTTTTTTTTGTTTGTTTTTTTTCACTCTTGTATATGGATGTAGAGTTCCTTGCTTGTGAATTTAACTTGTCAAATAGGAGCGCTGTCATTATAATTATTATGTGTAGTTGAGATGAGCTGCTCTGGTTCAGAGCTTCATTCCTGGAGTTTCAAAGAAAGACTGGTGTAATGATGAGTATCACCGATTTGGAGAAAGGTTTATTACAATCAAACACTAACATATTGTGTTTTCTGCAATCTGTAAACCTTGTGTACCACAACATAGGTGGTCATTATTTTTTCTTTCACTTAAAAAATATCTTGATCATCAGGCCCATGATTCTGATCTGGGTGAAAGGTTATAAGATTAGACTAGCTCCATGGGATAGGAGAAGGAAGAGGAGGGCCAAAGACCTATAAAAAATAACCCCAGGGTAGTAATTTTGTAAAACATTTGTATGAGTAGACGGTGATTCAGCACCAGTCTTTTTTTTTAGCAAGTGTATATTTTATTTTTGGGTGGATGAGTGGGAGAAAAAGAAAAAACAATGGATGAGCATGGAATTAAGACATCCTGATGCCTCCTCTGGTCTTTCTCACCTCTGGTCTTTCTTAGAGAGGATCCCTCTGCATTCATTTCCTTGAGGATGCGAATGAATAGGCTGAGATCAATAAACATTTTCCTGCTGATTGGGAAATCTTGTTGGGTCAGTTCCCCTGAGTGGTCATGAGACAGTGTCCTGCCCAGCAGTTGTGTCCGTGAAGTGCATCTGTCATCAAAAAGGGAATTCCTCCTCATTGCAAATGAGGTGTGATTGCTTGTCAGGTGAGTGAGTGCCCCTGAGCCCTGGATCCCTGCCAAACTTGTGTGGGTTTGGCTGTTGGAAGTATACTGGGATATAAGGGAACATACCATTGTAAACCCAGGGAGTGAAATTCACTGTAATGTGATTACTGCTATGATGAAAGATTCATTCACTTCAAATTCTTAGGTTATGCTTTGAATATTCAGAAGATATGTTAAATTAATTGACTAAAATATGAAAATTCAACAGAAGTTTTTAATGTTCTCCACTATGTCCTGAAGCACTGTCAGAACATGAAATTAATATAGTAAACTTCCTTCTGAGTAACAGCCAGTGAGTATCCACAAAACCGACAAACAGACTTCTTAATTTTTCACTGGTTACCAAATCAAGGTATTTCTAGAAGAAGAGAACCAGTTTCAAGATCAATGGGTAATAGTGACTTTAGGAGATGCCATGATAATGGTGGTGATGAAGAAAAGAATAATAATTAACATTTATGGAATGTTATTTACATGTATTACTACATTTAATCCTTGAACAACCCAGTGAGGTAGGTGCTATAATCTCATTTCACTGATGAGGAAATTGAGGCTTACAAAGCTTAACAAACTCGCCCAAGGTGACACAGCTAGTGAGTTTCAGGATTGAAATTCAAGCCAATCATTCTGGCTCCAGAAACCATGCTTTATTCACTATCTCCTCACATTACCAGGAATAAGTTAATTCTTTCTTTCTCTCTCTTTCTCCAGGCTTCATTCTTTTCCATTCCTGTTCATTTTCTTTATATTATTTAATTTTTCGAACATTGAATAAGCACTTGCAAGGTGCTAGGAATGATGTTAAGAGGCAAAGATTCAAAGAGGAACAAGGCTCAGATGCTACCTGCAAGAAACTTGCAGGTATCTTGGCTTCTTTACTGCCACTTTCTCCTCCTCCTCACCTTCATCCTCAATGGCAGACATAACAGATGACTGGGGCTACTCTACCAAGAATTAAGAATTTTTCCTCTGAATGAACATTAACTGCTGAAAGTAGAAAAAGCTAGAAGGCATCCATCCCTTTGCCAGGGAATTCTGACAGGAGAAAGGCAGATCTGAAGGGAAATGGTGCTAAAAATACCACCAAGATGTGAAGGACAGAGTCTTCAGAATGAGAGAGTGTGAAGCTGGAGAAGGTGGAAATAACATTTGGTCCATGATCACTCCCAGAGAGATAGTGATCTGCTTGTATGTGTGTACAGGGTGTGTGCACACAGGAAATGGGGTGGTTGGGCAGCGTTCTTCAGATTAATCTGCCAGAAAGATTAAGGAGGGCAGGGAGGGGAGGAAGGAAAATAATTGATTGTAATTCCTAAATAGATCTTTTTTTTTTTTTTTTTTTTTTTTTTTTTTTTTTTAGTAGACCTTACGTGCCATTTCATACTCTGGGCCTGCTCATAAAAATCAAGGGAAGGTGTTCTCATTTGAACTATTTGTGGATGTTCCCTTTGCTTTTCAAATGCAGACTTGCCAGGGATCTAGAGAAACCCCTATGAAATCATATGGGCTCCAGTGGCAGAACACTATCTTTTTCTCCAAATGTTTTATTCCATGTGTCTCAAATGACCAGAAGTTAATGAGACTTGAGTTCATGACTTTATTCCCGAGAGGCACTGTCAGATTAGCTGAAAGCATGCAGGGAAAATCACTTTCTAAAGGGTTAAAAATGGTCATGACATCACTTCAGGACACTGACCCCCAAAGCCTTACCCTTCCTGCTTGGCTATTTTCTTTAAATGATCTATTCTGAGATTTTATTTGTTATTAGAAGCTTTGCAAAGGCCTCTAAAATGAGTGTTACAATGGGGTTCCTGCATGTGTAGGTTTCTACTTTTTTGGATGGTGATGAATCACTGTGCTCCTGGCCAATTCTTCCAGGGAGAGGTCTCCTGAGAATGGGGAGGTTTCTCAGTGGGCCGTGCTCCCCTGCAGAGGCTGCAGTTTGTAGATGCTATATTAGTCAATGTTCTCCAGAGAACAGAATTAATAGGATACATGTGTATCCTATTGATATATACCTCTGTGTATGACTATGTGAGAGAGAGAGAGGGATTTATTAGTTTATTGTTTTACTGATTTATTTTTTATTTGTTTACATCTTTATTGGAGTATAATTGCTTTACAATGGCGTGTTAATTTCTGCTTTATAACAAAGTGAATCAGTTATACATATACATATGTTCCCATATCTCTTCCCTCTGGCATCTCCCTCCCTCCCACCCTCCCTATCCCACCCCTCTAGGTGGTCACAAAGCACCGAGCTGATCTCCCTGTGCTATGCGGCTGCTTCCCACTAGCTAGCTATTTTACGTTTGGTAGTGTATATATGTCCATGCCTCTCTCTCACTTTGTCACAGCTTACCCTTCCCCCTCCCCGTATCCTCAAGTCCATTCTCTAGTAGGTCTGCATCTTTATTCCTGTCTTACCCCTAGGTTCTTCATGACATTTTTTATTCTTAGATTCTATATATATGTGTTAGCATACAGTATTTGTCTTTCTCTTTCTGACTTACTTCACTCTGTATGACAGACTAGGTCCATCCACCTCACTACAAATAACTCAATTTTGTTTCTTTTTATGGCTGAGTAATATTCCATTGTATGTATGCACCACATCTTCTTTATCCATTCATCCGATGATGGACACTTAGGTTGTTTCCATGTCCTGGCTATTGTAAATAGAGCTGCAATGAACATTTTGGTACATGACTCTTTTTTTTTTTTTCATGACTCTTTTTGAATTATGGTTTTCTCAGGGTATATGCCCAGTAGTGGGACTGCTGGGTCATATGGTAGTTCTATTTGTAGTTTTTTGAGGAACCTCCATACTGTTCCCCATAGTGGCTGTACCAATTCACATTCCCACCAGCAGTGCAAGAGTGTTCCCTTTTCTCCACACCCTCTGCAGCATTTATTGTTTCTAGATTTTTTGATGATGGCCATTCTGACTGGTGTGAGATGATATCTCATTGTAGTTTTGATTTGCATTTCTCTAATGATTAATGATGTTGAGCGTTCTTTCATGTGTTTGTTGGCAGTCTGTATATCTTCTTTGGAGAAATATCTGTTTAGGTCTTCTGCCCATTTTTGGATTGCGTTGCTTGTTTTTTTGTTATTGAGCTGCATGAGCTGCTTGTAAATTTTGGAGATTAATCCTTTGTCAGTTGCTTCATTTGCAAATATTTTCTCCCATTCTGAGGGTTGTCTTTTGGTCTTGTTTATGGATTCCTTTGCTGTGCAAAAGCTTTTAAGTTTCATTAGGTCCCATTTGTTTATTTTTGTTTTTATTTCCATTTCTCTAGAAGGTGGGTCAAAAAGGGCCTTGCTGTGATTTATGTCATGCAGTGTTCTTCCTATGTTTTCCTCTAGGAGTTTGATAGTTTCTGGACTTACATTTAGGTCTTTAATCCATTTTGAGCTTATTTTTGTGTATGGTGTTAAGGAGTGATCTAATCTCATACTTTTACATGTCCCTGTCCAGTTTTCCCAGCACCACTAATTGAAGAGACTGTCCTTTCTCCACTGTACATTCCTGCCTCCTTTTCAAAGATAAGGTGACCATATGTGCGTGGGTTTATCTCTGGGCTTTCTATACTGTTCCATTAATCTATATTTCTGTTTTTGTGCCAGTACCATACTGTCTTGATTACTGTAGCTTTGTAGTATAGTCTGAAGTCAGGGAGCCTGATTCCTCCAGCTCCGTTTTTCATTCTCAAGATTGCTTTGGCTATTCGGGGTCTTTTGTGTTTCCATACAAATTGTGAATTTTTTTGTTCTAGTTTTGTGAAAAATGTCAGTGCTACTTTGATAGGGATTGCATTGAATCTGTAGATTGCTTTGGGTAGTAGAGTCATTTTCGCAATGTTGATTCTTCCAATCCAAGAACATGGTATATCTCTCCATCTATTTGTGTCATTTTTAATTTCTTTCATCAGTGTCTTATAATTTTCTGCATACTGGTCTTTTGTCACCTTAGGTAGGTTTATTCCTAGATATTTTATTCTTTTTGTTGCAATGGTAAATGGGAGTGTTTTCTTGATTTCACTTTCAGATTTTTTATCATTAGTGTATAGGAATGCCAGAGATTTCTGTGCATTAATTTTGTATCCTGCTACTTTACCAAATTCATTGATTAGCTCTAGTAGTTTTCTGGTAGCATCTTTAGGATTCTCTATGTATATATAGTATCATGTCATCTGCAAACAGTGTCAGCTTTACTTCTTCTTTTCTGGTTTGGATTCCTTTTATTTCCTTTTCTTCTCTGATTGCTGTGGCTGAATATTCCATAACTGTGTTGAATAAGAGTGGTGAGAGTGGGCAACCTTGTCTTGTTCCTGATCTTACTGGAAATGCTTTCAGTTTTTCACCATTGAGGACGATGTTGGCTGTGGGTTTGTCATATATAGCCTTTATTATGTTGAGGAAAGTTCCCTCTATGCCTACTTTCTGGAGGGTTTTTATCATAAATCGGTGTTGAATTTTGTCGAAAGCTTTCTCTGCATCTATTGAGATGACCATATGGTTTTTCTCCTTCAATTTGTTAATATGGTGTGTCACATTGATTGATTTGCGTATATTGAAGAATCCTTGCATTCCTGGCATAAACCCCACTTGATCATGGTCTATGATCCTTTTAATGTGCTGTTGGATTCTGTTTGCTAGTATTTTGTTGAGGGTTTTTGCATCTATGTTCATCAGTGATATTGGCCTGTAGTTTTCTTTCTTGGTGACATCCTTGCCTGGTTTTGGTATCAGGGTGATGGTGGCCTCGTAGAATGAGTTTGGGAGTGTTCCTCCCTCTGCTGTATTTTGGAAGAGTTTGAGAAGGATAAATGTTAGCTCTTCTCTAAATGTTTGATAGAATTCGCCTGTGAAGCCATCTGGTCCTGGGCTTTTGTTTGTTGGGAGATTTTTAATCACAGTTTCAATTTCAGTGCTTGTGATTGGTCTGTTCATATTTTCTATTTCTTCCTGATTCAGTCTTGGCAGGTTGTGCATTTCTAAGAATTTGTTCATTTCTTCCAGGTTGTCTATTTTATTCGTATAGAGTTGCTTGTAGTCATCTCTCATGATCTTTTATATTTCTGCAGTGTCAGTTGTAACTTCTCCTTTTTCATTTCTAATTCTATGGATTTGAGTCTTTTCCCTTTTTTTCTTGATGAGTCTGGCTAATGGTGTATCAATTTTGTTTATCTTCTCAAAGAACCAGCTTTTAGTTTTATTGATCTTTGCTATCATTTCCTTCATTTCTTTTTCATTTATTTCTGATCTGATCTTTATGATTTCTTTCCTTCTGCTAACTTTGGGGGTTTTTTGTTCTTCTTTCTCTAATTGATTTAGGTGCAAGGTTAGGTTGTTTATTCGAGATGTTTCCTGTTTCTTAAGGTAGGATTGTATTGCTATAAACTTCCCTCTTAGAACTGCTTTTGCTGCATCCCACTTGTTTTGGGTCGTTGTGTCTCCATTGCCATTTGTTTCTAGGTATTTTTTAATTTCCTCTTTGATTCCTTCCGTGATTATTTCGTTATTAAGTATGTATTGTTTAGCCTCCATGTGTTTGTATTTTTTACAGATCTTTTCCTGTAATTGATATCTAGTCTCATAGCATTGTGGTCAGAAAAGATACTTGATACAATTTCTATTTTCTTAAATTTACCAAGGCTTGATTTGTGACCCAAGATATGATCTATCCTGGAGAATGTTCCATGAGCACTTGAGAAAAATGTGTATTCTGTTGTTTTTGGATGGAATGTCCTATAAATATCAATTAAGTCCATGTCGTTTAATGTATCATTTAAAGCTTGTGTTTCCTTATTTATTTTCATTTTGGATGATCTGTCCATTGGTGAAAGTGGGGTGTTAAAGTCCCCTACTATGATTGTGTTACTGTTGATTTCTCCTTTTATGGCTGTTAGTATTTGCCTTATGTATTGAGGTGCTCCTATGTTTGGTGCATAAATATTTACAATTGTTATATCTTCTTCTTGGATCGATCCCTTGATCATTAGGTAATGTCCTTCTTTGTCTCTTCTAGTAGTCTTTATTTTAAAGTCTATTTTGTCTGATATGAGAATTGCTACTCCAGCTTTCTTTTGATTTCCATTTGCATGAAATATCTTTTTCCATCCCCTTACTTTCAGTCTGTATGTGTCTCTAGGTCTGAAGTGGGTCTCTTGTAGACAGCATATATATGCGTCTTATTTTTCTATCCATTTATCCAGTGTGTGTCTTTTGGTGGGAGCATTTAATGCATTTACATTTAAGGTAATTATCGATATGTATGTTGCTATTCCCATTTTCTTAATTGTTTTGGGTTTGTTATTGTAGGTCTTTTCCTTCTCTTGTGTTTCTTGTCTAGAGAAGATCCTTTAGCATTTGTTGTAAAGCTGGTTTGGTGGTGCTGAACTCTCTCAGCTTTTGCTTGTCTCTAAAGGTTTTACTTTCTCCATCAAATCTGAATGAGATCCTTGCTGGGTAGAGTAACCTTGGTTGTAGGTTTTTATCCTGCATCACTTTAAACATTTCCTGCCAATCCCTTCTGGCTTGCAGAATTTCTGCTGAAAGATCAGCTGTTAATCTTATGGGGATTCCCTTGTGTGTTATTTGTTGTTTTTCCCTTGCTGCTTTTAACGTGTTTTCTTTGTATTTAATTTTTGAGAGTTTGATTAATATGTGTCTTGGCGTGTTTCTCCTTGGATTTATCCTGTATGGGACTCTCTGTGCTTCATGGACTTGATTAGCTATGTCCTTTCCCATATTAGGGATGTTTTCAACTATAATCTCTTCAAATATTTTCTCAGTCCCTTTCTTTTTCTCTTCTTCTTCTGGAACCCCTATAATTCGAATGTTGGTGTGTTTAATGTTGTCCCAGTGGTCTCTGAGAGTGTCCTCATTTTTTTTCATTTTCTTTCTTTGTTCTGCTCTGCAGTAGTTATTTCCACTATTTTATCTTTCAGGTCACTTTTCCATTCTTCTGCCTCAGTTATTCTGCTCTTGATCCCTTCTAGAGTATTTTTAATTTCATTTATTTTGTTGTTCATTGTTGCTTGTTTCATCTTTAGTTCTTCTAGGTCCTTGTTAATTTTTTTTGCATTTTGTCTATTCTATTTCTGGGATTTGGATCATCTTTACTATCATTATTCTGAATTCTTTTTCACGTAGACTGCCTATTTCCTCTTCATTTTTTAGGTCTGGTGGGTTTTTATCTTGCTCCTTCATCTGCTGTGTGTTTATCTGTCTTCTCATTTTGCTTATCTTACTGTGTTTGGGGTCTCCTTTTTGCAGGCTGCAGGTTCGTAGTTCCCATTGTTTTTGGTGTCTGTCCCCAGTGGCTGAAGTTGGTTCAGTGGGTTGTTTAGGCTTCCTGGTGGAGGGGACTACTGCCTGTGTTCTGGTGGATAAGTCTTGATCTTGCCTTTCTGGTGGGCAGGTCCACGTCTGGTTGTGTGTTTTGGGGTGTCTGTGGCCTTATGATGATTTTAGGCAGCCTGTATGCTAATGGTGGGGTTGTGTTCCTGTCTTGCTAGTTGTTTGGCCTAAGGTGTCCAGCACTGTAGCTTGCTGGTCGTTGAGTGAAGCTGGGTGTTGGTGTTGAGATGGAGATATCTGGGAGATTTTTGCCATTTGATATTATGTGGAGCTGGGGGGTCTCTTGTGGACCAGTGTCCTGAAGTTGGCTCTCCCACCTCTGAGGCACAGCAGTGACTCCTGGCTACAGCACCAAGAGCCTTTCATCCACCCGGCTCAGAATAAAAGGGAGAAAAAGTAAAAAGAAAGAAAGAAAAAAAGAGGATAAAAGTAAATAAAATAATGTAAAATAAAATAAAAGAAAGTTATTAAAATAAAAAATAACTATTCAGGAAAAAAAATTTTTTTAAGTAAAAAAAAAAAAAAGAAAATGGATGGATAGAACCCTAGGACAAATGGTGAAAGCAAAGCTATACAGACAGAATCTCACACAGAAGCATACCCATACACACTCACAAAAAGAGGAAAAGGGGAAGAAATAATAAATCTTGCTCTCAAAGTCCACCTCCTCAATTTGGGATGATTCGTTGTCTATTCAGGTATTCCACAGATGCAGGGTGCATCAAGTTGATTGTAGAGATTTAATCCACTGCTCCTGAGGCTGCTGGGAGAGATTTCCCTTTCTCTTCTTTGTTCTCACAGCTCCCAGGGCTCAGCTTTGGATTTGGCCCCACCTCTGCCTGTAGGTCGCAGGAGGGTGTCTGTTCTTCGCTCAGACAGGACGGGGTTAAAGGAGCCGCTGATTCAGGGGCTCTGCCTCAGGCCAGAGGGAGGGAGGGGTACGGAGTGCGGGGCGAGCGTGCTGCCGCAGAGGCCGGCATGATGTTGCACCAGCCTGAGGCACGCCGTGCGTTCTCCCGGGGAAGTTGTCCCTGGATCCCGGGACCCTGGCAGTGTCGGGCTGCAGAGGCTCCCTGGAAGGGAGGTGTGGAGAGTGACCTGTGCTCACACACAGGCTTCTTGGTGGCGGCAGCAGCAGCCTTAGCGTCTCATGCCCGTCTCTGGAGTCCGCACAGTTAGCTACAGCTTGCGCCTGTTTCTGGAGCTCCTTTAAGCAGCATTCTTAATCCCCTCTCCTCGCGCACCAGGAAGCAAAGAGGGAAGAAAAAGTCTCTTTCATCTTCGGCAGGTCCAGACTTTTCCCCGGACTCCCTCCCGGCCAGCCATGGCACACTAACCCCTTCAGGCTGTGTTCACCTCGCCAACTCCAGTCCTCTCCCTGTGCTCCGACCAGAGCCGGAGCCTCAGCTCCCAGCTCCCAGTCCCGCCCGCCCCGGCGGGTGAGCAGACAAGCCTCTAGGGCTGGTGAGTGCCAGTCAGCATCGATCCTCTGTGCGGGAATCTCTCCGCTTTGCCCCCCGCATCCCTGTTGCTGCGCTCTCCTCTGCGGCTCTGGCTTCAAAGCTTACCCCCTCCGCCTCCTGCAGTCTCCGCCTGCAAAGGGGCTTCCTTGTGTGTGGAAACCTTTCCTCCTTCACGGCTCCCTCCCACTGGTGCAGGTCCCATCCCTATTATTTTTTCTCTGTTTATTCTTTTTTTTTTTTTTTTTTTTTGTGGTACGCGGGCCTCTCACTGTTGTGGCCTCTCCCGTTGCAGAGCACAGGCTCCGGATGCGCAGGCTCAGCGGACATGGCTCACAGGCCCAGCCACTCTGCAGCATGTGGGATCTTCCTGGACCAGGGCACGAACCTGTGTCCCCTGCATCAGCAGGCAGACTCTCAACCACTGCGCCACCAGGGAAGCCCTCTGTTTATTCTTTTTTCCTTTGCCCTACCCAGGTACGTGGGGAGTTTCTTGCCTTTTGGGAGATCTGAGGTCTTCTGCCAGCATTCAGTAGGTTTTCTGTAGGAGTTGTTCCGTGTGTAAATGTATTTCTGATGTACATGTGGGGAGGAAGGTGATCTCCGCGTCTTACTCTTCCACCATCTTCCCCCTCTCCTCTACTGATTTATTAATCATGAGATTGCAGTGGCTAGCAAGTATGAAATTTGTAGGGGGGCCACCAGGCTAGAAACTCATGCAGAATTTCTATATTGCAGTCTGGAGGCAGAATTTCTTCTTCAGGAAACCGTGGTCTTTCCTCTTGAGCCCTTCAACTGATTGGATGAGGCCCACCCACATTATAGAGGGCAATCTGCTTTACTTAAAGTCTACTGATCACAAATGTTAATCACATTCTAAAAACACCTCCATAGCAATATCTAGATTAGTGTTTGACCAAACAGTTGGACACCATAGTTTATTTAAGTTGACACATAAAATCAGCCATCACAGATATCCAGGCAGAGCCCAGGCAGAGCCCCATAATCACTTAAGTTGACTACAAAATAAAAATGCCCTCTGAGAGTATTGCCTTATTCATATATTAGCATTGAATGACTTCACTTGGGCAATGATAGTGGTAATTCTTTACATCTAAAAAATACCTAATGGTTTTCAAATACACACAGTATTTTGTTCCCAAGATTGCAAGGATTTCATGGCTGCTGAGAACTCTCTTGAGGAAATTCATAGTTAATGACTCCAAGAAGCATTAAAATTTTTTTCTAAGCATACTTTGTATTGAAGTATAACACATATCCATAAATGTATACAAATTGTAGGTGTAGAGCTCAATGAATTTTTATAAACTGAATACAACTATGTAACCCCCACCAGATCAAGAAAGAGAATATCAGCAGTACCCCAGGAAACCCCTTTCTCTAAAAATGTCATTGTTAAACTCTTCCTAAAGACCCAGTTCAAAGAGACCATAACTCTAGTATAGGTCTCAAGGTGAAGAATAATTCAGTCAAATCTGTGCCTTACACCAGGATTAGGTTAATTTGTGCTTAGCAAGTTAAGGATGAATGAGACAAGTACTAAATAATTCCTGGCTTTAATTGCTTTTAAACCTTAAAAATGTTTATTTCCTTTGATCCAATGATTTTGTTTCTTGGAATCTATCAGAGACTCAGAGAGAGTTCTATACAAGTTGAGAAATATGATTCAACCTAAGCATTAGTAATAAGGGCCGAGTTAAATCAATTTGTCATTGACTGGTAAATGGAATATTATGCAATGATTAAACAAATAGGAATCTTTGCTTAAATGCTCATGATACAGTGAGAAGTGAAAAGGGCAAGATACAGGAAATGTATGTATATTAGACAATAATTATCTCAATTTTCATTAAAAATGTCTGAACAGTTGGAAGAAAATTACATGAAAACGTAAACAATGGTGGTCTCTAGGTGTGAAATTGTAGGCAATTTTATTTTCATGTATTTTGTTTTATGTACTTTTTTAGAAATTAAATATTTCTAAATGAGTATATTACTTTACTAATAAAGTATTTAGAACTCTTTTATAAAAGCATTTACCATTAAAATTTTTTTTAATTTTATAATTTTATTTTTTTTAACATTTTCATTGGAGTATAATTGCTTTACAATGGTGTTAGTTTCTGCTTTATAACAAAATGAATCAGTTATACATATACATATATCCCCATATCTCTTCCCTCTTTCATCTCCCTCCCTCCCACACACCCTCCCTATCCCACCTTCTAGCTGGTCACTAGAGCACTAAAGCACTGAGCTTATCTCCCTATGCTATGCGACTGCTTCCCACTAGCTATCTATTTTACATTTGGTAGTATATATATGTCCATATATACACTACCACTCTGTCACTTTGTCCCAGCTTACCCTTCCCCCTCCCTGTGTCCTCAAGTCCATTCTGTAGTAGGTCTGCGTCTTTATTCCCGTCTTGCCCCTAGGTTCTTCATGTCTTTTTTTTTAGATTCCATATATATGTGTTAGCATACAGTATTTGTTTTTCTCTTTGTGACTTAATTCACTCTATGACAGACTCTAGGTCCATCCACCTCACTACAAATAACTCAATTTCATTTCTTTTTATGGCTGAGTAATATTCCATTGTATATTTGTGCCACATCTTCTTTATCCATTCATCTGTCGATGGACACCTAGGTTGCTTCTATGTCCTGACTATTGTAAATAGAGCTGTAGTGAACATTGTGGTACATGTATCTTTTTGAATTATGGTTTTCTCAGGGTATATGCCCAGTAGTGGGAGTGCTGGGTCATATGGTAGTTCTATTTGTAGTTTTTTAAGGAACATCCATACTGTTGTCCATAGTGGCTGTGATACAAACCTTTTGAAAACTGAGACTATAAATTACATGGAGCCAAACCAATGGTAGGCATTCTTAATATTTTTGTCACCTTGAAACACCTTTGGAACCATTAAGAAAATATATACTTATCTGTAGTGTGGGTTTCAAAGTAGGTGGGCTTTTGTTTTCTAATTCTTCAAAAATTGATCATCTATACAGCACATGCTTGGTAATTCTCAGTCAGAATACTCTATCCCCTAACTATTTCCATTAAATAGGGGAAAGGGTTTAAATTATTTTTCCCTTTGCCCTTGAAACCCCACACCCAATATATAACAAGCGCATGCTTGGGTGTATTTGTCCAGTTGTTCAAGTGAGGGTGGGGTGGAGGTGGGATCATGGACTTGGCATGAGTTTTGTAATTTTGCAACCTTGAGAAAGTGAGCAAATGTCTTTGTGCCTTGGTTTGCCTCTAGGAAATGAAGCCCAGAGACGTGCCGATTTTTAAGAGCTGAACTGACCTGCAAACTTGTGGGTGCGATCAGTGTTAACAGAAGAGGGGAGGGGAAGAGAGGCCTGGCACCTGGAGTGCTGCCCTGGGAGAGCATGGCTGGTCTAGAAGGGAAGAGGCCTCTGGGCAGAGCTCAGTGCTCGCATCACGGTGGAGGGAGCATGGAAGGTGAGTGATTTTCTTTGCAATTGTAGAACGCTAGGGCTCAAAGAATCCTCAACGATCATCCCAACCAGCAAACTCATTTTAAGATGGGCAAACTGAATATAAGACAAGTTAGCCATCTGGCCAGGAGAGGGATCTAATTAGCAGCAGAGGCAGGAGTTAAACCAGGTCTTTGATCTCCTGCTCCAGCATTCTTTCTCCTTTCACAGTCTTATGCCAGGTAACTATCTAAACAGAGTGACTCTCCAGGGTTACCTGTGGGAAAAGAGTGTCTTTTCCCAAACCAGACACTTTATCAAGTGGCACAGCATTTCCTTAAGAGCTGCAGCCCATCTGCTGCCATTTTCAGAAGCCAATATCACTTGCTTATTCCTTGGGGTTTCCTAGGCCAGCCCCATGGTTTATTACATAGCTAAAGGGTAGGAGAGACTGGTTGCTGAGAAATACAAGGTGTGAGGAATATTTTATGGTTTGGGTTTGGCCAGAAGCTAAACCCAAAACAGTGACTTGTGGGCAAGTAGTTGGTTTGGGAGGTGATCTGGGAAACACCACTAGGGAGCAGGAAGTGAGACAGGGAAGGGAAGAAAGCCAGTATGTGGTGTGTAATCACACCAGCTACCACTGTGGGCAACTGGAGCTCGGCTCTTTGGGAGACTGTGTAGAATGTATTTCCTTAGAGTAGGCTTTTTCAACCTCAGCACTGTTGACATTTTGGGCTGGATCATTTTTTGTTGTAGGGGGCGTGTTGTCAGATGTTTAAGCAGCATCCCTGGCCTCTACCCACTGAATGCCAGTAGCATCTTCCTGTTCCCACTACCCCCACCCCCCTCCAGGGTTGTGACAACCCAGAAGGTCTCCAGACATTGCCAAGTGTCCCCTAGGGGGCAAAATTGCCCAGGGCTGAGAACCATTGCCTAAGAGTTATTCCATTCAAGGGATGAGAAAACTGGTACATATTTATCCTCTGACCCCCATCCAGCTTTGGTAGAGGGTTGTTTCTGGGGACATTATCTCTCTGAAACTCATTGGCCAAACATGCTATCTTGGTCAGAATAAAAGTCCACAGGCAGAGAGTTGCCAAGTAAATAGCTCTTGGCATTTATAGTAAGTTCTGAGGGTATATGGGTGGGACACAGGCAACACCTACTTTTTGTGGCCATCTAGAGATCTGCTTCATCATTCATTCATTTTGTCATCATTTCTTCATTCATTCTACGAATGTTTATCAAAGATCTATTATGTTCTGGGCAGCAGGCAAGACACAGGAGATCCAATGTTCAATGGTGAGCAAAAAAATGGACACAGTTCCTGTCCTATGTCATTAGAAGTAACAGTCTAGAAGAGCAATGAGCATTAATCAGATAATACAAATGTTTTTAATAACAACTGTGATAAGTGCTAAGACAAGATACACAGCATGGAGATAAATCATAACCTGTGGCTGTTCCTCTGACACTCTACCTTTAGGAACTTGTCACTCATTGTTCCCTCTCCCTGGAACTTTTTCTTCCAGAAAGCATTGCATGGTACTTCACTGCATTTGGAGCTTTGTTAGTTGTCTTCTCTTTAGAAGAGAATTCCCTGACCACTTTATCTAAGATAGTGCTCCTGTTCTTTTGCCTTTTACCCTATTTATTTGTGGTCCTTGAACTTATCATACCCATAGAAGATTCATATTTATTGTTTATTGTCCCTGCTGCCATACTGACTGTTGTGTTTCCTTTATGCTCCCAGCAAGCAGGGTAATGCCTGGTACTTAGTAGGTGTTAAAAAAGATTTGTTGTATGAGTAATCTAGAGAGATTGACTTGGTTGGGGAGACCAAGGAAAACTTTCAGAAGAGAACAGCAATAAGCCAAGATCTAAAAAAAGTCAGAATTATCTGGATGAAGAGGGTAGGGAAGAGCATTCCAGAAAGTGGAAGTGGTATGTGGAATGGCTCTGTGGATGGAAGAAGCATGGTCATCTTGAGGAACTAAAGGAAGGCCAGTGTGCCTGGGGCAGAGAGAGCAGGAAACCATTAGTTAAGATTTTAATCTTTAGAGTAAAAATATGAAGGGCTTCCCTGGTGGCACAGTGGTTGAGAGTCTGCCTGCCGATGCAGGGGACACGGGTTCGTGTCCTGGTCTGGGAAGATTCCACATGCCATGGAGCGGCTAGGCCCGTGAGCCATGGCTGCTGAGCCTGCGTGTCCGGAGCCTGTGCTCCGCAACGGGAGAGGCCAGAACAGAGAGAGGCCCATGTACAAAAAAAAAAAAAAAAAAAAAAAAAATTTAGAGTAAAAATATGAAGAAGCTATGGACGTGTGTTGATCAATGGAAAGTTGGGCATGGGAAGGTGGATGACAGGGTGGGAAAATACAACCAGATTTCTTTTTTTTTAAACATCTTTATTGGAGTATAATTGCTTTACAATAGTGTGTCATTTTCTGCTTTATAACAAAGTGAATCAGCTATACATATACATACATCCCCATATCCCTTCCCTCTTGCGTTTCCCTCCCTCCCACCCTCCCTATCCCACCCCTCTAGGTGGTCACAAAGCACTGAGCTGATCTCCCTGTGCTATGCGGCTGCTTCCCACTAGCTATCTATTTTACATTTGGTAGTGTATATATGTCCATGCCACTCTCTCACTTCGTCCCAGCTTACCCATCCCACTCCCCCGTGTCCTCAAGTCCATTCTCTATGTCTGCATCCAGATTTCTATTTTAAAAACATCATTCTGGCTTCAGGGTCTAGAATATTGGAGAGGGACAAGACTGAACACCATCATGGTGGTATGTTTCATCCTCACAACTTTGTACCCATCTGGTTGAATAGTTGTGTATACATGGAAAATTTCAGGTCATGTGTCAGGGGCTCATGTATATATGTCCTTAAATTCCCAGAAATGAAAAAAGCATTCTTCTCCCCAAAGAGCTTCCAGAGAACTCTTCCTCCCTGTGCTCCTCATTGGTGTCCATGCCTTCAGAATGTCTCTAGTTTGGATTGAGGAAGGAAGAGTTGTCATTGCCCCCATTTTAGTGGATGATTCATCTCCTGGGGTCCTAGCTCCTTAACTAGTCTGCGTGAAATCAAGCCTTGTCCTGGATCTCAGGATCTTGTGGAGGACTATCTTATTGTTAACAAATTTGATGCCTTTTCCAGGGGAGGTTAATCTATCCCTGACTGTTGCAATTGGCCAGTGACTTGCTTTGTCACATGAAATGTGAGCAGAAAGAATGTGTGCCACTTCTGAGACAGGAGTTTTCAGAGTCAGAGCATGGTTGTCTGTGTTACCTTTTGCCTTTGTAGGCACGCAATAAATGTTTGTTGAGAAAAGATGAATGAAAGGAAAAAGCCCCAGTTAAACTGGGATAGCCAAGGCCTATTACCAGTTTCCACTAACAAGCTGTGGCATAGCTGTTTTGCTATTCTAGTGGCTACACATGTTTCTTAAGGTTCCTTTCATTTCTAAGACCCTGTACAGATACGGTAAAAGTATAAAATGACGATTTTTGGATGCTTATTGGAAGTGTTGCCCCTGCTGGCTAATGGGGAAAAGACTTGAGTGAGGGATGGAAGCACTGGTAGGCAAGTTATTTTGGAAAAAATCACTCTTCAGGGTGGTCGCCTGAATAGTAGGTTTTCTCTGGAAGCTGTATTCCATTGCTCTTTCTTAGACTTTATCGCTACTGAGATCAGAAGAAGGGCCAGCGAATATTAATTCACTGAGGAGCCTCAGGACTCTTCCCTGAGACCAGGAAAGGAGGGAAATGTTCCTTCCAATTGCTGTCAAAATTTATTCTTAATAGGTGTTCCTTGTAATCATTGTTCTGGTGACCTCAATCCCTGGAGTCACCTCCTTGGGGCAAAAGGATGCCTTAAGCGGGGAGTTGACAGGCCTGGGTTGTGTCAGAGGTTGGTAGGGGGCCGTCGCTGTCTCCGAGCCAGATGTTTCCCAGCCTTGAACCTATGGTGATCTCCAATAAGAGTCTCAGACAACACCCAGTGCTATCTTGCAGATGTACTGATGCTTCAGCCCCCATGGGTGCCCCACCTGGAAGAGTCTTGCACAGAAGAAGAAGTAAACTTCACACTTAATTCAGGTTAAAACTGCGCTGTGGTGAAAGCAATGGGATGGAGTGAAAGGGACCCGCACATGCCCCCAGAAGACCCCAGTGCTCTCTGCCTTTCACATCTCTTGTGCTTTCTGCAGCTCGTGTCAGATTCCTTGGACCCTCAGCTCTGTGCATGTGTACCTGGGCTGCCCTTCCACTGCCAGGGGTGTGTTACCTAAAACCAGGTGCTGCCCTGAGGTCAGGAGCTCTTGAGTGTTTAATCTCTCTGCTGTTCGTGCCTAGCTGGGTGGCCTCTGAAATATTATTTAATTTCTCTGGGTTCTGATTTCCCCAGTTGTGTGGTACCGAGTGACCTCTCCTTGACATTTCATTGCCTATGAAAAATGGTGTCATTCGAATGTTTAGTCTTTACCTAGAAGAATATATAGAAGTGTTTCTTGCTGGGGGATGATTCTGTGAATCTAGGGTCACAGTTTATCTTCTCAACTAGGGCAAGAATTATAACCATAGAAGATTATACCTTAAGAAAAAGGAAAGTTTCTCCCTTTCTAAAAATGAAAGTTGTGAAACTTACATTTATAATTTTGCCCTGATTGCTCAGAGCCAATATAAATTTAATTGCCAATTGTGTAAGCCTGACTGTTAGCGTATTTTCATTTTCCTTTTGCCCTTTAGTCCTACTTTTCTATTTTATTAACCTTATTGATTTGACAGGGTGTAAGTAAATGCAAAAACTAAATGAAATTACGCATAACTTGAAGGGACCTTATGGACTGTTAAATCCAACTATGCAGTTTATAGACTAAGCAGTAAAGATCTGGACAGAAGGAACTGGAACAGGTAGCCACAGCTTATGAGTTACAGAGCCCTGACTTCTGATTCGAGGCAAATACTTGTTCCTCTATTCCATGATGACCACCCTTCTTAGAGAGTGGAGTTTACCTATGACAATGGGGACAGAGCAACAGTGTTTGCTTGAGTTGCAGGAGCAGTATTTTTTTTTCCTTCAGCTAAGACAGCAAAAGAGACGATGTATTGTATACGTGTTACATTCAGCCACAACCAAGAACAGAACTAGTCCAGAAAGTCACAGGTCCGGGGCAAAGGACCAAAAGGGACTGTTTTGATACGATCAAGGTGGTCAAGGTGATCCAAATGGCTATTGATGTTCTAGAGCCACTGAGACAAGTTCTAGACAGTAGGCATGCAGTCCAGCAACTTTTACCAGCGTCCTTGGCCTCTGGCTTCCTTTGTTTCTGCTCCTGTGGCTTCCATGGGTGTACAAGTTTACTTGGACCTTTGTATCACTTTTCTTCTTTTGTGCTTCAGGCTGCACACTCACTTCTTCCTTCACTTCGCTCGCATGGCGCGGAGGTTTCTCAGAAGATGGCGCTAAGACCCAGGAGCAGGATTTTTAGAATTAGACGGATTCTGGCACATGTTACAGAAAAATCAGTTAATTTGTGCTGATTAGGTCACACTTGGTTATACTTGTGACTCTAGGTTATAGGTTCCTCTGGAGTCTTCTGAACCTGGTGGGCCATTTCTAACTGGATGAAAATTACCAACTGTTTGTCTTCATCCTGATGAAAATTAGCAGTTCATCTTAGTTTCGTAGCCACAGTGTACAGCTATGACGGTAAGGATATTTTCATTCATCTAGTTGAAATATTTAGGGAGTACCTATTATAGGTCTCGTACAGGGACTCAATGAATTTTTACATATAATATATATGTGCTAAATATTTTTATGGGTAAGTGTAATATATTGTGCTTATGCAGTTAAATGTAATATATTCTGGTGAATGTAGAATATATAACAGATCTATTATCTGTATGTGCATATTTTTTGGAGGAATTCTGTTGCCTGGCTTCCTCATATTCCTCATTTCCTCACTTCCCATATTCTCTTCCTTGACTCACTGTTTTCCTCTAATACTAAAGTAGAATAAAGGAAACCATGTGTGATGGAGAAAGTTGTACACAGCACAGTTCTCAAGGGCTTATTTATACCTGGTCAGCTCTAAGGAGCAATCTTGCAGTTCAAATCAAGTCACTACCCACCTAATGACATCTTGCCATCCTAAACTGAAGGCGTCCTAAAACTTTAGGTGAAACAAACCATCTTCTGGGTGCTGAATTTGCAAACAAATATATATGAAAAATAACAATAAGATCACAAAGATGAATCAAACAAATTGGTAATTTTTACCTCTAGTGTGGGGTAAAATGACAAGACTGAATTGTCGAGAAAGATGTTTAACTCTCCTTATTGCTGTAGTCTCCTAGGACATACTATGATGCTGTGGCATGGGAATGCTATGTTATATTGAAATTCTTTCAGTTCTCACTGATACAGAAAGGGTTCTAAATGTACCTCAGATTATAATATAGCAAGCATGCAGAGTAATTAACTTCTCTATCATTTGGAATATTAATTGGAAAAGACACTACTAATTTTGTAGATAATCCCTCTCAATGGTAATATTATAAATATTTAAGTATGGTTAACATAATAGTAATACCACATATTTATGTATCATCCTATCTCCAAGGAACTCTAAGTGATTAACAAATTATTTTTAAATCCACTTGTAGCTCCCAGATTCTCTGGGAAGCAAGCAGGGACAGGTTCTATGAACACTGTTTAAAGACAAGGACCCTGAGATTCATTGAGTGGCAAATCCAGACTCATCCAGTATGTCAGTGTCTGAGTTGGACCCTCTTGACACCCATGTCCTTCCTCTTTTGTTGTGTTCAGTGGGGGCCTAGAGCCTTCATTTTTATTTGATCAACTTTCTTCCTCCTAGCTTGCTTCCTAAACACTGTCAGGCCACACTCTATTGCATGAAGTTCAAGGCAAAAATGGAATCTGTGCTCTTTAGTGAGGGATTGAGACTATTTTGTGCTCACAGGGAATTTTGCCAACAATCACAAACACATTGTTCTGGGTCAGTCTCTTTCTAAATATTTGGTGGATAGCAAGAATAAGGATTCACTGGATTCTAGAATTTTACCAATGGAAGGGAGGTGATGGGGTAGAGTGGATAGAAGAACACTTACCTGTGATTCAGGGATCTGGGTTCTAGTTTCAGGAGAGATCTGTGAGTTGATCTGGAACCATGAGAACCTTTCCCAGGAGATGGGGATTCAGGAAATGAACTGGATTTGTAAGGAAAGGCATAACTGGGCCCTTTAGCACTGGATCCTTTCTGTAAACTCATAGTTTTCCCTTCCTCTCTAGCCACTATTACAGGCTTTGGAATTTTTAAAATACAAAAACAGACCTAGTAATAATTGCTACCATTCTCGAGGCCTTTACTCATGTGCAGTCATTATTCCCTTTTAACCCTATGACCTAGGTTTTAGCTGTGTGACCTTGGGCAAGTGATGTAATCATTCTGGGTCTAAGTCCCATTAAATATAAAAAGGAGCAGTTTGACTAGATCTAGTGGTTTTTAACTGGATCCTGTGAGTCTCTAAGCATCAGGGGAGACTCCTTAGGAGCTTCTGAGAGCATCAAAGAAGAAGCTACATCAGCAGATTTCCTCAGGCCATCAATCCTTTACCTCATTTTCAATCATAGGAGCTTTGCTTTTAATCTGTGTTAAATAGGCATTATTTGATAAAAGACTTCTCACACAAAAAAGTTTAGTTTTACTTCTGTCAGAATGGATGAAAAGAGATTGGATTTGCCATTCCACCTGAAACAAAGGTATAACATATGAAACAATAGTTTTCAAGACAGTGGACTTCAGCCCATGCATGTGTGGAAATTACCCGAGTCTAGAGAAAGAACTATCCTAAAGAATTAGGAGGAATAAGCTGACACAGGACCAGAAATAATGCCTGTTCCCACCAGCCAGATTGGACAGCCTTACAATTCATGGAGCATTGGGTAAAGTACTCAGAGAAGTCTTGTCTCCGTAGTGGGAAATAACTGGCCCTAGAGTAAGCACTGCTCTGGTGCTGTCTAACAGGTCTTGAAAGCAAGAATAAAAGGCCAAATTGTTTCCTTGTAATTTAATTGTATCCCTGAGTAAGCGCAAAAATATTTATAGGAATACAAAAATAAGCTCAAAAATATTTATAGGAATACAAAAATATCTAACACCAAAGTAAAATTCACAATGATTGGAATCCAATAAAAAATTACCAAGCATGCAAAAAAGCAGGAAAATACAACCCATAATGAGGAGAAAAATAAATCAAAACTGACCTAGAATTGGCACAAATGTCAGAACTAGCAGTTATAGTTATAATTATTATAACTACATTCCACATGTTCAAAAAGTAAACTAGAGACATAGAAGATATTTTTTAAAAGCCCCAAATCAAACTTCTAGATATGAAAGCTATAATGTCTGAGGTGAAAAATACATTGGATGGAATTAACAGCAGGCTAGACATTGCAGAAGAAAAGACTGGTGAATTTGAAGACATAACAGTAGAAACTATCAAAAATGAAACAGAAACACACAGAGAAAAAAGAATTAACAAAATAAAGAGCATCAGTAAGCTGTGGGGCAACTTCAAGATGATGTGTGTGTGTGTGTGTGTGTGTGTGTGTAAGTATATTTAGAGTCTCTGAAGGAGGGGGAGGGGAAGGACAAAAAATATTTGAAGAAACAATTTGATGAAACCTATAAACCCTAATATATTACTTTTCTCTTGTAATAACTAATTACCACAAACTTAGTGGCTTAAAAATGACATAAATTATCTTATACAGACACCTTAGAGATATTACAGGTTCAGTTCCAGACCACTGCAATAAAGCAAATATCACAATAAAGTGAGTCACACAAATTTTTCAGTTTCTCAGTGTGTATAAAAGTTATATTTATATTATACTGTCTAAAAAAAACAATGTACACACCTTAATTTAAAAAGAATGCTGTTAGACAAATGGTGCTGATAGACTTGCTCCATCACAAATCTTCAATTTGTAAAAAATGCAATATCTATGAAGCTCAGTAAAATGAGGTATGCCTATAGTTCTAGAGGTCAGAAGTCTGAAATGGATCTTAGGGACTAAAATAAAGGTATCAGCAGAGCTACATTCCTTCTGGAGGCTCTAGAGGAGAACCTGTTCCTTATTTATTCCAGCTTCTAGAGGGTTTGCAATCCTTGGCTTGTGTTTGCATCACTGCAGCTTCTTCCATTGTCACATCTTCTCTGACTCTGGCTCTCCTGTATTCCTCTTATAAGGGCCCTTGTGATTATATCATGTCCACTTGTATCATTCAGGACAGTATTCCCATATAAAATCCTTAATTTAATTACCTATGCATGTCCATTTTGCAGTTTATGATTACATAATCACAGATATTATGGTGTGAATTGTGTCCCTGCAAAAGGTATGTTGAAGTCCTAACCCATGGTATCTCTGAATGTGACCTTGTTTGGAAAGAGGGTCTTTGAGGGTATAGATAAGATACAAATTAAAATGAGGTCATACTGGAGTAGGGTGGGCTCTTAATCCAATATGACTTGTAGGTAAGAGAGAAGACAGTTGTAGAGAAAGGGGGACCCAATGTTAAAACACAGATGCAGAGGACAGATGACCATGTGAAGACAGGTAGAGATTGGAGTTAAACTGCCACAAGCCAAAGAACACCTGGGGCTACCAGAAGCTGGAAAAGATAAGGGAGTGTCCTCCCATAGGTTTTGGAGGGAGCATGGCCCTTCCAGCATCTTGATTTGGGGCTTCTAGCCTCCAGAACTATGAAAGAATAAATTTCTGTTGTTTGAGCCACCTAGTCTGTGGCAACCCTAACAAACTAAAACAATAGGTTTCAGGGATTAGAATGTGGATATTCTTGGGGAGCTATTATTCTACCAACTATCCAAGAAGCTCAGGAGACCCCAAGCCCAAGAAACACAAAGAAAATTACACCAAGGCATATCAGGATTACGTTGTCAAAAATCACTGATAAAGAGAAAAATCCTAAAAGCAGCCAGAGGAAAAAAGACACCTTAAGTACAGAGGAACAAAGATAAAAAAGCAGATTTCTAATCAGAAACAACGTAAGTGAGAAGACAGTGGAACAACATCTTTAAAGTACTGAAAGATAAAATCTGTCAACCTTGACTATACCCAGCAAAAATATCCTTTGAAAATGAAGGCAAATAGGCATTTTCAGACCTACAAAAGCTGAAAGCATTCATCACCAGCAGACCATAACTACAAGAAATGTTTAAAGTCCTTCAAGCAGAAAGAGAAAGATCCCAGATGGAAATCTGGATCTACACTAAGGACTGAAGAACAGCAGAAATGGTAACTACATGGGTAAATAGTAAGATTTTGCTCCTTATTAGTAATCTTTTAAAAATACAATTGACTGTCAAAAATAATAGCTATGTAGTTATTACCTTATAAAATATGTAAAAGGAAAATGTGTGATGACAATACCACAAAGACCAGGAAGGGAGAAGTAGAAGCAGGCCATTGTCAAGGTCCTTATACTATACATAATGAGGTATAGTATAACATGAAGGTAGACTGTGATAAGTTAAAGATATACACAGTCTCCTAAAGCAACCACTAAAATAACAAAACAAAGAATTATAGCTGAAAGACCAATAAAGAAGTTAAAATGGAATCATTACAAATAATTAATCCAAGTCAGACAAAGAAGAATGAATAAATAAATTGTGGTTTAACTTCACAGTGGAATACTACTCAGCAATGAACAGGAGTAAACTGGTGACACATGCAATTATATGGATAAATCTTAAAATAATTATGCTGAGTGAAGGACCAGAGAAAAATGTGTACATAGTTATGATTCTGTTTATATAAAATTCTAGAAAATGTAAATTAATCAACAGTGACAGAAACCAGATCATCGGTTACTTGGGGATGGGAGAGTGAGGCAGGTAAGAGTGGGAGAGAGAGACTGCAAAAGGGTATTAGGAGATTTTGGGGATTGTTGGGTGTGTTTACTCTCTTGATTGTGGTGATGGTTTCACAGGTGGATGCATATGTCAAAACTTATCAAATTATGTACTTTAAATATGTACACTTTATTGTATGTCAATTAAACCTTTGTAAAGCTGTTTTAAAAAAATGAATCATCAGACTACTTGATATCTAATTTCTCTTTTTGTTCTAAACAACGAACAAAATTTCTAATGAGGGAATTACTGATGGTAGTGTAAATTATTATACTCCTTCTAGAATGCAGTTGGAAATATGTATCAAGGTCTGTAAAAATGTTCATATGCTTTACCTCAAAATCCCATGTTTGGTAAACTGGCCTAAAGAAATAATGGAAAAGACAGAACAAGTATTATGGAAATCCTTGCAACCTCTCCTTCCCACTCCAAATCTTCAGAAATGGCAAAAATCTTGTTTTAAAAGCTGTGCTTGAAAACAAGAGTCTGCAACTGGCCAAAATGTATTTGTTGAATTTCAGAAAGATGGAAGATATTCGGAATCAGATTGAAGAAGGAAATTACAGCCCAAAACCCGTGCAGGAGAGAACTCCTGTAAAGGTGCGTCTGTCTCCAAGGATGCTTCTAGCTGAAAATTTGGTGACCTTCAGAGGTCTGGGAAGCAGTCCCCCGGGGCAACTGATAGGGTGATCAGTTGGGGTTCTGCAGCAGAAGCCATCAGGTCTGTTGACCATCTGCAGTCTCCCTCTCCCCTGCCTCTACCACTCCCAGGCAATGAGCAACCCATATGTCTGTCCCCTTAGGCAGGAACAGTGAGTGAGAGGCTGAGTGGGGCCTTTGGTGGCTGTGACATGCAGGTGAATCAGTGAGCCCCACATCAGGAGATAACTGAACATCTGTCCTGAGGGACAGCATATACTGTTCCTCATCCAGGTCACAGGAGACAGGCTAGAGGTCACACTGCACAGAACGGCATGTCCGGCTCTCTCCCCTAAGCAGGCTAAAGACACACAAAGGCTGAAATGAAAGGAATGGAAAAAAATATAAGGGAAAACGCTAACCAGAATAGAGCAAATTTGGCAATACTAAGATCAGACAGAAGGAAATTCAAGGTAGATATTATTAAAATAGCCAAAGAGGACTATTTCAGAATAATAAAAGATATAAAAGTTATCAAACAAACCTTTATAACCCTGACAACATTGCTTCTAAGTATATAAAACAAAAGCAAATAGAAATGACAGGATAAATAGACAGATCCACAATCAGAATAGACTTTTACATATGTTTTTTAGAAATTCAGAAATCAAATACACTATAAATAAGGATATAAAAGATTTGAATAACAGTGAATAAATTTTACATATATCTCTCCAATGAACAGCATTCCCTTTATTCATAAGAACATTAAACTTTCAGAAGAAAGTGACATGGATTAGAAAATGTTAACAAATTAACAGATAGAAATCACATAGGCCACATTCACTGATCATGATGCATTAAAATTAGAAATTGAGAAGGATAAAAACAGCAACCCCCCAAACTAAAAACCAAACTATATTTCTTAAATATAAAACTATACTATACAAAGCCCATGTCTTTGTAACACCTGAGTTAAAGAGGAAATAAAAACTATTTAGAAATGCAATATAACAAAATACAATGTGTTAAAACCATTGATATGGCCAAGACAGCACTTGGATAAACATTTGTTATAATTGTACTTATCAGGAAAAACAAGGAATACCAAAAAATGAATGAACTAATCTTTGAAATCAAGAAGCTGGATACATATGAGAAAAATAAACTCAAAGAATGTGAAGTGAAGGAATTGATAAAGATTAAGGTAGAAATTATTTACACAGAAATTAACAAATAAGAAGTTAGTAGAGTTGCCCTGTAAAAAACAAAAGCTGATTCTTTGCAAAGGCCTGTGCATTCTGGTCTCGTATCCTCATCCCATTCTTCCTCCTTCCACCTCCATCAAACCCAGTCAGCATCCTACTACATCACTACTCAGAGGCCCTGAATACTGAATATAAAGTACTACTTTGCTCTGGCAGATGGCGTTTATCTGTTTGTTCTATTGAAGTCTACCGATGATACGTTAGAAAATTTGAATACAGCCTGTAGAATTGTACACTTGGAAGTGTGTGCAAACCCCAGTACTCTTGAATGTACTGTCAAAAATCTGGTACTTATAAACCCATGGGTTTCTTTCTTAGGGATGAAATCCTTCTTTTGTGAGTGAGCCCTGCAGAGGAGAGGAATGTGGATTTACTTCAGAATCTATGAAGCCCTGCCCATGGGGCCATAAGGTTTTAGGTGAGGTGGGCACTCCTGCTTTTCTTTTGATTCGTGTACTTGGCTTGTCACCTCCACTTCATACTCTATAAAATGGGTGGCCCTGGGAAAATTTGCAAACGTCAGTTTTTGCATATGTTGTCACATTCCTAACCCTTTTCAGCACCATGAAGTACCTAATGCATTCCACTTTGGATCCTACTGAGCTAGAATGGGACCCTCTATTCTAACCACTTCTTCCTCCATCCAACTTATTAGTCCCATGTCTCATGCATGACCTTATATCTCTACTATATCCAAAAAGCAGATAACTAATTAGATAAATGATTCGAATTTAGAATTCCGGGATCTAAAAGCAGTCTGAGAAATCGTCACATTCACTGTCTTCAACACTTTAAATCCATGCTCCCTACAGAGAGCTTTCTGACTTTCATCTTTTGAATATCCCTACCAGCCAAGTGGTTTTTGTTTGCCTTTAACTGTGTAGTATTTGCAATCAAAACAATGAGAATGTTGACATTAACTGTGTAGTATTTGCAGTCAAAACAATGAGAATGTTGACATGCCCCTACCCCCATTCTGATGTGCTTCTCCTATGGAGATGTAGTCTACTAGGGAGAATCACTGATACATAGTGCACGATTTGGGTTTGCATTTAGCTGTATGTAACAGAAGCATAAATACAATGGCCTAACCCAATAAGGTTCTGCTGAATTCCCAAGTAATAAGAAGTCCAGAGGCAGAGAGTCAGGCTGGGGCTGCTGCTCAGGGAAGTCACCAGAATCAAGTGCCTCACCTGGGTACATGGCTTCCCTGATAAATAGGAGCTCTGCTAGTATGGAAGACGGGAAGAATAGGTATCTTCATTGGAATCAGCATAGTCCAATGCCCCCATTTCATAGATGAAGAAACTGAGATCCATACAATTTCAGTGACTTGTCCAAGGTCGTGAAGCTATTCAGTAACAAAGGTTAGATTAGAACTCAGGACCCAAGACTTCTTACTTGACGTTCTCAAAATTCCCCCAAATTGGACATGCTGGCACATGCTTCTGTATTTTGCAGATGCCATTCCCCTTTCTTGGGACCACAGGCCAACATGCCTGCCCACTTCAACCATCCTGAAGCATCCCCACCCTCACCTGACCCTACTCATCTGATGTGATGTTTTCCTTGACTTGAAAGTAGCAATTTCAAGAACTTGGGGAAAGTGGTGTTGGGTTTCTGTTTGACCTGAGGGTTAAGTCTTCAAATCATAAAATTTTTTTTATTGAAGTATATTTGGTTTACAATGTTGTTGCTGGTGTACAGCAAAGTGATTCAGTTCTATATATATTATATATATATATATATTCTTTTAAAGATTCTTTTCCATTATAGGTTAGTATAAGATAATGAATATAGTTCCCTGTGTTATACAGTAGGTCCTTGTTGTTCATCTGTTTTATATGTAGGAGTGTGTATTTGTTAGTCCCAAGCTCCTAATTTAGCCCCTTCCCCCAAATCATATAATTTTTAAGCCTCTTCATAATCTGCCTTAACCTAGTGACAGGTCCTCCTTACCTACCTCACTCTCTCCTTCTGTCCATCTACCATTTCCTTCCCACTGCTCACCAAGATCTGCTTTGCACTTGAGCTCCATGGGGCAGGGCTGCCTTTGGAGCCCAGTTCCCACTACACTCTCTGTTCTTATACCTCAGCCTCCAGCAGGCGAATTAGAGGAGTTCTGGGGGGGTCGTTATTTTTTGTGGGACTCACAAGTCCCTCATGGGAATTGAACATTGCCAGGACAAGGCCCCTCATTTTTCTCATCTTTGGATTTCTCACAGCACTTTGCACAGGTACTCACATGCAGTAATTCCTCAAAAAATATTTGCTTGGTGAATGGCTCCTCAGAAAACTTCTAGGAGTGAGATCTGTGGGCTTGTAGAGCTGTGCCTTGCCTAGTGCCTGGTACCTGGTAAGCCTCCTGGTGTGATGTCTGCAACTTACTTTCAACTATTTCAGCATTGATATTACGGTATTTTCTGAGTGTTGGTTTAAGCTACAGTCTAGAGATGATCAGTTGCTCTAATCAGGAATATATACTCCGGGGTAGTCAGCTTGTATTTAATCAGAAAAGCCACACTTCAAAGGTCCCTTCAATAAGCCATCTCCTATTAGAAGCATTACTAATTCGCATAATGATTATTATGTTAGTAACGATAGTGGTATTCAAGAGAAGTGGGTGGCCTAAGTATTTTTTGATGTATTTCCCTCTCGTATAAAAAGGCTATGAGAAATTACTATGGTCTCAGGGATGGTTTTGTTGGTGTGCTGGTAAATGTTTAACAACAGGCTCTTTGGGGAAATGTGTAGTGTTTGCTGATTATTGTGGTGTGAATACTCCTACCATGGTCCAACTACCAACATGAAGCCATTAAACAAGGAGTTGGGAAGAGATGTGTTCATCATACATTTGCCTGTCCATGTTTCAAACAACTGGCCACTTACAAAGATTTTTAACCCAGCTATGGCAGCTCTTCAACTATTCTCATTAAGCTAGACATTAAGAGGACCGGTCCCTGAAATCCTTCAACTTCAGGTGCTGCCCCTCTTGTGATAAACTTGACTCAAAACTATGTACTACAAAACTCTGAAAAAGCAAGTCAAAGGGACATTAATGGGTACATTACCTCTGGGGACAGCTAATCCTTTTGCAGACCTTCTGAGAGGCTGGGTAGGACACACCTAAGAATTGTCTCACCAAGGGACATGAAAGCTGAGGTATTCATTCATGAGTTGGTGAATGAATACCTCACTGGTTGCAAAGGCCAGGCATGCTCCTGAGTTTAGAGAAAAACCATAGGCAGAGAGAGATGCAGGTCCTTGAGGGAGGAAGGCTTCGGCATGTTTGAGAACCATCTGCTGGAGCCACAGATGCCCTCCAAGTAAGCTCAGGGAATATGGCCAGGGCTGGACCTATAGCAGGGCAGACTGGGCAGCCCCCAGCGGAAGAGCCTCCCTAACGTCCTGGCAGAGCACAAGGACTCCACTCCTGCCAGGGCTGTATGGGAGGGAATGAACAGGAGGTCAGCTCCCCTACTCTACCCTGTTCTCCGGTGACTGGTCTAGTACTGGAGTGGGGGTGGGAGCTGCAGCCCAGGGTGTGGGGGAACTGAAGGGAAATAGTCTTAACCATTGACTAGTCCCCTGGAATACTGACTAGTGGTTTGGGAGAATGTCTGCCTATTGGGTCCTCACCACTACCCACTTTCACTCCATGGGAAAGAGGGACCCAATTGTGTTCCCAGAAATCTCCCCAAACTCTCACACATTCTTCTTTGAAACAGGGAAGCCATGTCTCCTCTAAATCCCAAGCATTGCCACTGTAACCCCTTACACCACATCAGCAACAGGAAAGAACATCAAACTGTACAAGGAGCAGCTCTGTATTTCAGGTATCCAGGCTCTTGTCTCTTCAAAGAGTATTTGTTTGTTCTGTATCTTAGCTGGCAGTGCCCCCAGGCTGTTGAAGGGCAAGATGCCATCTTTAAAAACTCTGCAGAATAAAGCAAGACCTCAGCAAACCCAGAAGGCATTAGCAGTTGCCTGAGGTCAGGTTATTTAAATGAACGTCAGCTTCTCCATCATGAAGAAGAACCTCCAACTGAAAATTAAATCAGCCTAATAATAACCACTTGTTTCTCCCACAGTACACACTAGTTGGTAAAACTGCCTTCTGCTTCCAACCAGTACATTTTACTCTTTTCTGGTTGCATTCTTGTCATCTCGGTTCAATATGGAAATTTTTGTCCTGGAGCTAATTAGTTTCAGCTGATACTTACTCAGCATCACACTTTTTGGAGATAAATACACGTAGAGTAGCCAGTTGGTGTGATGGAATCTTTTTTTTTCCTGTGTAAGTTTATGTCATCCTTACTGTCTTCTTTTTCTACATTTCTTTAAAGATGAGAAAAGAAACCTTAAATCTTATGAAATCTGTCAGTGTAAGAGGACAAGAGCTTCACAGGAAAGATAAGAGGGAAAAAAATCATTTTTCAACCCCCAGGGCAGGTTCTGAAGGAAATGTACAGCTTTATTTCTATTGCAGGAATATGTGAGATAGATGAAAAAAATCCAGCCTTGGCATAATGGGCCCTGTTTGCAGCCGACAGCATGAGGTTTCTGCACCAGGGACCTGAAGAGTTGTCAGTGTTAATAAAAAGATGTTTTCCTGATAATGGCTTTGGTGCACTTTGTGCAAGCGTGTGCTATTCCTAGTGTTTGGTTAGAAAGAGACTCTAATATGGAATGTATTATACAGAAGAGCCAAAAATAACATCTGTCTTGCAAATAAGGGGAACGATCTCATTTCATATCTCTTCCTTGACAGCATCTTTTTTTTTTCTTTACTGGAAGATTATAGTTTTGTATAGTTTACAGAAATAGCATTTAAACATTGCATGTGATTTTAGACTCAAATGGGATCTACTTAATAATACACACAAGCACTGAGAGAACTTGGCTGTAATCACTTCTGAAACCCCAGAAAGTTCACATCGGCTGGGCTGAGTTGCTGCCTTCCTAGGCTTTCTCATTTTGGAAGCTGAGTAGAGGAAATCACCACTGCCCACACCATGTATACAGATCATCTTTACCTAGCAGTACAGATGTTTTTGAACTTTGTGCTGCTACTGCTTGGGCAGATTTCTCATTTCCAGAATGAAAATTATGTTCGCCAGGGATTGGAGTTTGGTGGACACAGAAGTTAAGCATGCTTGGCAGTTCATCTTAGAGATCATCTTGGGGAAGAATGAATGATTAGGAAAGAAACCCCAGTTTTCTGTTTCTAATTTTATGTAGCAGAGGAGTTACCTGTCTCAGCTGTAATCTAAGCCCACCTACTTAACATTTTTAACTTTCCAAATGTAGGAACTCTTCTACAAGTCCAAAATGTGCTGATATGAAGGTACAATTTTGGCATATGTCTCATGGCAACCATGTTATTGTCATTAGGATTTGCCTCGCTCTTGGATCTCCTTCTGTGCTTTAGCTGTTTTAATCAGTTGAACTCCATATTTCAGAAGAAGCTGGTATTCCCTGCTGTCATGACTGTGCTTGATGAACTACCGGTCTTCAGTTCTTATCATCATTATTGTTTGGTTAGTGATCACAGTCTTTGATTTCAGTGCTCGTATCTATTGGCTGAATCATCTCTTGGATGCCCAGGAAGAGTCTAGTTGGATAGATAAATGATCTGTCATTTAAGTAATTCTGATGGTTTATAATGGGCAATATTATGGTGGTAGAGATGGTAGTGGTGTTAGTGATAATTGGTGATGGAGATGGTGGTGTTATTGGAGGTGGTGGTGGCGGAGATAATAGTAGAGGTGATGGTGGCGGTGATGGAGATGGTGGAGCTAGTGAAGTGGTGGTGGAGGTGATGGAGAAGGTGGTGATGGGGTGGCGAGACTATTTTGCCAGGCTCAGTCTTTGGAGGGAGTTATATATAGGAGGCACTGAAGACTTACTATTAATGATGGTGGTCAAACTGTTACTATTTAAGGTGTGGTCCATAGACTTGTGGCAGTGACCACCAGCCAGCTCTTTGTTAGAAATGTAGAAGCTTAGGTTCCATCTCAGACCAACTGAATCAGAATCTGCATTTTAGCAGTACTCCCAGGTGATTTGTATGTACATTAATGTTCCAGAAGCACTGGTCTAAAGGAGAAATAGCTACAAATACCCTTTACTCTCGTGGCCCCGTGTTCCTGCCCTGCCTCCTTCCCCTGAGGGAATCTCAGCCTTTACCTGCCTATAAGATAAGGGAGGTCAATGTTTAGCTGACCAGTAGAAGGTTATTTGGCCTATACCCCAGGGTCTAGAGTCAGATGTAAGTATGGATCCAAAAGAAAGCTGATCATGCCCTGAAATTTGAGATACTCCAACTAAATATATCTTGTCTAAATTTGCCATGGTGCCTGGAATGCTCATTAGCTTGACTTTTCAAGAAACACAGCCTTTTAGCAGGAATAAGACATTTGGGTACCACACTGAAGCCTTGATTACATTATCTGATTACTGTATTAGAACCTGAGGATCTTGGGACCATGACCTGCTCCATATGGGTTCCTTAGGGACGTCTGTAGAGAGCTTGCCTACCTTACCTGATATATAGTGGGAACCCATGGCACAAGGCACACACACACACACACAGACACACATACACACACAGACACATACACAATGCAGATTAATTACATTAGCAGAAATTCCTGTGTAGCATTAGTGGTGTGTGTGTGTGTGTGTGTGTGTGTGTGTGTGTGAATTGTGTGAGGAGAGACAGGGTTGATTTCTACACATATGTTATGGTTATGTATTGCGATATAGAAGACTACCCCCAAGATTTAGTGGCTTAAAACAACAATCATTTATTTTTGCTCATAAATCTATCATTTAGGCTGTGTTTGGTGAGGACAGCTTGTTCCTGCTCCACATAGCACCAGCTAGGTTGGTCCAGTTGAGACTGAAAGATATGCTTCCAGAATTACTCGCTGCCTGTGAGCAAGTTGGTGCTCAGCTAGGGCTGTCAACTGGTGTCTTGATACCTCTCCATATGGGCCCATTTGCTTGGGCTTCCTTACAGTAGGGTGTTTGGGTTCCAAGTGTAGATGTTCCCAAAGACTTGGGCAGAAGCTGTAGAACTTCTTATAATCTAGCTTCTGGAGTCTCAGATGCTATTTTTTTATGATTGCCTTTCTTTTTTGTGGGTGTCCTTTTCATACATATATCCCAGTGCTGGTGTATTTTGGGGGGGGGGCAGCACTGGTGTGGCATTAGCTAAATGAATAAATATATTTTTGCAACACTGATGCTATCTGAGAAATTTCTAACTTGGTCTTCCCCAGCTTGCTCAGGTACTGTAGAATGAGAAAAAAAAGTACTGTACAAATAATAAATGAATAGGCTATGTTATAGAGTGCTCTGAAAGTAGGACTGGGTTGTGAGGAACAGGTTAATCAGAGGCCAAGAGGGAAAGAGTCAAGGTGGTCTTTGGTTGAGGTTGAGCTTACAAAGATTAGGACTCTGATTGATTAAATTACACTTGGTCTCACAAGGCAACTGTATATTGAAATAATGAGTAAAAGTAAGAGTTTAAGTAGAAGTTACCCATGGAGGGGATCTTCCCCGAATGATACTTTCACCAGGGCCTTCCCCAGCTTAAGAACCTATCATGGCTTCCTACTCCCATGTTTGGCTTTCAAAGTTCCCCATAAATGGACCTCACAATAACTATCCCGACCATCCTCCCACAAGCCCCCAACATTCTTGGCCTAAGCCAGCACCATCTCTTCAAGGCCCTGACTTATCAAACTGTATCAAGCTTCCTTGCCTTTCCTTAGTCTGTTCCCCCAGCCAGAAAAGCTCTCTGACTTTTTATCTAAGAAAATCATATTCCTTCAAGAAGTCCTCCTTCTCCCACAGCATCTTTTCTGATCACTTGACCACTATGGAGTAGTTTTTTCTTGGAACTCTGATCGTCTTATCAGTGTAAAAAATAGTCTCAACTTCCCTCAACTTTCCATTTCCCCCACTCGGAGAGGGGCTCCCTTTTCCCGTAGCCCTTCTTTTCAGTACTGAGTTTTCCTCTCTGTCAGTCCCAATCCAAACACCATTACAAGAAACACCATGCAAATGCAGGTGTTTAATGATACAACAGGCTTATAGTAGTGTCTTTCTCAGGGATATTTGCCTTTTAACTAGTGATTGCACCTTTGACCTAACTCAAATCACTGTATATTTATTGAGAATCTACCACGCGCAAGGCCATGTGAGGGCCTGTGGAAGGGCCAAAGCAGTGTTAGACATGACTTGCCCCCAAGGAACTTACAATTTAACTGGGCACTATATATAAAATAGTTAATTAATAAGGACCCACTGTATAGCACCGGGAACTCTACTCAATACACTGTAATGGCCTATATGGGAAAAGAATCTAAAAAAGAGTCGATTTATATATACGTATAACTGACTCACTTTGCTGTACACCTGAAACTAACACAACATTGTAAATCAACTCAACTCCAATAAGAAATTAGAAAAAAATTTAACGGGCAGAGGAGCCTAATATACATTAGAAACAATAAAATACGAGTTTAATGGTAAACTGTTGGTTTTGAATGTAGGGTATCTTATGAAGGTAAACTCACCACCAAGGTGAAATGTCAGGGGTGGCTAGAAGGGCATTTTTCTGCTGCCATGCTTGGCTCTTCCAGGTGCTTCATAAAGATGCTCCATGATTCTGCTGGATGGTGGGAGTGGTCTCAGCGAAGCTGTGACCCAGAGAGATGTGGAGGGTGGAGGAGGCAGTGGTGGTAGGTGGGGAACCCTGGTGGAAATCCTCACTCATTTTCTCAGTCCAGGGGACTGAGAAAATTATAAAGGAGGCATGAGGACACAGCCATGTCACTGCACTCCACTTTGGTTCCACAGCCAGGGTTTTCACATTTCTTCACCATGGTGATATACCTGCTGTCTAAATGATACTGCTGCTGTTTGGAGGAAACCGTTATCACGATTTTCAGAGAAAGACAATCTGAATTTGAGCCATGCTCAAAAACCTCCAGAAAGTCTACTTCCCTTTAGCTCTTTAGAGGGAAACAGGATATTTTGTGGTAGGTCAAGAAATGAGGAAAGAAAAGTAGTAGGATGGGGAATGGCAATAAAGAAAAACAGACCTACGGAAAATGGAAGAGGGTTAAGCAGGGGAGGCATGTGGCATCCATTGAAATGAGACAAGTTGTCTATCTTTTCAAACAAAATTTCCAACTTTTCATATATACAGGGAAACCACACAGTGTTTGTCATAAAAGTCAGTAGGATAGATTTCTGGACTTCCCCCACTCTCTCTATTCCCATGGACCCCACCCTCTCAAAGAAACAAAAAAGGAAGCAAATCAGGGCGGTGGGAGGCTAAGTGACTACAGAAGAATCCCACTAGCTTCACGTACAACTAGAACTGAGACATTTAACGCTAGGCCAGGCTTGCCACCAAGTCCCGCAGAAAGCGAATACACACCCAGTGCTCTAGCCACAAGTTAGTCCTGAACCAGGGCCCATTAGTGATTTGTAAACCATTATTGTTGTTGGTACAGTTACTACTTCAGCTAGAACTAAGTAGAGGCAATTTTAAGGGGGCTTATTTATATCATTAGCTAACTGCTGGTTCGTTCATTCATTCCTTCATTTCATCAGCCAGTCTTGTCCTTGTGCTAGACCGGTGGTCTGTGTGTGTTTTCCTTACACGTTGTATTGTTAGCTTCTCAAGGAATATGGGTGGATGTAGTGTATTCCATATACACGCCTGGCTTATAAGAAAACTTATCACGTGAAATCATCTATGCTAGTTTCCCCTTCCAGCTGGCTGAAAGGGAGATGATGCCCAGTGAAATTTTGTAATTTTCTTTTGTTATAATGTCTTTATTTAGTTTAAGTATTTGGGTTATGCTGGTCTCATAAAATTTTTTGGAAAGTATTCCCTCCTCTTCTATTTTCTAAAAGAGTTTGTGTACTGCTGTAATTATTACTTCCGTAAATATTTGATAGAATTCACCAGTGAAACCGTCAGGGCCTGGGGTTTTGTTTGCAGCAACGTTTTAAATAATGAATTCAATTTACTTAATAGCAATGGAGCTATTAAAAATTTTTATGTCATTTTGCCTCAGTATTGCTAAGATGTATTTTTCAAGAATTTGTTCATTTTAGGACAACCTGGAAGAAATGGACAAATTCTTAGAAATGCACAACCTGCCAAGACTGACTCAGGAAGAAATAGAAAATATGAATAGACCAATCACAAGCACTGAAATTGAAACTGTGTTTAAAAATCTTCCATCAAACAAAAGCCCAGGACCAGATGGCTTCACAGGCGAATTCTATCAAACATTTAGAGAAGAGCTAACACCCATCCTTCTCAAACTCTTCCAAACAATATCAGAGGAAGGGACACTCCCAAACTCATTCTACGAGGCCACCATCACCTTGATACCAAAACCAGGCAAGGATGTCACAAAGAAAGAAAACTACAGGCCAATATCACTGATGAACATAGATGCAAAAATCCTCAACAAAATACTAGCAAACAGAATCCAACAGCACATTAAAAGGATCATACACCATGACTAAGTGGGGTTTATTCCAGGAATGCAAGGATTCTTCAATATACACAAATCAATCAATGTGATACACCATATTAACAAGTTGAAGGAGAAAAACCATATGATCATCTCAGTAGATGCAGAGAAAGCTTTCGACAAAATTCAACACCCATTTATGATAAAAACCCTGCAGAAAGTAGGCATAGAGGGAACTTTCCTCAACATAATAAAGGCCATATATGACAAACCCACAGCCAACATTGTCCTCAATGGTGAAAAACTGAAATCATTTCCACTAAGATCAGGAACAAGACAAGGCTGCCCACTCTCACCACTCTTATTCAACCTAGTTTTGGAAGTTTTAGCCACAGCAATCAGAGAAGAAAAGGAAATAAAAGGAATCCAAATTGGAAAAGAAGAAGTAAAGCTGTCACTGTTTGCAGATGACATGATACTATACATAGAGAATCCTAAAGATGCTACTGAAAAACTACTAGAGCTAATCAATGAATTTGGTAAAGTAACAGGATACAAAATTAATGTACAGAAATCTCTGGCATTCCTGTACACTAATGATGAAAAATCTGAAAATGAAATCAAGAAAACACTCCCATTTACCACTGCAACAAAAAGAATAAAATATCTAGGAATAAACCTACCTAAGGAGACAAAAGACCTGTATGCAGAAAACTATAAGACACTGATGAAAGAACTTAAAGATGATACAAATAGATGGAGAGATATACCATGTTCTTGGATTGGAAGAATCAACATTGCGAAAATGACTCTACTACCCAAAGCAATCTACAGATTCAATGCAATCCCTGTCAAACTACCACTGGTATTTTTCACAGAACTAGAACAAAAAGTTTCAAAATTTGTTTGGAAAAACAAAAGACCCCGAATAGCCAAAGCAATCTTGAGAACGAAAAACGGAGCTGGAAGAATCAGGCTCCCTGACTTCGGACTATACTACAAAGCTACAGTAATTAAGACAGTGTGGTACTGGCATAAAAACAGAAAGATAGATCAGTGGATCAGGATAGAAAGCCCAGAGATAAACCCACGCACATATGGCCAACTTATCTTTGATAAAGGAGGCAGGAATGTACAGTGGAGAAAGGACAGCCTCTTCAATAAGTGGTGCTGGGAAAACTGGACAGGGACATGTAAAAGTTTGAGATTATATCATTCCCTAACACCATACACAAAAATAAGCTCCAAATGGATTAAAGACCTAAATGTAAGGCCAGAAACTATCAAACTCTTAGAGGAAAACATAGGCAGAACACTCTATGACATAAATCACAGCAAGATCCTTTTGGACCCACCTCCTAGAGAAATGGAAATAAAAACAAAGATAAACTAATGGGACCTAATGAAACTTCAAAGCTTTTGCACAGCAAAGGAAACCATAAACAAGACCAAAACACAACCCTCAGAATGGGAGAAAATATTTGCAAATGAAGCAACTGACAAAGGATTAATCTGCAAAATTTATAAACAGCTCATGCAGCTCAATAGCAAAAAAACAAACAACCCAATCCAAAAATGGGCAGAAGACTTAAATAGGCATTTCTCCAAAGAAGATATACAGACTGCCAACAAACACATGAAAGAATGCTCAACATCATTAATCATTAGAGAAATGCAAATCAAAACTACAATGAGATATCATCTCACACCAGTCAGAATGGCCATCATCAAGAAATCTAGAAACAATAAATGCTGGAGAGGGTGTGGAGAAAAGGGAACACTCTTGCACTGCTGGTGGGAATGTGACTTGGTACAGCCACTATGGAGAACAGTATGGAGGTTCCTTAAAAAACTAAAAATAGAACTACCATATGACCCAGCAATCCCACTACTAGGCATATACCCTGAGAAAACCATAATTCCAAAAGAGACATGTACCAAAATGTTCATTGCAGCTCTATTCACAATAGCCCGGAGCTGGAAACAACCTAAGTGTCCATCATTGGATGAATGGATAAAGAAGATGTGGCACATATATACAATGGAATATTACTCAGCCATAAAAAGAAACGAAACTGAGCTATTTGTAATGAGGTGGATAGACCTAGAGTCTGTCATACAGAGTGAAGTAAGTCAGAAAGAGAAAGACAAATACCGTATGCTAACACATATATATGGAATCTAAAAAAAAAATGTCATGAAGAAACTAGGGGTAAAACGGGAATAAAGACACAGACCTACTTGAGAATGGACTTGAGGATATGGGGAGGGGGAAGGGTAAGCTGTGACAAAGCGAAAGAGAGGCATGGACATATATACACTACCAAACGTAAGGTAGATAGATAGTGGGAAGCAGCCGCAGAGCACAGGGAGATCAGCTCAGTGCTTTTTGACCACCTGGAGGGGTGGGATGGGGAGGGTGGGAGGGAGGGAGATGCAGGAGGGAAGGGATGTGGGAACAGATGTATATGTATGACTGATTCACTTTGTTATAAAGCAGAAACTAATAAAAAAAAGAATTTGTTCATTTTATCTAAGTTGTGGAATTCGTTGGCATAAAGTTTTTCATAATGTTCATTTCTTACCCATTTGATGTATTGGATTTGTGATGATAACACTTCTTTTATTCTTGATATTGGCAATTTGTGTTCTTAATGAAACTTTGGAGACTGAATGTTGATGATGCTGAAGCCACAAGATGGAATAAACCTTGGTCTTTGAATTACATATTGGTAGAGAGCTGCCAACTAATCAGAAAACCTGCATCATATTGTTACATGAGCAGGAAAGAAACATCTGTCACAGAGATTTGGGGGGTTGGTTTGTTATAGCAACTAGCATTACCTTACCTATTGCAGATCATCATAACTAGTTTCTGTGTTCATATTCCTTGCTCTACTGTGACCCCTGGAGAATAGGGGCCATGATAATACTGCTCTTGGTACTTTTTCCAGTGCATAGTGCAGTACTTGGTGAATATTAGGTTCTCCATAAATGTTTCTTGAATACACATGAATGACTGAAATTATTCCTTTGTGTTTGGAGCCTTGAGGTATTCTTTCCCTGGGATGGGTGACTCAGCTCCAAGATGAAGCTTCCAAAAGCACGCAGTATTGGCTGGCTGCATCTTTCCCATCAGCCTTCTCCTTTCCTCTCCCTTCTTCTCACTGCTTTCTGTGTCCTGTCTTCTTTATTCCAGAACTACACTTGAGGGTCACTGTCAGAGAACGTTTATGAAGGTAAAATCTCTTCAATTTGGATCCCACTAGAAGGGAATTCAGAATAAAACAGACATGGGCTGGGCTTACGTTTGCTTTTGCTTTCTCACCAAAACATACTGAAAAAAGAATCTGCCCAGCAAATAACACCACCACTTAGAACTTTATGCAAATGAATATATAAAAATTGATCCCACTGACTTTGATCTGTTTGGTGAAGTTTGTTTCAATTTGCATTTTTTAATATTTTGATGTGGACCATTAAAAATTTTTTTTTAAAATTTATTTTTAGGCTGCGTTGGGTCTTCATTGCAGTGCGCAGGCTTCTCATTTTTTTTTTAACATCTTCATTGGAGTATAATTGCTTTACAATTGTGTGTTAGTTTCTGCTGTATGACAAAGTGAATCAGCTATATGCATATGTATATCTCCATATCCCCTCCCTCTTGCGTCTCCCTCCCACCCTCCTTATCCCACCCCTCTAGGTGGTCGCAAAGCACCAAGCTGATCTCCCTGTGCTATGCGGCTGCTTCCCACTAGCTATGGAAAAGATAAAAGAAAATACTCTTAAGTTGATAAAGCCATGGGAAAATGTATACCAACATACACTGCTAGCAGAGTGTTAATTGGGATTGTTTCTTGGAGGGCCACATTATACTAGGAAAATCTTTAAAATGTTTGTACCCTTTGACCCACAATTTCACTTGTAGGAATTGATTCTAAGGAAATAAATATGTGTATAAAGAAGAAAAAAAAAGATCCCAGGGAGGGATGTTGAGATTACTTGAAAGAACAAATGTTTGAAGGACTCTTCCAGTGACATCAGTTTAATGCCTTTGCATATGTAATAGACTAATTATAAATTATATTTAAAGTAGGTATCAGATTCATTGCTGGAAAAAGCATATTTTGCTGTATCTTAACATATATTCCTATAAAATAATTTTATCAAAACATTTTCTCGTTCAGACTTTCACCAAATTGGACTAACCACTTAAACAAGAAGTATTGGTGAGGGGCTTTCTGTGCAAAGTAACTGTTAGCTGAAGGTTGGATATCCTGCAGATATTCTACGGTCCTTATAAGTGAGAATGAAAGCATTCCAACACATACAGTTTGCTGGGTTCTAGGTAACGTTTTGAGTATTTTTAAAGTAATAACAAATGCTTAGAGCTACATTTCATTTCAGTGGTGTTTTTCCTTAACTACTTGCTGACAAGTTTACTACTCTGTTCAAAGCAAATAGGTGCCATACGAATTCTCAAAATATCTTTGTTCTTTGTCTTGCCTCATTTATGCTAAAGAGTTTCTACAGTACTTCTTTTTTGTGCATCGTATACATTCTTAGAAAATGTAGGCCTCCTTCAGTATACTCTACAAAAACATTCTAGCAAACATTTATTATAAAGCAGACATTATTTTCCATTACTATCTGGAGGTTTATTCATCAGGAGAAAATCCTCCCATAGACTGAGTTGAAAAATTCTGGCAGGAAGTGTGTGGAAAGGATGAATGGCATAGGGTGGCATGGTAGGAATTGTGTGATTCCTGGAGTTTGCAGTCTCCACTTAAACCATACCCTTCCCCATTACATCACCTTTCTCAATTCTCCTATGACCCTTCAACTCCCATCCTTTCTTAGCCCATAATACCCCTAGGAATTTACACAATATCTAGAAATTCCCTGATTTCATACTCAGTTCTCTGAAACTCTGCTTCCCTTTTCCTTTACTTTGCTTATTTAGTGTCCCCTAAAGCTGGGCTGTGATATTGTACCTCCACAGAAGATGTCTGATAAATGAAAGACTCCCATCTGTACATCTCCTTAATTGGAGGCTTTAGATTCTGTGAAATGCAAATACAATTTGGTTGGTTTAAATTCTATATATAATTTACTTAATCAGAGGGAATAATTTAAGAGCAGACAGCAGAGTAAAACCTTGCCATAAACTGTCTTGTTTTAATAATTATGATGGTTAAAACTGTTAACTATTATTGAGTACTTACTATGTTCCAGATGTTATTGGAAATACTTTACAACATATGTTAAATCATTGATCCTCATACCAGCCCTATGAAATAAGCACTATCATTACTCCCATTTTACAGATGAGAGCACTAAGGTACAGAGAAGATAAGTAGTTTATCCAAGCCTAAACATCTTGTACTGGTAAATATTCACATATTTCTTGTTGAAGACTCTTGCTCAGAGTATGCATATTATATCTGCTTTTGGTGTATAAGAGAAATATTATGATGGTTATTCTTGTCTTTAAATGCCACCTACATAAAAAGTTTCTACTCTATATTTTAGAGCTATACTCATGTTAACAGCAAAATCATTTTACCTAGTATCCTAAAATATTATCTTGGTTTTTAACCCAGAAATATCAGATCTAAATTCTTAATTTGATGAAATATTTTAAAAATTGAATTTGAAGCCATCACAACCATCATTGTGATCAGTAGGATTGATTCTCATTAAAACCAGTTTGTTCTCTCTTGATAAGGTATGGTATTACAAAATCTGCCAGTTTTCACTAGCATAATCTGTGCTGTAAAAGTAACTAAAGGGAACTTGGCTCCTGAAACTCTTTCTGTCCTGTCTTCTCTGTGGTGTATTATGAGGATAACATGTAAAAATACATGTGGTGTCACTTATGTTAGAGTCCTAATCAAATGTTAATAGTTTAACTTCATATTGTATTTTATTAAGCATTTATAAAACAATTTTAGGAGTGTTTGTTCCTCATGGGTTCGTGTAGGTTTCTGATAACATATTTGTTTAAAGAATTCATTTTTCAGGTTTAATTCTGCTGTCTCTATAATTCTGAGTATTTCTGCAGTGGATTAATTGCACTGGAAGCCCCAAGTTTCCACTCCTCCTACTTTGGGAGGGACATTATTCCCCAGCTCTTGACTCTGTGGTCAGCCACATGATTTGCTTTGGCCAATGGGGTCTTAATAAATGTGGTACAAAGTATGCACTCTGGACTGTCTTTGCTGCTGTTGCATCTTTTCCATAACGATGAGAACATGACCACGCTAGCTCACTAAAAGACTGTAAAAGATACCTATAAAAGATTCAGGTCATCTGAGGCTATCTAAGGCCAGTCACCCTCTAGCCAACCTGCCAGCTCTCCATAGACTCACAAGTGAGCCTAGCCAAGATCAGCCAAGATCAGCCAAGCATGAGCCGGGTCAGCAGAACTACCAACTGACATATAGACTAGGGAGAAATACCAAATTATCATTACTTTAAGACACTATGCATTGGGATGTTTTGTTATATTGCAATAGCTAACAGATTCAACCTTAACTGCAGCGATAATCATTATTATTTAGAAATATTTCCCCATTCGAGTGTATATTGAAGCTGTTCAGAATAGTGAGTTAGGCACTTGGCGTCAGAACCAGGCTGCCTGGGGTTCAAATCCCAGTTTTTAAATTTATTTCACTCATAATAGTGACTGGCACTAGTAAATATGTTGAATAAAATGCTGTGTGGCCAGATTTGTGGCAAGCATATGCACAGATGATCTCTTTCTATTCCTTCAGTAACTCTTATGAAGTAGATAATATTACACCCATTTAGTAGACATGGATACCAAGGCTCAGAGAAGTTAAACTTGCACAGTATCACAGTAAGTGGCAGAGCCAAGATTATGAATCTCAGTCTGGCCATGTTTATAATCACTATTATAAATACATTGCCATAGCATCTTACCCATTTTGGCTTTCTTTTGGACTTTTGGTGCAAATTTCAGTCTTGTGCCTCAAGTATAATTTTTTTTTTTTTTTTTTTTTTTTTTTGCTGTACGCGGGCCTCTCACTGCTGTGGCCTCTCCTGTTGCAGAGCACAGGCTCCGGACGCGCATGCTCAGCAGCCATGGCTCGCGGGCCCAGCTGCTCCGCGGCATGTGGGATCTTCCCGGACCGGGGCACGAACCTGTGTCCCCTGCATCAGCAGGCGGATTCTCAACCACTGCGCCACCAGGGAAGCCCTCAAGTATAATTTTTAAAAATAAATTTAGAAATCTAAATAATATTAACAGGGAAGGAGAGGATGTAACAGAGAAAATGTAAACTGTGCAAGTGCTGTGTATCCTCTTTTACTTGCCAAGGGTACCTTGACATTAAAATCCTGTTTATATACATCAGCTTTGGTCATGGGAAATGAAGATAAATGAAAACCACATTGGGTAAATCTCATCTATTAAATACAGTAAACACTTCATTAAACCAGACTTATTGCTGAGTTTGAGGATGGAGTGGGGGAATAAACCTAAATGAACTTACAGTATTTGAATTATAGATTTATTTTTCAAAGAAGTACAGTTTTACTTAGGTAAATAGTGTTTTCATGGCAAATACTGTTGTTTATAGCTTCTGCTGTGCAGTTATATGATAATAATTAATATTTAGCTCTCACTTGTTCCCCATCCCCTGCTGAAGGCTATGGAATTGTAATGGGATAAACTGCTTAAACACAATATCCAGTCATTGCTCATTTTTAATTTCTTTGGAAAGACAATAATGATAGAATGATCCTAAATTCTGGACTCTAGGATCTATATTACTGAGATTTTATAATCCCTCATTCCTCTGGATTTTCCACACAATGTTTTTTTTAGTTTTAATAATATATCTTATTTACCCTAATATCTCCAAAATATTATCACTTCAACATGTAATCAGCATAAAAATTATTAAGAATATTTTACATTTTTATACTGAATCCAGTGTGGATTTAATCTTATAGCACATCTCGATTTGGACTAGCATTTTTTTTTTTGTTAATTTTATGGTTTTTTAAATTGAAGTATAGTTGATTTACAATGTTGTGTTAGTTTCAGGTGTACAGCAGATTGATTCAGCTTATAAACAGACAGACACACACACACATTTATATTCTTTTTCAGATTCTTTTCCATTACAGGGTATTACAAGATAATTGAATATAGTTCTCTATGCTATACAGTAGGTCACTGTTGTTTATCTATTTGATATATGGTAGTGTGTATCTATTAATCCCATACCCCTAATTTGTCCCTCCCCCCTTCCCTTTCCTCTTTGGTAACCATAAGTTTGTTTTCTATGTTGTGAGTCTATTTCTGTTTTGTAAATAAGTTCATTAGTATCATTGTTTTATATTCCACATATGAGTGATATCATATGATATTTATCTTTCTCTGACTTACTTCACTTAGTATGATAATCTCTAGGTCAATCCATGGTGCTGCAGATGGCATTATTTCATATTTTTTGATGGACATTTAGGTTGCTTCCATGTCTTGGCTATTGTGAATAGTGCTGCTATGAACACTGGGGTGCATGTAGCTTTTTGAATTAGAGTTTTCATCTTTTCTGGAAATATGCCCAGGAATAGGATTGCTGGATCATATGGTAACTCTATTTTTAGTTTTTTAGGAACCTCCATACTGTTTTCCATAGTGGCTGTATCAATTTACATTCCCACCAATAGTGTAGGAGGGTTCCCTTTTCTCCACACCCTCTCCAGCATTTATTATTTGTTGACTTTTTAATGATGGCCATTCTGACCAGTGTGAGGTGATACCTCATTGTAGTTTTGATTTGCATTTCTCTAATAATTAGCAATGTTGAGAATCTTTTCATATGCCTGTTGGCCATCTGTCCATACACTTTTGATCATTGTCACCAACAAGCAACAAAATGCGGAACTTGTCCCTTTCTTGTGCACATGCTAACAGTCATAAAAAAAAAAAAAGACCCACTGGAGTCAATTCTTTGGGATCAGACTTTGGACAAAATGGCCTGCATAATCCACAGCCTGGATAATTTGCCTCTGGACTCTGGATTCTGTTCTGAATGTACTTTTCAAAGTGTTCAGTTTCTGTTTTCTTTTACTCTGTCCAGTAAAGGAGACTCAGACTGTTGTTTAACAGTTTCTGCCTGGGATCAATCTCAAATGACCCAGCCTTTTCTGTCTTTTATCCTATACATCAGAATCATAATTCACCTCCATCAAATGTTTGAGAGCTGTAATTCACCCCGGGGAGCTCAAGACCAGTCGCTTTGTGTGTATGGTGACAAGTATGTCAGCTAAGATCGATGGGCAGCCTTCTATGTCAGGAGCTTCCTTGCTGAAGATGGGCTGTTGTTACATGCACCCAAATCCCCATCCCTAGGGATAGGCCAGTGCCAAGTCCAGACTCATGGACAGATAATTATTATCATAGTAAAGTAACTTCAGAGAAGGAGGGGAGTTCTGAGGCCGTGAGATCACAGTAGATCTGAGTGCAACTTCTGCAGTGTTTCATTAGTTTTCCCTGCAACAGTCCCGGAAGTGACATACATGAGGCTTCCTGGCTCACAGATTTGCTGTGCTTCTGGAAAAACAACAACGAAAAAACCCCAAAACTGAAGAATTAAGAAATATGGGGCTTCCCTGGTGGCGCAGTGGTTGAGAATCTGCCTGCCAATGCAGGGGACACAGGTTCAAGCCCTGGTTTGGGAAGATCTCACATGCCGCGGAGCAACTAGGCCCGTGAGCCACAATTACTGAGCCTGCGCGTCTGGAGCCTGTGCTCCGCAACAAGAGAGGCCGCAATAGTGAGGGGCCTGTGCACAGCGATGAAGAGTGGCCCCCACTTGCCACAACTAGAGAAAGCCCTCGCACAGAAACGAAGAACCAACACAGCCAAAAATAAATAAATAAAAAAATTAAAACAACAACAACAAAAACTATAAAAGAAATATGTTTATGGTACCCATATCTTAAGAAGCTTTTACTTGATCTTGGCAGGGCAAGCCATTGTTCTAACAATTGAAAACATCTTTATAAACCGTTTCCAGAAAGCATTTGGAAACATCCCCAAGTAAGGTTACATATTTACAATTCAACTCTAAGCCTCAATTAAAGCTGTTGTTGTATAGTGTTTGCTGCCTCTCATAGCCTGACACTATAATAATATTATACAGTATCCGAAGATAATGAGATGAGTCTCTAACATCTGCTTATACTCAGAAAACAAAGGAGAATTGGAAGGCTGCATCCTGCAACACTTGTGAAGCACCGCCTTTACTTGCTGGAGACACAGTGTGGCTTTTCCCATCGATTGTTGTCTGCCATCCGGGGGCAAGAGCAAAATAATCCGGAAGAGGTTGGAGAAAGCTTACCATAGATAGGCTGCTCATTCTGGGAACTTAGCTAGACTGAGCTCATTACCTCATTCGGGGAACCATTTGTGAGGTCCTCCGAATAGTTCAAGATTGTGTTTTTAATTACCATTTCTTCTTTTGTGGCAAGAGCATTTAAGGTTTACTCATTGAGCAACATTCAAGAATATAATACACTATTATCAGCTGTAATCACTATGCTGTACATTATATACCCAGAGCTTGTTAATCGTATAACTGGAAGTTTGTACACTTTGGCCACTATCTCCCTACCCTCCACTCCTCTGCCAACTCTGATAATCACTGATCTACTCTCTGTCTCTCTTTGTTTGGCTTTTTTAGATTCCACATATAAGTAAGATCATACAGCATTTGTCTTTCTCTGACTTATTTCACTTTGTATAATGCCCTCATGGTTCATCTAAGTTGTTGCAAATGGCAGGATTTCCTTCTTTATCGCGGCTGAAAAATATTACATTGTATATGTATACTTCATCTTCTTTATCCATTCATCCTCTGATGGAGCTTTAGGTTGTTTCCATATTGTGGCTATTGAGAATAGTGCTGCAGTGAACATGGGAGTGCAGATATCTCTTTGAAATCTTGATTTCAATTTCTTTGGATATATAACCAGAAGTGGGATTGCTGGATCATATGGCAACTCAATTTTTAATTTTTTGAGGAATCTCCATACTGTTTTCCATGGTGGTTGTACTAATTTACATTCCCACCAACAGTGCACAAGGATTCCCTTTTCTCCACATCCTTGCCAACACTAGTTATCTCTTGTCTTTTTGATAATAGCCATTCTAACAGGTGTGAGGTGATATCTCATTGTGGTTTTGATTTGCATTTCTCTGATGATTAGTGATGTGGAGGTGTTAGCTAATGCTGTGGTGGTAATCCTTTTGTAATATATAAATGTATCAAATCAACATGTCATACACCTTAAACTTACATAATAGTATATATCAATTACATCTCAATAAAGCTGGAAAAAATCTTAAAAATGTATAAATAATACATAGTTGTATTTTTAAGTTAGTTTATTAAATAAGAGTCAGTGATTTCCAAATGGTAGAGAATACTCCAGAGGTAATGCGTTTTTCTGACTTGGATCTTTGCTCTAATCTGCTCTTATCTCAAATGTTGTCCTCTGGAACCGAGTGATAGTGAGTGATGTTTTTGTTTGTTTGTTTTCTTTTTTTTAAGATCTTTTTTTTGAAGTGGACTGCTTTTTAAAAGTCTTTACTGAATTTGTTACCATATTGCTTCTGTTTTATGTTTTGGTTTTTTGTCCGTGAGGCATGAGGGATCTTCACTCCCTAACCAGGGATCAAACCTGCACCCCCTGCATTGGAAGGTGAAGTCTCAACCAGTGGACCGCCAGGGAAGTCCCCAGGAATGATGTTTAATATGGCTGTCTGACACTTTTAGCAAGAGACCCACTTGGAAAGAGGTTTAAGATGGATCTACCTTATGCCATGCTCTGCTTTTCTGGGGTCTTACTTTACAGGGACAAGGATCATCATTCTCAATCTTCATTAAGTAGGAACTTGAGACAGGATGAAGGGAAATTACTTATGAAAAGAAACACAGCAGGTAGGGGAGGGAATAGCAAAAATGGAACCCATTGTGCCTGCTTCCTGATCTACCAGGCAGTGCTGTGCTCTTATCTGTTTAACAGAACTAATTATTAATTAATTGAAAGAGAGGAAACAGTAATGACTATAGTGGGCATTCATTGGTTGACTTTCTAGTGCTTTCCAGTCTTACCCTTTCTCTTTTCTAATGGAACTCTGAATTTCCTCCCTTGCTATTTATTGGGACTTATCCTGGTTTAGATACCCCTGGAAGCAAACCTGACACAAAGATTTAAGTAGAAGTAGTTTATTTGGGAGGGATACTGGTGGGGAAGTGGGGAAGTGGGGAAGTGTGGCAGGGAGGGGGAAAGTCAGTAAAGGGTGTATTAACCAATCACTGTGGGCACCTGGTGCTCAATGCCCCTGGGAACTCTGGAATACTCTGTAGAACACACCTCAGAATCCTTCCAACTGATGAGTGAGGATGCTGGGATATTTGTCTGCCAATTCCCTGCTAATCCTTAGGTGAAGGCTGCTTCTGGGAGCATTAACTCTGGAGGTTCTAGCTTGTTCTGTGCATGGGCCAAACACTTCCTTGTGGTCGAGGTGGAAAAAAAGCTCTCAAGCAGAAAGTAGTGGGTGTTTGCCCGTGAGCAGCCTTGGGTGAGTAGATTGAGAGTTGAGGGGGAGGTGTATGGGCACCAACAGTGACTCAGCAGGACCTGACTCCACCCCCATCTCAGGAGGGGGGTCTTGATTGGCTCAAAGCAATTGACACAGTCCCTCCCCTTAGACACTGTGATTGATTTGCTGTTTGGGCACCTGACTCAAATCAGCCCATGTCAGAAATGCAACTCAAGTTCCAGACTTTAGTCAGCTGTTGCAAGAGCTGACTCTCTCTTCTCCATTAAATGTGAAGAAGCAGGAAGCCCTGGAAATTGCTGGTGGCCATCTTGGGAGCAACCTGAGTCTGAGGACGTGTGGCCAAGACTGGAGGAGAGAAACAGGGTCCCGATCATAGGAACTAACTGAGCCCTGCATTAAGGTTCATACAAAGCTGTATACAGGCTGCTAAGGGCTGCTGTGATAAAGTATCAAAAATAAGGTGGCTTAAAACAATAGAATTCTACTATCTCACAGTTCTGGAGGCCACAAGTCTGAGGTCATGGGGTCAGCAGGGCCAAGTGCTCTTGGATTGCTCTGGGGGTGGGGGCAGGTGGGAATCTTTCCTTGCCTCTTCTAGCTTCTGGTATTTGTTGAGAATCTTTGGCATTCCTTGGCTTGTAGATGCATTACTCTAGTCACATGGCCATCTTCTCTCTGTGTGTCTTCACATCTTCTTCCCTCTGTGCACCTCTGTGGCCATGTCCATATTTCCCCTTTTTATAAGGACGTCAGTCATATTGGATTAGGGCCCATCCTAATGACCTCATTTTAACTTGATTACCTCTGTAATGACCCTGTTTCCAAATAAGGTCACATCCTGAGGTAGTGGAGGTTAGGACTTAAACATATATTTCTGGAGGGAGATAAAACAACCCATAACAGAAGCCAAAGCTATTCATTTATGATAGGAAATAAGTCTGTTTTGGCTTAAGGATATTTGGGTTGAGACTCTATGTTGTCTGCAATGTCATCTTACTTACCAGTTCCTTGATCTGTGGCTATGGATAAAACAAGACAGAACAACCAAAGCAAGTGGGGGACTTGCTGTCTCTGAGCTCATGTGGCTGGCGTGATCAGAGGGTGGAGCAAGCAGTAGGACTAGAATATGCACTGCCAAGGTGCTCAGTAAAATGTTCAGAATGGGCCACCGTTCATTCATTGATTCAACATGTATTTCCTAACATCCCCTCCTCCCCAATGTGTCAGATACTGTTCTAGGCATTGGGAATATAGCACTAAATAAAAAAGACGTGGGCTTCCCTGGTGGCGCAGTGGTTGAGAGTCTGCCTGCCGATGCAGGGGACATGGGTTCGTGCCCCGGTCCAGAAGGATCCCACATGCCATGGAGCAGCTGGGCCCGTGAGCCATGGCCGCTGAGCCTGCACGTCCGGAGCCTGTGCTCCGCAATGGGAGAGGCCACAACAGTGAGAGGCCCAAGACGTGCTTTCCTGCCCTCAATGGAATTTATATTCTAGTAAGGGAGACAGATAATAAACAAGAGAAATGGGTAAAATGTAGAGTACGTTGGATAATATTACAAGGAGGGGGAGTATCAGGAGGCCTGGAGTTTTAGATGGAGAGGGCAGACAGGGCCTCACCAGTCAGATGACATTTGCATAAAGACCCAAAGGAAGTGATGCAGTTCTTCATGTAATGAGTCCTAATGGGAACATGGTATCCAGTCTGGGTCTAACTGGAAGCACAAATGGGTTAAAAGCCAGAAAATCTTACCTATAGAGGAGGCTCTCTGTTTCCTGAGGGAGTTATAGCTAGAAGCTTTTGTGTTTGAAGGGAATTTGGTTTATTTCCACCTGGTCCATCTTGGACACCCGGAGAACTCTGCGAACCACTGAATCTGTTTGAAGGAAATGAGTTGTGGCAAAGGTTGAGTCTAACTCACGACAAGCTGAATGTGTCTTTAAAAACTTTAAAAGCTGAGACATTATAAGCTTTATGAGCATTCTCTCTGACTTTGAGGTTTCAGTGCTATGAAAAAGAAAGAGCAGGACCAAGTCTTAGTTGTAATGTCCCTTGGGACTTATTATTTTTTAACAGCAAAATATTGATTTTCTAAAACATCCAAATATGCAAGATGTGGCTTGAAGGCTGGATTGATTCCACAAGCACCCTATGAAAATTGGTTGTATTTCTTATAGTTGTAGCCTCCTAAGGTCTTATGGATGGTAACAAATATTGCACAATGCTTTAGACCTTGTCAAATACACTGATTGTACAAAAGGACGCTCCGTGCTCCAAATTGATGTCGAGAAGGACAATTTGTCACTTTGCCAATTTACATAACTTAGCATGATATTTTTTTACAACTCCAAATTAAGACAGCAGCCATCAGTTAAGTAAACAAAGAATTTACTCTAGTGCAGATGGTAAACACAGTTATATTCTACTAAATTACTTATTGTTCTTAGATAGTAGCTACATGAAGAGCAGATGCTTGTGAGTTTTCAGTATCCATGGTGTTAGTGAAAATAGTGCTTGGACATAGGAAAAAGAAACTTCAAAAATGTCCCCTTCTCTTGCAAAATTAAGTTATAGAAATTTACAACTAATGTGAGTTATTAAAGATTCAGTTCAAGATGCTAAAAGAGAGAGAGAGAGAGAGAAAGAGACCAAAATTCAGAGGCATAAACAATAGACAAGATTGCTTCTCTCTGATGTAAGTCTAGAAACAGGTGAGTGGTCCAGGGTGGATAGTGGGTCTACTCTCTGAGGTCACCCAGGACTAGGTTTCTTCTATCTTGTGGTTCTGTCATCCCTTAGGTTGTTGTCCTCATCTCCCTGGCTGAAGCTGTCTCACCACCACTATGTTTGTTTTCCAACCTTTAGGAAGAGAAAGGAACAATTAGAAGAGAAGCAGCTATTTTAACATGACCTGCATGTTGAACATGCTCTTTAGCTCACATTCAGGTGGCCAGAGCCTAGCTGCAGGGGAAGCTGGGAACATCCCTAGCTGTGTGGTCTTGTTCCCTGGCAAAACTCTTGAGGTTCAGTTACCCCAAAAAGCAAAAATTAGAATGGCTATCAGGAAACGATGAGCTGAAGTAAAAGTGCTATGGGTTCTCTCAGGAGAAGGAATGAAATTTGGATGTTAAGGGCTGATAAACTTTGGGAGGCATTCATTTACTTAGCAGCTGCCATGTACTGAGGAAATGATGTTTTCCTCATGGTCATACAGTCCAGCTGGAAAGATAGGCAATTAAATAGAAATTAATAACATGTGAAGACGTTGTGATTGGGGAGATACAAATATTGCGAGAACACAGAGCAGGAGGACCTATCCTAGTCTAGGGGCAGAAGGATCAGTGATGGTTTCCTGGGGTGATCGATGCTGGGCTGAGACTTCTGTGCAGGGTCCCATTTGGGTAGAAAGTAGATATTGTTATAAGGGTGGGAATCAGAGATACAGTGTAGCTTTAATGAATCTTCCAAAGATGGAAGTCATTTACAAGGCTGCTGCAAGGAATCTTAACCCAAGGTAGGAGCAAAGGGAAAGCTATGTAGAATTTATCCAGAAAGGAAGGAGGATTACTGAGCTTGGAAGAAATTTTCTTGACACTGGTCTTGTAGCAAAGTATAGAATCATGATGAGCCCCAAATTCTGGGTCATCTGCAGTGGTATGAAACATGTACCTGGTTATTGTTTGGCTGCAAGCACAAATAAATCGATCAAGCTTTTCAACAAGAATTAGAATATTCCTATAATTCCCCATTTATCACGTCTTTTGGAGAGGTAGGAAGTGGTAGGAATCACATCTGTTTGGTTGTTTGACACCAAAGTCTAAGCTCTCCTAGTGTTTATCTGGTGTTTCTTTACTAAAAAATGTTTTAAGTTTGAATCATGATGAAATCTATTTTATTTGGGGAGTTGCTTTTGAGAATGGATAGCAAATTGTCCTGAAAAGAAAAAGGGGAAAAATATTACAAGATAATGGTTGGGTAGGACAGGGGAACTTAAAAGTTTTTGTTAGTTTGGAACAAAACATCTGATTTTTTCTGTTTTGGAGCAAGATATCTCCTTTTCTCTATATCTCTTTTATTAGGTTTTGGTTTAAGTGCAGGTTCTGAGCTGCTGCGTGCTTTGAATTTTACCTTTTTAAAGATCATTTATTTGCAAGCACTTATTGAGTGCCACGGTGAAGTGTTGCTAGATATTGCCAGGAATTGCAGGCTCTGAGTGTTGCTAGGGGCTAGGTGTTTAGGCTATGACAGTGAAAAAAGGCAGACTTAATTCATGCCAAAATAGAGCACAGCCCTGGAAATTGAGGCACGCCACTTGTCAGCTTTACTTCTGAAATGCTGTGTGTCTTTGGCCAGTTATTCAACCTCTCTCTTCTATGAAATTCCTGACCTATAATGAGAATGATCATAGTACTGTTTCCCCCCCTTTCACTCTTCATTCCTACCCTCTGGCAAAATTCTACCGCATCCAGTTCTTTCACTGTGGCTAGGACATGATTCATCTTTGACAAAACCAGGTGTGAAATATACCAAGAGCTTCTCCTTTCTGAGGCTTCTTGGAGAAGGGTGACTCTGAAAGTACTTGCTAGAAGGAGAGATGGCTTCCCCATGGCAGGCATTCCATGTTTTTACTCACAGATGGAAGCTTAGGTATCCCTTAGAATTCCATGCCCAGCTGAGGTCATTTCCATCGTCTACTACACTTTAGAGACATTCTGAATGGAAGGTAGGGAAGTTTTTTCTCCCAGCATTTGGCAGGAGTAGTGGCATGGAATGGGTCTTAATGAATTATGTGCCAGGCACTGTTACATATATTACCTCATTTTGCATAAGGAGCAAGCCAACAATGAGACATTATTATTCCCATTATAAAGATGAGTAGGTTGAGGTTGGGAGAGGCTAAGTAACAGCTGATAAAATGTAGAGGCAGGATTCAAAGCCCTCTCTTAGACTGCTATGTCCATGCTGCCTTCCACCAAAATGTTTTTCCTTGAGCTGATGAAATCCAGACACTAATTAGTCTGGTTGGGTTAGCCCTGCTCCTTTCAGGAATCTAGGTGAGTCTCAGAAGTCTGGGACAGCAAACTCCTCCAAGACTGGGGCAAAATGGGACAGATTGGAGGTGAGAAAGGAAGTTGGCTGGAATGTTGTTGCTCAAGCTGCTGTCTTACTGGCAAGAACACACCATTTTTGTTTAGCAAATGATCGAAGTTCATTACCCTGTTTTCCCTTCAGCTGGACCTTAAAGATACCAATAAAACATTAAAAATTAAAAAGAAAATTTCTGTGGTTTTGAAAACTTGTTCCAAATTTATGTCCGGGCCAAGTCTACAGAGAATGTGCATGATTGCCTTACACACAGCAGAAGTTGTTCTTGCCCTGTGTGTCGTGCTGTAATTTATCTGACTGTGGGTCTCCAGAGGGCAGGGGGGTACAACTCAGTCATTATAGGATCCCAAGCGTCCAACACAGTATCTGGCACACAGCTCAGCAAATGTCCATTGAAATTAACTTGTATCCCCATTCTTGTCCGTGACTAAAGAAATTAAATTCAAATAGACTTTCTTTGTTATAAAGCAGAAACTAACACACCATTGTAAAGCAATTATACTCCAATAAAGATGTTAAAAAAATTCAAATAGAATAATGCCAGTCAAGTCATTTCCAGCTCTCTCTGTTCCTGGGGAAAGTGTGGGCTTGGTTTACTTTGAGTTTTACTTAGTTTTACCTGGAGGACGGCATTGTCTTTGTGCCATACATACCCCACCTTCTTTAGGGGAAAGCCCTCTAGCTGAGATATATGGATTCCCAGTGCCATGCCTCATGGTCCACCAAAGAATTCGACAAGTGGGTAGTAACATTTGTAACATGTCCATTTGGTCTGTGAATGTAACTGCCAAATTTGCCAAGCCAAAAAAAAAAAAAAAAAAAAGGAAATTTGGAGAGAAGTTAGGGGAAGACCATAGCAATATTGAAATATATTAAGTTTGAAGAGCTGCTTGGGAAATGGTTAACTTCTCACTAGCACAGGGAGAGCAGAGAGAAGCGCATGAGTGGAGGACAGCTGCTCTGTGGTCTGAGCGGGTCTATTTGCATTTTCGCTGGTAGCGTTCCCATGGCCTTTTTTTTTTACTGATGTTGGTAATGCTCTGGTAGTTAGTTTCAATGATTTTCTTTATTGTGATTTGTAGATCAATCTCTGACATGGTTGTTCCATTTAACCTGTATTCCCTAGGTTATTTCTTAAAGCAATTTACTGAACATTACCTAAATTGAACTGCGTTTACTAGCCCTTGACCCAATTACTTAAGTGGTCCACATCCATTTGATTTTGGTGGTCTGCTCTGCCCATTTGCTTTCCCTCTAATTTTACTATCAGTTGCAAAAGAGAATGGTTGTGCTGTTTCTTCCTTCCCACACCACTCTCTGGATGAACAGTGCAGCTCATAAAGGCAGCTGTTCTAATTTGAGAAATCCCAGTTCTTCTGAGTATGATTTTATTTGAACAATTCAATTCTACAAAGATTTATGGAGTGCCCACTTTGTGATAGGAATCAGCTAAGAGCTATCTGCTTGCCCCCTTTCGCCTTTGGAATGAGTTTGCTGGGCAAAGGTCTCTGATCTCTGAGCAGGGCGTCTTAGCTCTGGATCCTATCAGATGGTTTTCCAACACCAGGTTCACCCCCTGGGTTCCTTTCCACACGTCTCTCACAATGCACGGCAAATGTGCATCACGATGGTTGGCTGCTGGCATTTGTGTGTTTGTAACTTCTAATTCAGGATCTAGCCCTGTTTCTTCAGGTGTTCTTCTATCGTAGTCCTTAGACTAGTTTCTACTCTTCGTCTCATGACATTTGTATAATGTGCTTGGTCCTGCTTCATGTCTTGAATTGTTAAAAAAAAATGTCAGTATCGATACAATTTGTCACTTCCCACCCTTAGAATTTCCTCTTTAAACTTCTGAACTCAAGGAAGATTCAGTATCTCCCTTCATTTCTCCTAACCCTTGTAAACCAGCACTGTGTTTTTATTGGCCTTCAAACTTGTTTAAGTAGAACTAGTGGTGGGAATGGAAATGTCTTTTTCTGGGAAACCTGGCTATTTATACTGCACGAGGAAAGGCATCTTTAAACAGGGCTCCCTTCTGGTCTTTTCCGATTTCTCTCCTGGTGTGAAAGTAACATTTTGTTAATCTTTTCCATTATTTGTTAATTCCCAGGTCCATCTTGGGAGGTCAACGCTGCTGTCAGCAATTTGTTGCTTAAATCCTATTACAACCAATTCTCCACTAACCCACAGAGAGCCCGGTCACAGGTGGAGCTCTCCTCACTTGCAATGTTCTACCCTATGGAGTCCCAGGCTGTACAAACAGGATTCGACCTGTTCTCATGAGGCAGAGGGAAATCTTGTCTAAAGCCACTTAGGAGCTCACTAGCTGTAAACCCTGAAATTCCAGATTTGGGAATATTTGATTTGATCACTCAACCATGCCGTAGTTCAAGCCTCGGGTTATATTTTGAGTGACAGCAATTTGATTCAACCATGACATTGAACAGGAGATTAAATTACCAGGGTGTTGAGTTTACTGAAGGAAAAGACAAAACAAAGTAGGTGAAATGGTAGCAATGGAGAGAGGCAGAATTTGGTAGAAGAATGGAAGGAAGTGGAATTAGCCTGTTATTTGAAAGAGCCGAGACTGTGGGGGTTATGCTAAGGAGCCCATGAAGTGTTTTTTTAAATTTTATGTGCAATTCAGGGCCTTTGTGAAATGCTTTATTGTGTTACAGCAAAAATAAGGTCCTGTTTCTTAGCCAAAAAGGAAAAAATAAGGCATATTAAAAAAAGAAACTAACCGTTATGTTTTAAAATATGATCTTTCGTCTTAAAAATGCGTCTCCTTTTCTTTCTTCTTGGATTTATTCTATGGCAAATGGAAGAGAAGGGTCTGATTACCCTCACCTTTTATCCCTGCCCCTTTTCCTGGTGGTGTCCGGATTCCACTAGACTCTATAATTGGTGTGAGGATTTGGTCATTTGGCAAATAACTGGAGGAAATATGATATTTTTTGTTTGCAGCTGTATTGTATTCTAAAAGGAAATGTGGTTCTATTACAAGCTTGCTATATAATCTTAAATGCACAACTGTGCACTCGTAAAAGGGGGAACCCAGGCTTGGTGTTTTGAACATTAGGTACTAAATGTTCTTTTCACAAAATATGCTGTTTCTCTCCATTTGAGATTCAAAACTTTATGTACAGGATGGCTTTCCTTTCTCTCAAGAACTAAAGAGGAATAGCTAATGTAAACACTTAGTCTGGTGTGAATCATTTCATCCTTAGATATAAGAGGCTTTTGAAATAGGTTCATTTGAAGGCTTTAAGTTTATTTTGTGTGCAAAATACAACGTTTCAGAGTTTCCCAACCCTCATGTCTGGTAACAGCATATTTGATGGTAGGAGATCGATTTTCTCTATTCACTCTGTCAACTAAACCTGTTTCCCCTTCAATCATTTGTCTCAATAGAATGAAACGGTTACTTTTGGCATTTGGCATTCATTATCGTAGCTTGTATTTTTTCCAGATGACTTTAGTGTATATGTCAGCACTATATACATAGAGCTCTATTCTTTTTTTAAATAAAGCAGAATTCAGTCTAACCCTTTTATACAGAGGGAAATAAAGCCATATGGAAAGATTTCATCTTTCAAATGTACTTTCAGCAGACAGAAAATTTAATTTCGGCTTTTGTGGAGAGCAGGTTACGTTTGTTTCATGTCGTTCTCACTGTTGACTCTGAGTTTGAAGAGTGTTGCGCTGACTCTTGGCTTTGCATCATGTACAACGTACCTCTTGCCCTAATGTTTGGACAGATGTGAAGAGTAAGGGGGACTTGAGCAGATATTTCGGACAGCCAGACCAAGTCATACATTCTTGGAAACTGATGCAATCTAGGTTTTAGCAGAGACTGTAAAGCCCCAAAGGCATTAATGAGTGAGGCGTTGGGGGCTCTCAAGCCAAGCAGTGGCATCTGTGGTTCCTGCTGGTTTGACACTTACACACCAGCTAGAACAGAAACCCCTTTCCCAAGATAGCTGGATTGCCTTCATCTGGAGATCTGACCACTTTGTAGAATTTGAAGAAAACTCTCACAGAATCACGGAATAAAGATGTCAGCCAAGAAATGTCCTGGAAGACATCTGCCCTATATATGCATGTAATAATCTTCTGTTTGAAAAGCAAAAATCATATACAGTGTCGCTTGTAATCTATATTTTGCTTGAGAAAGAGAATGGTTGTGAATAGAAATACACCTGGGTCTCTTTAAAATACCAAGCACCTCACTCATTAATAAATGTGTAAACATTGATTGTAATCAGCCATGGTTGGGTGACATCTCTTCTCGCCTAAAGATGGGTTTAGAGCAGGTTGGAGATTCTGAGGACGTGTTGCCAGAGATGGAAGCTCTAAGGGGAAAAACAGATTCCAATGTGAAAGACACAGCCCTAAAGGAGAGCATTAGGGGAGATTTCCTTTACCAGTGGACTGCTCTTGAGTATTTCATTGAGAAGAGACTAGTGGCTTGGACAGTATGGAAAAAGCCAGGTAAGCATATTCAAAACTGTGTCTCTTAACAAAATGATTGGCAGCAAGTATAGATTAATATGTAAGATTCAATAAAAATTTGAATTGAAAGCAGCTGTAAAATTATTAAAAATCAAGTAAGAAGGGACAGTATTTTCTTATTTTTAGCTGTTTCATTTTTTCTGGGTTCTTTTTATTTTGGTTGTATCTAGTGGTTCATAAACAAGACTTTTGAGCTTTCTATTTTATTATGAATAACATTTAAATATTTTGATATATCATTGTATGTCTTCCCTTGGTATCTAATATAAGGTATTTTAAATTTCAGGTTGTGAGTGATTAGTGAGTGGGATAATCTAATTTAACGGTTTGTGACCAGTATTTTTTCTTAATGTTTTACTGAAGTGTGATTTACATACAGAAAAGTGCACATGCAGTTTGATACACCTCCACAAATTGAACACACATGTAACCAACACTGAGATCAAGAGGGACCAGCTCCCTAGAAACACTGCCCCCCCATAATGACTCCTTCAAAACACTACCCCTCCTCCAAAGGTAACCCACTGTCCTGACTTAGAACAGCATAGATTTTCATTTTGGCTGGTTTTGAACTTTATATAACTAGAAACATAAAGTATGAACTCCTTTGTATCTAACATTATGTGTGGGAAATTCATTTATATTATTGCAAACGATTGTAGTGCTTTATTGTATGAATATACTAACCTTTATTTATCCATTCTACTGTTGATGAGCCTTTGTGTAGTTTCTGATATTTGGCCTTATGAACATTTCTTCTGTTCATATTCACTTCATGTTCACTTCTGTGCACATTCTAAACAAGTCCAATGGTGGACACATGTATTCATTTCTCCCGAGTATGTACCTAAGAGTGAAATTGTTGGGTCATTGGATATGGTATATTCCACTTTAGTGGACCCTACCAAAGAGTTTCCCAAAGCGGTTGTCCCAACTCAGAATAGAATACCATAGAATAAATAGAAATAGAATAGAATGGAATGGAAAAAAAATGGAAGCCTGCATCACATGCTGTAGTGGTAATTATTATTTCTTCAAAGTTTCATTTCAATTATATAGATATTTATGTTGGTACTAGATCTTAATATGAAATGTATTCCTTTTTTTTTATGAGTTTCCATAAAGAAGTTTAAGAAGCACTTGTCTAATCTTAAGACTCAAGTCCAAACAATTATTTTGACTGTATTACTTTAACAAGCAACAGAAATTGCCCTGATGTCAGTGAGTAATAGAAAAGACTTTGTCAAGAGTAGGGAAATCATAAGTTCTTTCAGGATCTGAACCAACTTTCAATAATAATAATAATATTTAGAAGTATGCTGTGATAAGAGCCGCACAGAGATATGAAAGCATGAGGTTGAATAATCACTTGTGATCTGGGGGCAGTCAAAACAGCAACCTGGGTAATTTCATGCGATCATTTCTGGTCTTGGGTACTGAGAGTGCTTGTGGAGTGTCCCTTAAAAGGTCTCTCCTCACACACAGCTCCAGCTTACCCAGCTCTCAACCAGGGAAATCAATCACTCCTCAAGTCCAAGGCAAAGAGCTAATTCCATCATAAGAAGGAAGAGGTGTAGTTCACATACAAAACATATTTGCTTGCGTTTCCTGATCGATCACCCAGAGTGGTTAAGACTCATTAACAGACATCATGAGAGAGTATAGCATAGTTGACTGCTTGAGATTATATCCTGCTTCTACTACGTACTACCTATGTCTCCCTCCCAGTTCTGATTATGAGGGTGGCACCTATTGCATATTGTGGTTCTATCTTTTAGGCTTATGGTTCTATTAAAAGTACAACTCTGATCATGTCATTCCCTTGCTTAATAGCCTTCAGTGTTCCCATTGCTTTCAGGGAAAATTCTTCATGTGGCTTACAAAGTCCTGTGCCCTCTGGCCACTCCTTACCTCTCCTTACGTTACCTGTCAACTAACATTGCCCCTAGCTTTCAACCACGTTGAACTCCCTTTGGTTTTCTGAAAGTGCCAAACTCTATCTGTCTTTAAGGACTTACTGTGGGAAGTTCTCTTTCCCTTTTTTGTGCCTGGCTAATTGCTGCTCTTCTTTCAGGGCTCATCTTAGATGACACTTTCTCCAGGAGGCTTTCCCAAGGTGTGAATTATTTGTCCTTGCTCCTGTTGATTCTTGCTGTTTACTAAATATGCTGTATTGTATTTGCTTATTTATTTTCTTCCTCAGAGGATGTCTCTCTCATTCATCTTTGTATCTTTAAAAGTGTTCATCAAGTCAATCATGAAACACAGGGTATTCTCTGAAGGGTGGATTTGCAGATGACTTTTCATTTCTTTCTACTTATCTGTTGTGACTTACTTTTCTACAGTGAACAGGAATAATCTGTGTTGCAAAATTGTAAAAGTTTGAAATGAGTTAAATATCAAAAAGTAAATAAAAACCCAGATAACTTCAGGAAAAGGATAAAGTTGGTACCTATTAGTGAGTCTATTATCTGTGGCTGGTGTTTAAAGAGTGATAGAATTCAGGGCCCCTAACCGCCCCTATCCCAAGCTTATATTTGTTAGTAGGATTTAGGGTGTGGAGATTGTAGGGTCCAGCCTATTAAAGGCAGGTGGAATCAGAGAGGATATGCATATGATTAAAGAGGGGAGGGTCATTTAGGAGAAACAGATGGGAACAGCTGTGAAAGGTCTTTGGAAAACTGGAAGAAAATAAAAGGTTTGCAAGTATAAGAAAAAATAGGAGCTGCAGAACCAGGAAATATGAGCAAAATCTAGAGGAATAAGAAGTACAAAATATAATAGAGAGAGAAGAGGGATAAAGGAAAAAAAAAGAAAGGAAGAAAGGAATAGGGCTCAATAGGGAAAAAATATATCAGAAAGATATGTAGGGAACAAGTCAGGAAGGAATAGAAGTTAAGACTGTTGACATGTCCTACCCAGTGCGGGACATCTGGTCTCCTGCTGGTGGTAGATCTGCCTCATTTTCAGCCCTCCAGGTGCAGCTGTCATAGCCACAAGGTGCTGGAGGGATTTCTGAATAGTACCCTTTGGGTCACTCTTTTCTCTGGGAGGTTTTGTCTTCCAAACTTAAGTGCACTGGGCCTCTGGTGTGAGCCATTTATTTACGTTTTGAAATGTGAGCGTTGCCTGTGAACTTTCCCTACCCTGCTGTATCTGTGTGCCTGGGACAAAAGACATGACTTAGCTGTCAGTGCACTGAAGTATGCAGACTGCCTGCAGGTCAGGTCACAAAGCAAAGCTGTTTAAAAAGTATGGGGCTCCTCTCGGGAGACAGCTGTGTGTCCATGCAGCATTTGTCAGCTGTGCTAAAGATGGAATGGAGGACAGAAAGGAACATCCAGAACACCGTATGAATGGAAGGGTGCCATAAAGTGTTTTAAACTGGTGTGAAGTCAGGTTTGAAGTGTTGAGGTCAGAGGGTAAGTTCTCTTTCCCCAGGAGCCTATGTCATTCTCTGGCAGAGTTTCAGAAAGCTAGTTGTGGTAGGTACAGAATGGCTGCACTGAGACTCATTGACTGTGAGCCTTCCTGCTAGTTTACCAAGGTGAAGCCTATGGTACAGAGTCCAGGGTGATCATATTTCCTTGGGCTTAGGAGGAGGTAATGGTTATACTGTATCATTTATTTTCTTATCCTGCTGCAGATTCTGCTTTTAACCGTGGACACTTGGTCTTAGAAATACACACTCTTGGCCCCTGTCTAGTGAGTCTGACTAATAAAATTGATCTTGAAGCTGAAAGGGCTAAGACAGGTGGTTAAATTGCCTGTTATTTGCGGGGAGGAATTTAACCTTCATGAGATGATCAAATTCAATATATGGAACAACATGGGTTGAGTAGGGCAAAACTTGCTTTACATTGTGGCCTTGAATTTATTTATGAGGCTACAGAGATGACTGTTGAGTTTGGTTGTTAAATTGGTAAACAATCACAGAAAGTAGAATTGGGCAGAGGTAAGATGGCCCACTGGCTCCAAGGACTCATCCTTTTCTGCCTTTGACATGGGTTGCAGGCAACTTTCCACTTTTTGGTGTTGCTCTGCCATCAGAATGATTCACATCTAGTACTACGTATTTCAGTCCAGAGTCTGAATGTAATATTTAATGACCCATTATGGAAACTATTCTGTTTGTAGATACCCACACTCATCTGGAAAATATTGAGACTCATTCATGTCTCTGCCTTCAGGAAACAGTTATGATATTGTGGAAATGGCATGGATTTAAGCATGAGATTGTCCTAGCTTCAAATCTGAGCTTGACCACATACTTACCAGAAAACCTTGGACCATTTATTTAACCTCGTAGCTTCAGTTTCCTTACCTGTAAGATGAGGATAATACTATCTACTCATGCAAATGTTGTGAATGTTAGATAGGAAAATGTGTATATATTAGGGTTCTTCATTGCGTACAACAGAATTTGCTTTCACTAATTTAAGGAGAAAGGTATCTGTTAAGGGATATTAGCTCACAGAATTGTTGGGAATGCAGAAAGAATGGTCTTCTAGGCTGGGCTGGAACTGACCTGCTAAGAGAGATGCTGCCATATTGAGTCCCAGAACCAGGTTGCCTCTGCCCTCATCAGAACTTGATAAATCAAAAGCGGTCATTGCTGTTGCCATTCCTGGAAGAGCCAAATGCTTCCACCTTCATGCTTCCCAGAAAAGCTGGACCCACCTGAGTGGGCTCCACATTTCACTGTGCACTTCTCTTACCTCCAGTCCTAGTATGCTTTTCTTCAAAGAGTTATGGTCCTTTTACAAAGATTACTCCCAAGTGCTTTGCATTTTGCCCTCTGATTGTTGTTGCTACCTTGCTACCCAGAATGACTTTTCTTCTGCTCTCCACCCATCAAAATCCTAGTAATCTTAAAGACATAACTCAAGTTCTCCTGTTCCAAGCTTCACAGAATTAAGTCATTCCTCTATCCTTCAAATTTTAAAATGACCTCTGTCTGTTTACCCTCAATTCTCAGCTGTTGTTGTCTTTACTTGTTATTTTAATATTCTATTGTGCAAATATTTTTGTTTGCATTTTAATCTGTTCTCCTCAAGTAAATTATAAGTATCTTGATAGCAAAGATACCTATATAAAATTTGGCAGTCTCTAGTAATGAGCACATGGTATATATTCAACAAATATTGTTGATAACAAACCAGTTGGACTGTTAACATACTTAAAACTGGCTCCATTAGGAACTATAGTGGATGCTGTGAAGAGCTACATAGATCCAACTTCAGGGCTAAAGGACTTATTCCTCCATCTGTTTTACCTTAACTTGGGATAGCTCTGAAGGACCATCTGGCTTTCAGGGCTCCCTATGGGTTTGCTAGAGGTGTTTGTTAAGACTATATCACAGCCCGACTTCTCCCTCTTCTCAATCCCTGCTTCTGAGTCCCTTCTTTTCCTTAGGTGCTAATCTTGGGAGCACTCCCTAATAAACTTCCTACACACTTATCTCAGGGTGTTTTCCTGGGAATTCAACCTGCAACAGGAACTGTGTGATAAGATAAAAATAATAAATGACTTGAAGGTCCTGAGCTTTGTTTGATGTGTTTGAAAGAAAAAGAAGTTGTTCATGTTTTGGCAAGTTTTTTATGCCTGCATATTTGAAACCAGAGGCATGTAATTATTATTATTGTTGTTGTTATTTTCAAATGAGGATCTTAAAAAGAATCAGTGACTAAGGTGTGGCTTTGCATTCAGGTAGGATCTACTACCTTATTCAGAGAGCAATACATGAAACCACAATTAGGATAGTTTTAAAATGTATGTATGTCTTATTTTCTTACATGCAAAAACTTTGAAAAATTACTGATGGGTACTGCCTGATGGAAACGGAATATACCATAATGTTGATAAAAGACTACTACTAATTTGAGTTTTCTAAAAGAATTTGAAAAATGGAGTAAAACTAGAAATAATAAGAACATAAATAAATGTTTAAAAATTAATCGAATTTTCAAAGACTTGCCATCAATTTAATATAAATTGTATTTATTAACTTCATTGTTTTGCAGTGAGAAATCATGCATTTGGGAAGATATTAACTGTTATTTTACAATGATTCTATTTACAAATAGAACTAGGTTTCTTATGGAATTTGTAATTGTCCTACATGTGTAACATGGCTGTTCCCCACCCTTCCCCAGATCAGAGTCATGCAGCTAGAAGCAATCTTAGATTTCAGCCAGTGAATCTATATCTCTCAATTTACATATAAAAATAAAGGAAATGAAAAAATGTGTCCAGAGTCAAGATCTGTCTAATAGCCAAGCCAGGCATCTAATCCAGGCTCTTCAAATTTCATCCATTGTGTGTGGTAGCCCCTTCCATGTCTCTGTCTTTGAGAGATTATCTATGTAAATTATCTCTCACTCAGGGCTGAAGGATGATTTTTATTACTTGTATTTTTTTATGCTATGCCAAACAATTTGAGGCATTCATAGATCAGAGTTTCTGAATTCCATAAAATAACAAAAACCCAAACAAATTTAATTCAGTTAAAAGATTGATTTTTTTTTTTTTGGCCTCCATGGTGCCCAGCAGGTGGGTTGACAGAAATATTTAATTCTCAAATTATTATTGTTCCTGCTCTGATGACATCTGGTTGCTTTGGCATAAACAAATACAAAGAAGACAGAGGGGAGCAATAACCTCTATCTTATGTGTAATTAAGTTCAACTCAAAGGCCAAGTAATAAAAGAAGATATATTTCTGAAGTGTCTCCTACTCCACTCTCCATAAATCAGCTTTTCTGCATCAACCTGACCTGCTCAGAGAGACCTATGAACCTCTGGCTTGTTCCTCTCACTTGAGGTTGAGAGGCTGGCAAATGTTGACTGGCCATGGGTCCTCAGCGGGGCTGTGTTTCTAGATTTGTTTAGAAACTTGGAATGGTTAATTAGTCTTCTGGTGGGGAAAGAGTGTGTCTATCAGGTTAGCCTGGAACCAGAGACAGAGTCAGTGGCAATTGGGCCCAGAGGAAATGGCGATTTTGCTTTTATTTGGCTCATTTTCTTCTCCATAGACAGTCAAATGGGCATATAAAATAGAGTAAATATTTTGGCTATATTTGGTTGTCTTCATGAATCAAATCTACCATGTACTGTTCTGTCGCCTCTAGAATGGTCAAGGCTATCCAGAGCTGTTTTCCTACAATCTCTGTGACAAACAAACACGATCTATAACCAGAAAACAAAAAGGCAAATGGAAGTATATACACCTATTCTAAGAGTAAACTTGATATTTGACTCCAATGGAGTTTAAGGTCTCAGTACCTACATACTTTTGTTGGGGTTCTAACACATTTCGGAAAAGTAGTTTTGGGGGCTCTCTATGACTTTCTCAACCCCAAACAGATCTTGCTTGTAACTGTTATGCATCAGATAATAGAAGCTTGGTTTCCAGACCCTGACCCTTTAGTCATAACTACCTTATTAAATACAATTATTTCTTTAAGGTGAAATAAAATGTCAGCTTGAAATTGTGCAGTTGCAACCCATCTTGGGAAGGACTCATTCCCTAGTTCTCACACGATGATGTTTATAATTATTTTCATTTCCCAACAGACATTGATTACTGGCAGATAGGTCATCCCTGACATGCCAGCCGGAGTGTAAGTACACGGGTCTCTCTAAATAGATGTTCTTTTTTTCCAAATGCAGTCTTCAAAGTTTTAACTTTTACCAATAACACTCCATTATATTTAGGGATTATCACTATGCATGGTGAGGTTTTATATTTGTACTTGTGAGCCTCAAAGTTACACAAATCACAGAGGCCAGGTCTATATTACTGCCACTAATACTACCACAGTGACCATTTATTGACTGTGGACCATGTGCTAGGCACTTTGTATATACTATAGTTAATCCTTTCTATAACAGAGCAAGTTAGGTGTTATTATATCTATTTTATATATGGAAAAACTGAGAGTGGAATAAATGAAATAATCTAGCACAGCTGACTTGTAACAGACTTGGGTTTCAATGCCAGTTCTTTCTGGGTTTAAAGATCTTAATTTTTCATTTTTTCACTTGGAAAATAATATCTGTGCAATGCAAATAATTTGGGGATGGATTAATCTAGCCATTTTTCATATTGTAGTTGAATATAGAAATATTCTGCTTTCCTCTTTCTCTTTTTGTAAATGGTGTGAGTCACCCCCTTTGTCTCTAGACCTAATGTGGTAGCTGTAATACTTAAAATCACAAGCCATCCATGGGAATGGTAAATAGTGCCTGGGTTCAAATTCCATTTCAGCCACTTACTAGCTGTGTGACCCCAGGTAAGTCACTCAGCCCAATTGCACAGGGAGCTCTGTAGCCTAAATGACACTTTAGGTTTGTCCTGCCTTGAGGTAAGATTGCTGAACTTTGATACTCCCTCACTGGTCAACTATTGGCTAAGGGCCAGGAAATGGAGGGGAGAAGAGAGGATGCAAAAGTCCATGTGATCTGCACATGTGACAAAGTGGTGTTGCCGGTGTTAGTCACTAAAACATCAAGAACACAGGGACTGTGGGACACACAGAACTGGCCAACCAGGTCTGAGGGTCTGGCCAGAGCACAGGCAGGGTCCTGTGCAATGTGGGAATCATTTCCCTGTTTATCTAATGCACTGTGGGTGTGTCCTGTGCTACAGGAATGGCTGCCTGGCAAGACTGCTCAGGGCAGACCCTCACTGCTCTAAAGCTGTGGTTCCTGCCACTTTTGAGGGCACCTGGGATCCTTTTCTCCCTCTGTCCTCTTTCTGCTTTGATAAAGCAGAACCTTGGCCTGGTGCCGAGACAGCGGGTATATGAAGAGGAGTAAGTGAAGGTCTCTGCCATTTGCAGAGCTCACTGGCTTGTGGGAGAGGCAGCCATGTATACAGTTGGCTAAAATAATTCCTAAAGACAACAACATTGGGGCTACGAAGCACAGTGCTATGCAAACACAAGAGGAGGAGTAGAGAATTCAAAACGGAGCTTTGAGGGAAAATTCATGGCAGTGGTGGCATTTCAGCAAAATCTTGAAGGATAAATATCAGTAAGATTTTCAGATGGGAAAGAAAGGGAGGGCCCTGCAGATTGAGGGAACAACATGAGCAAATACTGTGAGAAAGGAAGCATGTAGTTTGCTCGGGGCAATGAATAGTCCACTGGCTAACTTAGTGCCATGTAAATCAGGAGAAGCAGGGTGTTGATGCTGTGGAAACTTTCACATGAGAACAGGGCTGTTGCCGTGACCAGCTTCTGTAGCCATGGTGCTGCTCACACTGGTTTCATTATATTATAGCAAAGGTGTGCTTGGGAAACTCTCCTCATAAATGACTGAAAAAGGAGGTTCCCATGGAAGTTTCTGTTGACACCCAATGACAATGGAAATAACATTCCAAACTGAAGTGTAAGACCAGGATTTACAAAGCAGTTGACTGAAAACTTAAGACCTTGAACCCTTCATCCATATTGAGGATGTAAAATGGTCTAGGAGAGGAGTACATTTGAAAATTTGTGGAGATCATTTTTGGGGAGAGGAAGTTCAACCCAAAGGAATCCCCCAGAGGAGTTGTTCCCCATCCTCTTCAAATAAAGAGAAACGGGCTTCTAGGACACCCGTTGGACTTGTGTGTCCCTTTAGGCTGTTCTTGTGTCTGACATCAACCGGAAAGCCCCAAAGCTGAGATAGACAGGCTAGTTGCTTTGACCTGAGGGGTGAAGGAGAGTTTGCTCTGCGGTGAGATGGATTAGCACTTTCAGAGTTGTTGGGGCAGATAACAGGGTTGCAGCAAGAGATAACTAGTGTGGTGTCTCCTTACATCCTCTCTGAAAGGAGGGGCACCCAGATCACAGCAGAGGGAAGCTGGAGGCACAGCTGGATTTCTTAGAGCTAAGGAAGGAGTAAGCCACCACTGGCAGAGAAGCTGGCAGAGAAGTGCATTCTGCTGGTACAGACCTACAGTTATGGAGCGTATCCAAAGAACCCAGAAAAGTGCCCATGAGAGATTTATCTTGAGACGCCTGCCAGGTCCCGAAAGTGGCAATCCTGAAGTATCACAATAAGATCAGTCAAGTAAGAACATACCTGCCTGATTTCCTTACTTCTTCCATGACTTCTCATTCTGAGGTGTCAGAAAACACATTTAACAAACTGAGGGAGGAGGAAAAAAGTGCTGGGCCATGGAAGAGGGAAGACATTTTCTTTAGCCCCTTTCCCTGATCTTAGGCTTCTTGTGTATAATTAGGCCCTAGCTTGGGGTAGGGGTGACGGGGGAAAGATTTAACTTTATAGCAAGCCTGACATTTACATGGGATTAGACATTTATAATAATGGATTGAGACTATTTAAATTTCTTAAAGCTTATCAGAAAAGTTGAGAGACTGCCCAAATTTTCATCCAAGGGTATCCACCAATTAAGCTTCACTGAGTAAGTCATTTTATGGCTAAATCCTCTGAGTTATGCTTGTTTAATGTAGTGGTGACACCACTAATTATTCTTAAAATTGTTTCCATGAGAAAAACTCACCCAGTTCCCAAAAGATGGAATACAGCATATCAACACTCCCTATTTGCCCATGTTAGGTAATACTATGATGGTTATAAGCATGCAAGCCAGTGAATTAATGATTCTGATATAAGAGCCAAATAAGTGATCCTGGCTCCTATTATCACCCCGGATCCACAGTGAAATGAAACACTGTCTGCAAGTGAACTGCTTAAATGGTCTCAGCATCAGATAGGTGGGATCTTGCCATCAGAGTCCAGGTCTTCACCTTCCTTCCTCCACGTTGAGCTACAGACCCTTCGTTAAGTTCACCACCTCCTACCATGCCCCTTAACAGGGCACTGACCCCACTGCTTCCCAATCAAAGGCAAGGAGACATTACTTTTCCCCAGTGGGGTTCTGCTAGGCCTTCAGGACCTGAATAAAAGGCAGCCCAGATGCTCACACTCAGGGAGTGACTACCTTGTCTGAGCCCTTCTAAGAACTATGTGCTAAGCACTTAAAGAGCCTGTGGATCTTATTCAGTCCTGCTTAAGCATTTTGTAGAGCAAAGTTTTCTTCTAGATGGAAGTCTTCACACTTCAGCCCATTGGCCAAAATCAGCCTACTGCCTGTATTTCTGTAGCCTGTAAGCTAGTAATGGTTATTATTTTTTAAACATTTGGGGGGAAAAATCAAAAGAAGAAACAGTATTTTGTTACATGTGAAATTATATGAAATTCACATTTCAGAGTCTATAAATAAAATTTTATTGGAACACAACCACACTCATTCATTTACATATTGTCTATGACTACAATGAAAGTTGAATACTCACAACAGAGACTGTATGGCAAAGCCTAAACTATTTACTATCTGGCCCTTTCCAGAAAAACGTTTGCCAATTCCTGATCTAAACTATGACACTATTTCCTACTTATGATTTTATCTTGATCCAAGAAGGTTCTGTTTTCCACACATTGACCATTTTTGATTCTGTTGTTTAGGCTGTAGCAATCATGGGGTTGCTGATTTAGAAACTGAACCTTCCCCTGCTAAATGATTTCAGTGTGATATAGTGGGCAGAGCATTGGCAAAGTTAGGACCCCTGGGGTTTAGGCTTGATTCTTCCATTAGCCTAGAGACTCTAGGTAAGTCAGTTCACCACTGGGGGCTTTGAGGAGTGAACTAGTTAACAGGTTTTCAACCTGTGCTTTGAGGAATTCTGGTCAGTCTTTGAGTCCTTTCAGGATCAAATAGACAAGGGGTTCCTAGTACCCCACTACTTGATCTTCAACCAGAGGCCCCTCAAGAGTATGGACTTTACATAGTGGCCATTTGCATAAGATTTCAATGGATAGAAAGAACTGGCTACTGAGCATTTTTTGAAAAGCCATAGCATCAGATCATCCCCAAGATCCCTTACTGTCCCATGAGACTAAAAGGAAGGAAGAGCTTTGGGGATCTGATACGACTCAGACGTTTAAGCCATAGACAGGAGATGCTGATCGTCAAATTCTAAATCCAGCTTGTTGGCATATTATGTAATAGTCCACCTGTTTCAGTTTTCCCATCTGGACAGCAGGAGTGGCACATAACTGGGTTCTCCAAAACATATGGTAGTTATGGCAATATTTACTATTTAGAGAAGGAAAGAAGGAATGGCTAGTTTATTCCAATTTTTGGCTTACTAAAAACTCACAGATTTGGATTCCACCAGGGAAGCTGAAAGGTGAGAGGCATTTTATTACTTTCACGTCAACCCTTGGGGTTGACAGAGCTTTGATAAACAATTCTCTAAAAACAGTTTGAAATCAGTAGTACTTAACATACTCAAGAGTAGATCGGTATGGTTTTAACTGGTGAAGTTCGTTAGAAAAGCCTAAAAAGGGTGGAAATAATAAGCCACAGTTTTTCCTGATTCCCTAATGTAGACATGACTGGCTATTTTTAGATGCATTATCTTTGAGTTGATAAACATTTTCAGTTATTATCTTAAGAAGGCAAGCTTAACTGAATTTGCAGTTCACATTCGCTGTGTTTTATGCCCGTTTATAAATGACCGTTCATCCGCCCACTCGAAAAGACTAATGATAGAAGGCAGGCAAATTGCTTAAGATACAGATTTGATTTATTTTTACTAAATAATGCTTAATAGTGGGTACACTGGAGAGATGGAACTGATAATTTTTCTACAGTTAAATTTTGGAAGTACAAGAGTGAAGAAGTAGAAGGGATGGTCAAAGGAATAATAGAAGAGTGCATTAAATTTTATTTTAAATAGGCATACTCAGTTTACTCAGTGAGAGCGTGTTAACCCCCATATACCAAGCACTGTGGTGGATATGACAATGAATTAATTAGACAGAGACTTGTATTCAAGGGACCCACTGTCTGGAGAGGCGTTCAGAGGCAAAAAGAATGGATCCTCTCTGTTTAACTCAGAAGATACCACCCTTCTCTGGCCCACCGACCATTAGCAACTTGGGGCCCAGTTAATGGGAAGGGCTCAGCTTGATGAAAACATTGCATGAAATGGATAATTCTCTCTCATCTTTTTCAGTGTTCTTCCCCAGCTTCCAGTTTTGATAGCATCGACTCGCGTTTCAAATCATCTTCAGACAGGAGACTTGAGGAGGCTCCACGGGCTTATAGTGCTATCCATACATCATGAGGTTTGGAGCCATGTCTGTAATGGGACATTTGAGAATAGAATTGTGGAAGCTCTGAATCCAGATCTTCCCACTGTGATGTTTTACCATCAGGGGTCCCAGGGGAAACCTGGGATCCCCAGCCCTGGTCTTCAGTTGAGACTGGATTGTTGGCTCTGTCCCCAACCACTCTGTTACTCCTGGCCAATCACTTGACTTTCCTTCTCAGGTCCCTGGAGGGGGCGGTGAGGGCCCTTCCTCCACCTGCCCTCCCTCACGGTATTATTGTGGTACTTCACTGGAAGATAGCTCTTAATTTGCCTTCGTTGGAAGCTTCCATGAAAGTATATGATCAAGATTGAGAAGGCATGGTGGAAATAAGTATCCCAAGATTTACAGTTACATTGGAGTGGCTAGGGGGACGGAGGGTGTATTTCAAAGCCCGGTTCAGTCTTCAGAGTTGGGGACTTGGAAAGGAACTTGGACTTTGGAGGGTTCGAATTTGTTAGTTCTTGGCCAAACATAACTTTCCATTCCTAAGGAAAAAGTCTATAAAAAGGCCATTTGGACTTCAAAGAGCTGATATTTTGATGCATTAAGTGTACATATGAATCAGAAACATGTGGATTAAATTTCCCTTTCAAACACGTGGCCTTGAAAATTTCAGGGGAAAGTGTTTGGCAAAGTGTGCCTGGGATTTGGATAAAGATGGAGCTTTGTTTTTCATGTTTGAGAAGTTTTATCTTCTTCCACGTGCCCCTGTGTGACGTGATTGACAGAGCCCTAATGTACACTCAGAGGGTGGCAGGGGAAATTTTGCCTTCTGGCGAATACATATTGAGTTGATGAAAGGAGAGGAGGACGTGGACCTTTGTTGGAGGGGTCACTGCCGTTTACAAAATCCCCAAACTCAACTAAACAATTTTTTCCTGGAATAAGGGCATGGGAAAGCAAGACACCAATTACACTGGCGACAAGTGCTGCGGGACAGCTGGCTCTGTTTTAATGACTAGTGTCCTACCCTCTCAGTCCAACACCGCCATCAATATTGGTGTGACCTTTGCTAGGCAGCCTGTAAAGAACTCAGAAAGAAAGCCAGCCCTTCTGAGCTTGGCTGCCAAGGCACCGGTCTCTGCATAAACTTTGGTTCATCTACAGTTCACTGGCTATAGTATGTATAGGATGCCTTTTGGGGTTCCTCTAGAAGAGACTGCCTGTGTCCAAGAGGAGCTAGAAAACTTGACTAATGTCAGCTTTAGTGCATCACTCCAAGGTGAATGGTGATGACCTTCCAATCAAATGAAAGAGGACTTACCATCTGTCTTAGGGAAGAATATGGAGACCAAATCATTGTTTGATCAAATGTTACACTCAACATTCTTTCTTTCTTTTTGTTTTATAATAGTGTGTTTTTTTCCCCTGAATATAAATAATTCTTGCTCATTGTGGAAAATTTTAAAAACACAAACAACTATGCTGAAGAAAATAAAAATCATCAGAATCCAATAACTCAGTCACCATTAACATGGACAGTTTTCCATGTCATTAAGTATTTTTCAAAAACATACATAGTCTTTCCAAATTCCATAGTCTGGATGTTTCAGAATGCATTTGACCAATCTCCTATTGTTGATATTTTAGTTTCCAATTTTTTTTATTATGATAATGCAGAGATAAACATTCCTAAACATAAATCTGTGTTCCTATCTCTGATTATTTCCTTAAGGTAGCTTTCTAGTGAGGAGAATGCTGACTTAGAGTATGTGAACATCTTTATACACTTTGATATATTATGCCAAGTAGATATCCAGGAAGGTGGCATTAATTTATTTTCCCACCTGCAGTGCATTTGACGGTCTCATCCATTCTTTGAAGCCATTACAGTTTTAGAGGGCACCCTCTTTCTTCATGCACAGCCTCACAGACGGGGATATTTATGAATCTTTTGCCATGCTGAACCATCCAGTAAGAATGGCAGTGATCATGGTTGCCAACCACTGAGCCCTAGAAGAGGTGAGAGTTCTACAGAGCATTTCAAATAATCTTGTTGGCTTTAGAGCATATTGGCTAAATTTTTCTTCTCTCCAAGTGCACCAGGGCTCCAATTATCCCTTCTTTTCTTTGAATCACTCTGAGAATCAGCATAGCTTCTTCCCTGGGGACTCCCTACAAAAACCAGCTCTAGGTTGAAATCATGGGGTGTGGGTTCTCTTCCAAGCCTATTGAAGAGTTTATCTCCTGAAGATACAGGCACCATACTCTTGACTTCCCAACCCAGTGGGGTCCAATGGGAACTAGGATCTGGGACAGGCAGTATATGGCCTCACACCAGAATGTTCTTCTCTGCATTGGCCAGAGATGGTTACCCACTCCTTGGCTCTTAGTCCAGAGTTTCCTGAACTGTATGGTCTCATCAGTCCTTCCTGGCTGCAAAGCCAGTGGGTCTTCACATCAAGTGGATGACACTTTGCAAGGGAATGGCATTCCTGTCTCCAGGATTAAGTGGGGGATGCCTTCCAGAATCATTATCTCAACCCTATACCATTTAGGCTCCTGGGTCAGCTCCCCCTTCCCCATGGCTACTGTATGTTAGGAATGCAAATTAGCATCAATATTAGTTTGAATAACATACATAGGGAAAGTAGGTTTTCTGTTAAGCAAGCCATCAATTCACAAAATGCAGCAATTTTGCTAAATCTACTCTCCTCATTAATCAAGCACTTAGTAGCATCTGTGGAAATATTACAAAAACAATATTTTAAAAACATTTTAAAAGGAAGAAGAAAGGGAAAAAGAAATTTCCATTTACTTTAGGCCACATAGTGTTCTGACAGACATAATTAATGATATAATTTCCTGAATGTCCAAAGGACCTGCTTTTTTTCTTTAAACATGTAATGCACACATATAACAAAAAACCCAAACAGGTAATTAAAGTGTTTCCCATTTTTAATGAATAAACCCTTCAGAGACCTGTCAGGCAGCATCTGGCCTCCACCACCCACTCTCTATTAACTGACATGTCAAAGAAGAAAGCCATATCATTTTTATGTTCCCATGGCACAGAAACTAATTTGGGGTATTTTAGGCCAGGGAGATTTATAGATCAGCATCAGAAACTTCTCTCAGGTTCCTGAGAGAGTAGTAACATTCCAGGAGTTGGATGGATTTAGTATCCGCCCTGTTTGAAATATGGGCTCCTGTCAAACCTGTGGGTAGCCCTGAGTAACCTTCTATTATGGCCCAGCTGTTCCTTAGAAAAAAAGCCGTGGAGAATGTCAGGACACTGCGGCGGGTCTCCCCTCCTTTGCTGGGTCACCTTGGGGAGGACTGGATTGAGCAGAAATTGTGCAGGAGGCTTCTGAGGCTCTCAGGAGAATCGCCTGCCAAACGCTGTTGATGGTGGCCCTTGAGGTTGAGAATTTAGTGGAAAGGGAGAGAAAGAGTACCTGGGAATCAACACTTTGGAGCAAACACCACATCTTTCTTTAGATCAGCCTTCATGAGGATACCAGGAGGAAGGAAGTTGATGTTTCAGAGCATCAATGAAAAAAAAAATCATACAAGGCTAAATAGAGGATGTTTTTGTTGGATTTTTAGTGTGAAAAAGAACAAATATTTGTTGTTCATTTGTTGGCCAAGGAGAAATAAAGGTATAATTGTCATTTGACTGGATTACCTACTAAAAAAAGCTTTTAATACTTCATGTGCCACATTTCCCTTTTTATTCTAATGGAGGTGACAACAAAATGCTTCTTCCTGGTACCCTTAACCTGCACAGCTAGATCTTCAAGGAATACCTCATAGAATAGGTGGCTTTGGAATCTGAGAGGCTTCGATCTCTATCCTTCCAAGCTGTGTGAGCTTGGGGAAAATTGTAACCTCTCTGGGCCTGATTCCCTAAACTCAAAGTGGGGATAATCACACTGATTTTATAAGACTGATTCAAGGATTCAATGAGATAATACAAGTAAAGATTTTAGTATCAAACACAGGGTAAACCTTCAATGAATGGGAGATTTTAGGATGATTATCAGGGAAGCACCAGGAGAAATAGAAATAGATGACTAACTGGATGGAACACATGAAGGCCAAAAGCAAGGCTGCAAGAATTGCTACTATGTGTGTTATAAAGAAATTTGATGAAAGTCCAGTCACCTCTTAGCTAGTAAACTCCATGAGAATGGGTTCTGTGTCTTATTTTGCTCAACATCGTATTTCCAGTGCTTGGCATACAGTAGTGTATAGGGTGTGACCGTTTGGTGAAGGAAGGAAGGAAGGGAGGGAGAGAGGGAGGGAGGGAGGAAAGAAGGAAGGAAGGAAGGAAAGAAGGAAAGAAGCAAGAAACACTAAGTCTCAGTTCAAGTCTTCTAATGGATTAGAGATTTCTCTAACCCATTCTGATTTCTCTCTTCTCTTAAATTCACCGCCTGACCTATTTTTGGAAACTTTATCACATTCTCCCTTGTACTGATATTTCATAGTACTGTGTGTGTGTGTGTGTGTGTGTGAGTGTGTGACAAGACTATAAACTCTGGAAGGCAGGAACTATGCCTTACACTTTTCCTGAGTTTTCCCCTGGCCTCCCCTCACCACTCCTGACACCTCAAACAAACAGCATCCACCAGCACACATTAGTGACTAAATACATACATGCTGAATTGAATTGAAATAGCACAGTGCCTTAGTGGAGGGAGTCAGCAAACGCAGTTACAGATTTGTAACTAGGGATTTGTAACAGGAGATTCACACTGCCCACAGGACAGGCTGACTTTAATATGCTCTCCTGATCATGTCAGGAGTCTTGGGGCTTGGCATGTGCCCACTTGTCTTCTTTTGCAGAATATCTCCCCCAGCCTAAGCAGGGTTGTCATGGGCTTAAGTTCCCTTATTGCCTTCCTGTGAAACACATACTCTCAGAAAGCTCCCGCTTTCACTTTGGTTGACACCAGTTTACAAATCTATGCCAACAGAAAAAATCCTGCTGCTTTGCAATCACTAACTCTTTGAATAGGCGAGCTATTATTCATTGGTTTCTCCAGGAATTTGGTTTCAAAGTTGAACAGGTATGAGGAATATGACTCCTGTCTGATCATATTTCATAGCCACCACAAGTAGCTGCTAAGAGATTTTGCTTAAGGCTGCAGCTGGGGCTAGTTGGGTGCCTGCCAAGAGCAGGGGCATGATATATTTCTGTGGTATATGTGAATGTCTGTTTTCATAGGTATGATATTTATATATATATTGCTTTGGGAATTGAGGGGAAGTGTGTGAATACTCTGTTTCCCTCCAGAGTGGTTTGTAGGTTGATTCTACTTTCTGCCTGTGTGGCTTCCAACAGGATCCTAAAGATTACAGATCCTCAGAAAATGCCAGAATGGGATAGTGGTGCCTTCAAGGAGGACAATTATGCATGCCATTCATGAGGCTGGGGTAGGTAGGTACTAGACATAGGGGTATTACTTGTTGATACACAGTTGTCACAAATAACCACATATGTTCCTACATTTTCTCTGGGAGCTTCAAGTTCTGTTTACACTGGTCCCCTCACTCATCAGCCTGACTCCATCTGAATATCTGCATTAAGGGAATGGCTTGCAGAGGATTTCCAACATCACCCTCCCCACTTATTTAAGAAAGATTCTATAGAGAAGATAGGATTTCAGGAATTGCTTAAATAAAGGAAAAGAGGTGTCCTGGTGACCCAAGCTCTCTATCCAACTCTGTTTTCCAATTCTTTAGCATAAACTCTGAGTCCATCTTTAAAGCACCTGACATAGTGTCTATCTCAGTAGTTTTTATGTATTGAACCCTCCTTAAATATTTTTAAGTTTTCATGGTTTAGAGTAGTAAAGAATATCCTATGCTGCCTATAGGTACTTTTCAGACAACTGGAGGTTAAAAACAGAGGAAAGAGACCACGTGTGTGTGTGTTTATATGCACACATGCACATGTGTGTCTTAGATTCTGAGGAAACTTTGGATAAAGAAGGCAGTAGTTGCGGTGCCTTGAGTGCTCATGATGTGCCAGGCACTCTACCATGGCTTTGCAGGCATCGTCGCATCCACTGCTCAGGTTCTCACCATAGCCATGAGGCTGGCATTATCATGACTCTCATTTTACAGATGAGGAACTTGATGTTTCAGAAGGGGAAGCAACTTGTTCAGGGTCACACAGGTAGTAATTGGCAAAGTCAGGATTCAAATTCAGGTTTTTCTCACTCTAGAGCTGGAGCTCTTCCTAATGTTACACTGTCTTAAGTCCTCCAATAGGTTCAAAGACACACACACACACACGGGTGTGCATGCACACATGCCATCCCCACCCCCAGCCCCATCCCTGTCCCCGTCCCCACCCACTCTGAGGACTGAGGACCTTTTTCTGTACTGAGGGAACTGTTCCCTGAACACAAGCTCCTGGTTCTGAAAGCCCAAGTGAAGCACGTTTAGGGACTTGGAGGTCTTTCGGTGGAGTGGACTTGTGACTGCCCTTTCTCAGTTGTGTGGGACTTACAGAGAGGTCCATGAGCTCAAAAGCCATGTGGTTTTCTGCGGCTGCTCCGTGGCTGATCTGCAGGGACTGGTCCCATATCAGATTCCTGGACGCGGACAGTGGGCGCCTGCAGCCAGCTCAGGCGCTTCCTGGATATCTCCTGTCTGTGGATCTCCCTGTTCCTGAAGCTGCCCTCATTCTTTATTGATAGAGCGGCTGTTTACTATTGAACACCCTGTTGACAGGATGATGCCTCAGTGTTTTGAAAGATATGTCTCTTCTGATACGGGTGGACGGATATTTGCCCGGCAGTATTGGTGGTCTTTCTCGTCGTCTCTTTCACTTTCCTCCCACAGTAGCTGCAGAGCATCTTGATCTGTTCCCGAGGATTGGGTCTGTAGTCCTTAGACCACTGACCATAACTCCTTCTGCCCTAATCATCTTAGAAATGGACCTGGGATTTGGTTCTAATACTCCACCCAGGAGCAGAAAGCCAGCTTAAATATCTCAAAGAATAGCTCATCAAGTGATTAAAGAAACACTTTGCAAACTGAGATCAATATCCTAAGCTCAACTCTCACTTAAAGTCGGACCACCAATATAATCAATGTCAGTAGGCATTATCCTGCTCCATCAGGGAGAATCAAGCCATGTTATCCTCATGTGGGCTGCATACATAAGAGGGGTTTACGTGAGTGGAATCTCAAAGAGCAGAGGAATTCCATGAATAACTCGTCAGTCAAAGATGACAATAAAATGTCGACTAGCTTAATGGAGTTGGTCACCTGCTGCTTCCAGGAAGCTGGTTAATTCAATGTATCAGCTCCAGGCAGATGCTAGGGACCCAGGTCATGCCTAGAACTCATAAGGACCTATATTGAATTCTGATGTCTTTAGTTTATCACCTCCTTTCAGCGGCATGTACAACAGGATTCACTGACCCCAAAGGCGGGTGTTACGGTGATATAAGGAGGCTGTTATGAACTGCCAAAGAATAGACTCAGTGCTGAAGAAAACTGGTTAAGCTACAATCTTGCTACCCTCCTACAGTCTTGGAGTCCTGTGCTTTGAGATGTCTCTGTATGACCGGAGCAACCAAGGCATGACATTGGACCCTGATGTTTACTTTTTTATGTAGAATTCAAGAATCATCTTGTCTCAAATGAAACACATTTTCTTTTTTTTTTAATGTTTTTAAATCGAAGTACAGTTGATTTACAATGCTGTGCCAATCTGCTATACAGCAAAGTGACTCAGTTGTACACATAGATACATTCTTTTTTTATATTCTTTTCCATTATGGTTGATCACAGGCTATTGAATATAGTTCCCTGTGCTATACAGTAGGACCTTGTTGTTTATCCATCCTATATATAATAGTTTGCATCTGCTGCACATTTTCTTTTGTGTATACCTAAATTCCTTATTAAGTCTTCCTTGATGGAGGAAGAAGCAGTAGTAAATCCCCCCTACATTACCCACTCTCAACCCAAAATTACTCTCCTAGCTCTTGATGAATATATCATCCCATGATAGATAATGTTTACTTAGAAATTTGCCTCTGCAGGGCGTTGAGTTTGTATGCATGTTGTCAGAGACATTTACAAGATATAGGAATACAAACATCAGACGGTGTGGCTTGATTTGGAACCTAGACCCAAGAACTGGGGTTTAAGTGTTATTCACTTATAAGTGTTATTCACACTGATAATAATGCAGTCACGGCCTGATGGTTCCACCTAAAAAGCAAACGTTCAGAAGAGCAGGATTACTTTTGGGAATGGCCAAGTCATCTGAGAGCACCTGCCTTTTGTGAGTGATCTAATTCTTGAGGCTACACAGCTACGAGCACTGGTCTGAAAAGTGTAGGTCTGTGTGCTTACAGCAAGCAGGTTTATTTAAGAACTTTCCCAGGACCCTGGGGCACTATTGAATATCAATGGCCAGTTCCAGGTTGGGAGCGAGGGCAGTGTACAGTTACAGGAGGGAGTGTCGACATTTTTTTTTGTCTAGCTTGCTATCTAAGCAAGCTGCTTGGGTAAACAACATCTAAATTTTACAGGCTTTGAACATATGGCACTCCACACGCATTGGGCAGTTGAATTGACTGGTAATTTTTTTTAATTACTTTTTTTAAATGTTAGTTTTGGCTGCGTTGGGTCTTCGTTACCGTGCGTGGGCTTTCTCTAGTTGTGGTGAGCGGGGGCTACTCTGTTGCGGTGCGTGGACTTCTCATTGCGGTGGCTTCTCTTATTGCAGAGGATGGGTTCTAGGCATGTGGGCTTCGGTAGTTGCAGCACGCAGGCTCAATAGTTGAGGCTCGCGGGCTCTAGGGCACCGGGCTTCAGTAGTTGTGGTACGTGGGCTCTAGAGAGCAGGCTCAGTAGTTGTGGTGCACGGGCTTTGTTGCTCTGCGACATGTGGGATCCTCCTGGACCAGGGCTCGAACCCGTGTCCCCTGCATTGGCAGGAGGACTCTCAACCACTGCGCCACCAGGGAAGTCCCTGACTGGTCATTTTAAATGAGGAGGATTTCTTGTTGAATTCACTAGAATTTCCCTGTCATATGTTTTAGATTTTCAAAGCAGTGAACCAGGAGGCCTGGAGCTTCCAGTATTAGGGAACTAAATGTAAACAATTCCAAGGAGCAAGATCTTAGGAAATTAAATAATCTTTTTAACACTGGTAATGCTTATCACTTTAGAAGGCAAACGTTCTACTGGGGGACTTTTGTGCAAAGCTAATTGGATCCAGTTGCCGTCCTCCTCTGCCTGAATCTGACAGAATCTTGATATGGCTTTATTTCTTACCTTTCTGCAGCAAGATTTTTAATCCTGTTTTAGAAAAATCTATTTTGCTGTTATCTTGTCCCTATCCACATGACTTTCATTCCCAAGTTGAAAGAAAGAAGGAAAGAAAGAAAGAAAGAAAGAAAGAAAGGGGGAAAAAAAAAGAGAAAAGAAACCAATCCAGTCTATTTTAGGTTAGCATAATGGGCCCCCTGTATGTTTGACTTTAGAGTTGGCATTAGTCAAATTTGAAGGTGAATCCAAAGGTCTGGAGACCAGGTCAATGGAAAAGTGGAGGCCTTAGAATTTTCCCACAGTAAATGAAATAAACAATTAGCCTAAATAACTCCCAAAGGCATTGTAGGAGAGCATTGTACAAGCGATTCCACAAGTCTTTGTCTTCTGCATCCCAGACTGTCCTGTCAGGTGCCTTTCCCTCACCTCCCCTTTCCTTACACAACTTAATTTTCCCAGCAATTTCTGTTCCCCTCTGTGGATTCAAGTAGTTCTGCTGTAGTCCATACAGTTGGGACTCTACACCGTCCCTGCATTGTTCTATCCATGTCAGTTCTTCCTCTTCATTGGAATCATAAGCTTTCCTCTGGGCTAGTTGTCTGGGGTGAGGAAGGCACCTGGTCTTCCTTTACTTTTCTGAACCTCACAGGAACCACAACATCATGCACAATAAATAGCTATGGATTAATTCAAATTTTATATTATATAGTGAGAAGGGACTAGGACCAAAAGAGGCAAGAGTACTGGTCCCCATGCCTCAGTTTTTTCATCAATAGGATGAGGGTAATGGATGAAATACAGTGGTTTCCATTTTTTTTTTTTTAACGGTGGAACATTTTTTCCCACATGAAGTCTTGTTTTATCTAAAGTACCAGTAGGCAAGAGTTTATTAAAATTTCTATTTTAAAAGTTTACATTTATCATGGTTTTACAAGTCACTTGGCACGTGCAGTGAGGCTTTCTTTATGAATGCAGACATGGAAGTCAGGGGGTTTAACTGCAACTAGTACATCAGCACCCTATTGATTGCTGTGTTCTGCTTAGGTTATACAATACTGAGAGAGCTCCGATTCACACAGAGACTATTTGCAAATAGGAGCAGGTTTTCCTTTTTAAACAAATCACCTTGTCATTTCAGGGAACCCACCAGTTAAACACATCCAGAAGATGAGAAACATGAGAGAACATTTTTTATTCGCATTTTAATCACTAATAACTTGTAATGCCTGACAATACTCATAATCTCAAAAGTCAGATGTAAAAGCACTCATATTTTATGAATGGGAAAACTGTAAGAAGTTAATAATACATCTCACTGTGTTATTTACTTCTTGTTATACAGTTGATAGAGACACTACAATAAGATATGCTTATGACATGCAATTTAATGAATATTAATTTCATTAAAATATAAGCATAAGCAGAAGATAATTAGAAACTCATGGAACGGTACAGTTAAGATTTGTACATTTTATTTAATGTGAATTTAACCTAAAAAAGGAACAATAAACAAATACCGAACTCTGGTTTGAGATATGCATACTGAAGTTTTTAGGAGTTAAATGTTTTGATGTCTGCAACTTACTTTGAAATACATCAAAGAACTTAAACGAGTAGATGGTTGGATAGAGTTGGGTAGTTGTAGAGATACATGGTAAAACAAACATAGCAAAAATGTTACCTGTTCACTGTACAGTTCTTTCAACTTTTCTGTATGACAGTTCTCATGTTATCAGGGCAATGTAACTGGAAAGGCAAATCTTTATCTGAAATGGAAGAGTGTATATCAAACATGTTACTTTAATTCACATACAGAATTGAAGCTTTTTTTGTAAATTGAATTCCTCAAAACTTGGATGACCTTACGCCACTCTTGAGGGTGAGAATCATCCAGCTGGTTCCAGTGATGGCAGTGTGAATGGGGTCGTATCACTGATATCAGTCCAGTGAAAAGGTTGTAAGTTACATTCTGTGGTGCCTAGAGCTTCAGTGTAGGTACCAGCCCAAAAATCAGAACCTGAGAGAAGACAGATAATTCTACACTGTCCCAGGTTTCATTTCTAGCCCAGCTTGGAGAATAGCACTCATAGCAGCTAAGATCTCCCCTTTACACAGTCCCATGACCCCAATTCCTCTCCTGTTTCCTAGGGGATGGCAGATCTCATCCTCATCAGCACAAGGGGACAGGTGCAGCTATACATTGCTGGTAACTTACAATTTCAACCGAAGTCTCCCTTTGTGGAGGAAACTCATTACTGTTTTCCTTTTCAGGTGCCCAGGAGAGGAGAGGTTGAATGGAAGCTTTACTGAGTCCCACATCCAAACAGGCAGTGATGCTGAGGATTAGGTCAAGGGTCTTCTTGATGATGCATCTTACTCCTTGGCTTCAGAATGGATAGTTCAGATGCTGAGAAGGAAAACCAGAACTTACGCACAGCTAGGATGGTCTCTAAACTGGTATCCCTGTGCCTGGTTTCTTTTCCCTTCATTCTGTCCAATTTACCATATTCAGTTTAATCATCCTACACTTTCAGTTTGCTTTTGTTCCCTTAAAACTCTTCTCTTTCAGATTCTTCAGTGGCTTCCCACTACCTACAGGATAAAATATGATCTCTTTAACCTCTCACTTAGGAACCTCACACTGAGGACTATGGCTCTAATCTGTCTTTTTGGATTTAATTTCCTCGACTCTTTAGGAACTCCTTCTGCCTCGGCTTGATTGGTTCCCACTGCTTCCCTCTACTCCCTGCACTTCCTAAATGTGCTGTAGAAATTCTGTGAGAGCCTTGCATGTGCTGTTTCCTTCCACCTCATTCATCCAAATCCAATTAACTAAGGTAGTCCTTTCTTACTCTGAGTTTCTGCATCAGTTACAAATACAGGATCAGGATGCTTTGGGCTGTGAGTAATCGAAAACCAGGGGTCAAGTAATCCTAAACCAGTGTTTTTTTTTTTTTTTTTTTTTTTTTGCGGTAGGCGGGCTTCTCACTGTTGTTGCCTCTCCCGTTGCAGAGCACAGGCTCCGGACGCGCAGGCTCAGCGGCCATGGCTCACAGGCCTAGCTGCTCCGCGGCATGTGGGATCTTCCCGGACCGGGGCACGAACCCGTGTCCCCTGCATCGGCAGGCAGACTCTCAACCACTGCGCCACCAGGGAAGCCCTAAACCAGTGGTTTTTAAGCTTTAGCATGCATCAGAGACCCCTGGAGGCGTGTTAAGCCACATATTGCTGGGTTATACTCCTGAGTTTTCTGATTCACTAGGGCAGGGGTGAGACCTAAAAGTGTGCATTTCAAACAAGTTCCCAGGTGATACTGATGCTGCTGGTTGGGGGAACACACTTTAAGAAACACTGGCTTAAATAACAGGAAATGTGTTGTCACACTCAACAGGAAATCTAGAGCAGTGGTTCTCAGACTTGGCAGTACAATATAAAAAACTGGGAATATTTTTTTAAATCCTGATAATCATACCTCACCACTTACCAATTAAATCAGATCCTCTAGGGCTGAGGCCCAGGCAACAGTAGTTTTTCTAAAATATATTTTTTAAATTAATTTTTATTGGAGTATAGTTGTTTTACAATGTTGTGTTAGTTTTTGCTGTACAGCAAAGTGAATCAGTTATACGTATACATATATCCCCTCTTTTTTGGATTTCCTTCCCATTTAGGTCACCACAGAGTATTGAATAGAATTCCCTGTGCTATACAGTAGGGTTTCATTAGTTATTTATTTTATACATAGTAGGGTACATATGTCAATCCCAGTCTCCCAATTCATCTCACCCCCATACGTTTGTTCTTTATGTCTGTGTCTCTATTTCTGCTTTGCAAATAAGTTCATCTGTATCTTTTTTCTAGATTCCACATATAAGCAATATTATATGATATTTATTTTTCTCTTTCTGACTTCACTCTGTATGACATTCTCTAGGTCCATCCACGTCCCTGCAAATGGCACGATTTAGTTCCTTTTTATGGCTAAGTAATATTCCATTGTATATATGTACCACATCTTCTTTATCCATTCCTCTGTTGATGGACATTTAGGTTGCTTCCATATCCTGGCTATTGTAAATAGTGCTGCAGTGAAAATTGGGGTGCATGTATCTTTTGAAATTATGGTTTTCTCTGGGTATATGCCTAGGAGGGGGATTTGCTGGGTCATATGGTAGTTCTATTTTTAGTTTCTTAAGGAACCTCCATACTGTTCTCCATAGTGGCTGTATCAATTTGCATTCCCACCAACAGTGTAGGAGTGTTCCCTTTTCTCCACACCCTCTCCAGCATTTGCTGTTTGTAGATTTTTTGATGATGGCCATTCTGACCAGTGTGAGGTGATACCTCACTGTAGTTTTGATTTGCATTTCTCTAACAATTAGTGATGTTGAGCATCTTTTCATGTGTTTGGTGGCCATCTGTATGTCTTCTTTGGAGAAATGTCTATTTTGGTATTTCACCCATTTTTTGATTGGGTTGTTTGTTTTTGTGATATTGAGCTGCATGAGCTGTTTGTATATTTTGGAGATTAATCCCTTGTCAGTAGCTTTGTTTGCAAATACTTTTTCCTACCCTGAGGGTTGTCTTTTCATCTTGTTTATGGTTTCCTTTGCTGTGCAAAAGCTTTGAAGTTTAATTAGGTCCCATTTGTTTATTTTTGTTTTTATTTGCATTACTCTAGGAGGTGGGTCAAAAAAGATCTTGCTGCAATTTATGTCACAATGTTCTCAGGCATCAGTAGTTTTAAGAACACTCCAGGTATTTACAATGTGCAACCAAGGTTTAGATCCACTGGTCTAGCAGTTTTGGTTATTTCATGAATCCAACAGTGTCATCATGGACCATGCTTCTTCCATCTTTCTCTTCTACCTTCCTCTGGGTGTTGGTCCTTGTTGACTCTTCCCTTCACTGTTGCAAGTTGCTTGCACCTATTCAAACCACACCTCCTTTCAAAATACTGTCCAAAGCTCAGAAAAGGAGGAAGAAGCACCTTATTTCCTTTTGTCTTTTTAAACCTAAAGAAAAACTTCCCAGAAGCTTCCCAGCAGGTACCTTCTCACATCTTTGACCTGAATTAAGTCACATGACCAACCCTATGCCAATCACTAACTATGGAATAGAATAATTGGCTTGACTTAGACCAATGGTTCTCACCCTTGGCATATATTAGAATCACATGGAGGACTTTTAAGCCTATGGGATGCTGGGACCCATGTCCAACCAATTAAATCAGAATCTTGGGATTGGGCTCAATCACTGGGATGGTTAAACCACTCCCCGGGTGATTCTATTGAGTGGGCAGAATTCAGAACCATTGGTTTTGACCAATCAAGGTTCCCCCACTAGGGCTGTGAGGAAGCTCACCCTTTAGGAAAACACATAGCCACCTGATGGGTGAACAGAGTCAAGGTTCTCTTAGCAGGGGAGGAAGGGTAATTGCTATTGGAAAGGCCACTGTCACTCATGGGATATGCATATGCTGCCGTGTATGGTTAATCGTAATTGCCTGGATTTACACCCTCGTTAGAGTGAGACTCTGTTCCACTTCTTTATAGCCCTGACAAGTTCGTATCTTAGTGCCCTGCACAGAGTAGGCATTCAGTACATTTTTATTATTAATTTCATTGTCAATCTGCTGGGTGATTCACTAAAGGAGTAAAGTTATTTTGCCTGGACCTTTAAAGCTGCCAGAAGGACTGCTTCACCTCCCCCAGCATCGAAGCATTGAAAGATCCCACTCTGCTCCTTGATTGGTGTATCTGCCTCTTGACCCCGCTGTGGTTTTATATGACAGGGAAATTCCACACTCCCGGCATGAATGCTTGGCCTGACGGGGGCCATGCCAGGAGCTGCTGTGGCGTTTCTGTGTGCCTGCTTTTGTCCTCAGGGTGGTGAGGGCCAAAGCTTGTCCCCTAAAGCCAACTGGGGCAAGTCAGCTCTGGGGCTCTTTTGTGTGATGAGTACATTTAGATGCATAGCAGAAACTTTTCCCCCTTCTGCTAAGAACTTGACATTTCCCTCTCGCGATGAGAGAATAAGCATTGGAAGAGTGAAGGGTGAAGAGACAGACTGTCAAGCCTAAATTAAAGGAATTGCTGGGGGTGGGGGAGGGCTGGCTGTGACTTCAGAAGCACAAACTCTCTTTCATTTGGCAAAAGCCCCTGCACAGCATCTCATTCACATCTCCTACAGAAGAGAATGTCCAGGAAGGTTGCCCTGGGGAGGCTTAGTTGGCATGTTAACTTGTATGCTGTTTCATATGGGGCAGGAAAGGAGGAGGTTCTAAGGGCAAGGTCTGTGAAATAATCACTTGGAACATTTGTTTTTCAAGGTGGGAGGAAGGTGTTCGGTCGTTAATCATTCCCTTCTCTGTAATAAAGTCTGAAATAAAGTCTTTACATTCTGTTACACAAAACCCGATTCTCAGGAAATGTTGCTTCTCATTTCTTTCCTTTCCACACTCATAATTAATCTGGCCACTCCCTATTAATGACTCAGTTCTTCGTAGTTGGAGACATTTACCGGTAGAGCTGCCTTTCATATACTCACCTTGGAGGGCTGTCCCACATCTAACAAGTATTAGTATCAAATTCACTACCTGATACGCAGAAAATGACCATTTCTTTCCTATCATTTTTCTCTTAATTAAAAATCTTTGCATCACCACCACCTTGTAGATAAGAGTCTTTGCAGACTAATTTCAGGGGCTGTTTTCTTCTAAGGATTTGGGGAGGAGGTTATAAACATATTGCAGTGTGGTTGAAGCCGACACAAACTAAAATCCTCTTCTTCTGAGAGGTAGGTGAACCCAGGTGGATTCACTTTGGAGGCCCACAGCTGGCAGTGGACTGCATGGTATTGATCTCTCCTTTGTTTTCAATAACATTCCCTGAGACCTCTACAAAGACAACGGGACAGCTTTATGGGGCCAGATTAGGAGCTAGTGTTTGCTCTGCTAATTGCCATTTCCTCTACATCTTACCAAGACCCTTGCCGTGCTGTTTACAAAGACGCTGCATCTGGGTGGCACAGCAAGGATCAGATTCCTTCTCTGAAACTTCATTAAGGGCAACGTTCATCCTTCTTCCATGAAGCATTATTGCAAAAAGTGAAAACTCTTCCACATATGGCTAAAGGAGGGAGCAGTGGAGAGTGTGGGCCAGAGCCCAATACAGGTGCCTTTAATTTGCCCTGTTGAAGGTCATCCAGGCTCCGGAAGAGACAGCATATCCCAGCCCCCAAGCCTCCTCGTTTCTTTCTGAAGAATTCTTATGAAAGTGTAAAGTGAGTATACATTTGCCTCACATCTTAAAAAAGCAGGGAAACCTCGGTTTTGCTTCCCCCAGTATATCTCGTACTAATTGGTTGGCATCCAGGGTGAGGGGACACAAACGACACAAGTGAATTTTCTGGTTCCTGGACACTGGTGGTGGACGGGTGACAAGGAGGGAGCGTTATGCTATTACTCCACTTCTTGGGAGGCAAGGAGAAGAGAGAATAGCCAAGTTACTCCTCCATTTCCCACCAAAGAGCCTCCCTGCCTGCCTGTCCAATTCCTCAGGGTTTGTGGGGAGGGGTGGTTATAATAGTACCTTGGGGATTTCAGAAACTCTTAGGGATTTGCAAGCATTTCGATCGTAGCTGTTCTCTGCTCCCGGTGAGTGTCTCCTTGCGGGGCAGACAGGGGCAGTCAGTGGAGGCGAGTAGGTACCAAGCGAAGCTCTGGGAGCCCTGATGGGAGCAGACTTGTGGGTGTGGTCCTGGCAGAAGAGGCTGAGACCTGATCCCGGTACTCCCTGATGCTGCAGGTGGTGGATGGATGACTTATTCAACTTTCCTCCTCATCTCTTGGTCTGGAAAATAGGGATGACGCCATTGGACTACTCAGGATTTCCAACACGGTGACTACCTAGGAATTTGCCAGTAGGAAATGCTGAGTGTTCTGACTGTTGGTGAACCCGGCTTCCCAGATATGGGAGCTCACCAGAACATCTCCATCCACAGAGCTTTCACCAGGCCCTTCCAGGCCTTTTAGTCTAAATCCTGACCATGTCCTGACAAGACTTTTTGCACCTTAGCTGGTTTGTTAACTCTCAAGGGACTGTGAGCACGCAAAGTGAAAGCCAACTGTATATTTGTGGCTTTGTTCCTTGTGGCTTTCTTATTAAATAAGGAAGAAATGGAAGAGATGATTTAACTTCTCAAAAACTTGCCCTTCTCTTTGGGTATGTCTTCCCCTTTGGGTGTCAGTTGCCTTCCGACTCTGTCAGCCAACAGAAAAGGTTCAGCGTGCTAATTTGAACAGCCTTAAAAAGAAAAAAATAAAGGACGATCTTTATACATTGTTATTTGCCTGTGGGTCAGATATTCTTATCTTTTGGCTGACTTCAATATTTACCTTTTCTACTGCAAATGTGCTGCAGTCTTGTGTAATTCATCCAGAAACAGCCTTCCAATCCACTGGAGCATACGCTTTGGTGTTCTTGAGCCATCGTAACTCTAACAAGCCGGTATTCTATTCATCATTTTCAGCTTGGAGCACAGTCTTCCTCTTGTGTTCTCAGGATTCCTGCTGGTCCCTCCTCTCTTGACCTGGAGGACAGGAGTCAACCTTACCCAGTAAATCAACAGCAGACCATTAATGCAACCTTTTTGTAATGCTTGGAGCAAGATTAACATCTATCACGTAGAAGGATGAACCCAGTGATTTCTCATTACTGTCCTTTACATGCAGTGAGTGACATCTGCCTCACCAGGCTCCTGTTGCACTTCTGGATGTGTCCTGTCCTCATACTCAGTCTACTTCTAGCTGTGTGACCTTTTCTGTCACTGTCATTCCATCTCCAAGTCAGCTGGGGGCACTAGATGGGGGTTCAAGATAAGAAAATGTCCCATTCTGGCATCTTTCTGCCTTGTGTTCCCCCAAATAGCCAGGTGTAAGTGGGTGGCAGTTCCCAGAAGTCAGAGAGTGGGAATAATGCTAATGGCAGAAATGTCCTGAAACTCTTCAATTGTTCGTATCTTATCCAACCACCACCTCCCTACAACCACCTGTGCCAAATCCTCGTATATCAAGGGCTGAATTACAGAGTGGCAATAGATCCTTCCAGGACTGTCTCCAAGGCTCATCACTATCCTGGATACTCAATATGTGTCTAATTCAAGGACGTTCTCTTTTAGTGTCTCAAGTAATTTATTCTCTTAGAGCAAGATCTTGGAGTCATAGAACCATGAATCCTGGAACCATAAACCATGGACTCTTGGAAGCTGTGATTCATAGGCTTTGTGACTGTCTACCTCTAAGTAGAATGTACTGAAAGTTCTCTAAAATTTATGCAATGGATTTACATGTCTATGGTATTTCACATGCCGTGCTATTAGAATAGGTATTGTTTTTCAATTTTACTGATGAAGGGAACATTAGAAGTGAATTAGTTTTCAAGCTTTTCGACCTCTCAGTGCAGGGAGGACCCTGAGAGATTGTGTAGTAAGTTCTTCAGAGGAGGAAATGGGCTCTGAGGGGGTTAAATGGATTGTGCAAGGTGGACGCAGTTGTCAGGCAGGGTGGGGCCACTTCCAGGTGGCCATGACTCTGCTCTTCCTGGCACCATGCTACCTCCCTACAAGGTCTTGCTTATGCAACAGTTACCATGAGGCAGATTCAATTCCAATCGAGACAACTCCATTTTGTTTGGTATAAGCAAACTTCATCATATTAAGAAGAGCCTAGAAATGTAAGTCTGAATCATTTAAAAATGCTAAGCAATATTGACACTTTAAAGGGACTCTATGGATCTCTTTTTGTTCATTATCATGGTCTGTAAGTCTTGCTGTATTTAAGGGAGCTAGTTGTTTTATGCCTTAAGGGTGGCATAAACTTTGTGAATCTGTACCTCTCAGTAGAATGTACTGAGAGTTGGGGGCCTTACTGGGCATAAAGTTGAAGTCTTTGTATTCCATACATCGTTTTCTTTGAGATACTGTGGCAATGGATACTCTTCCCTCCTCCCTTCCTTTCTTCCTTCTTTCCCTCCCCCCTTCTTCCTTTCTTTCCTTCCATCTCTTCTTCCTCCTCCTTCTCTACATCTTCTACTTTTATCCCCTCCTCCTTCTCTGCTTTCCCTTCTTTGATAAAGAAATGGTTGGGAATGAGTTGTCAGGATGAAGGTAGAGGATATGTTTATGGTTCAACCAATGCTAATTGCCTTCAAATAAAACACTTTATTTGCCCCATAGACTAAAAACAAACACAGAAACAAAAAAAGAAAAAAGCCCAAGCCAACTGTTAAGAAAAAGAAGGTATGTAGCAAAGACATTAATAGGCATCCACCTCATGTTGTGAAATCCACAGCTCCTAATGGCATTCTTATGAGGAAAGTGTGATCATGGATGACATGATCATAAACTAGGTAAGATTTATGTGTACTTTCTCCATGCAGCCTCACAATTTTAAGACAAAATCTGGGACTCCTGAGGGTAGGAAAGGGGGCAGCAGAGTTATTGAACTTCCCCAGATTTGAAAAACACAAGTCACTCAAGGATGACCTCTTCCCTGACTATCCTGAAGAGTCTAGACATGGCCTCATAGGAACAATACCACTTGTTATAGGCCAGAGAGCAGAAATCCATTTGGATTTCATTGTTAAAACCAAAACAGAATTAGTTCTGGTCAGGCTGCAGTAAGAAAAGGAATTAATACTAATGAGTTGGAAGAATGTAACTAAGCTTGCAGCTAAGGAAAACAAATACATTCGGAGAGATTACAAGATGTGAATTTTCCCCATAAAAGGAGGGGTGGGGCCTAATCCCCTTTTCTACTAGGTTTATCACATACAGGGGTGTGTGTGTGTGTGTGTGTGTGTGTGTTTGTGTATTTCATCTTCTCTAGATACTTCTTTCTTGTTTTTTTGAGGCTAATTTAGACCATATTTGATAATATGTAAATAGTTCCAACTATGATGGTGTTCAACAATTAAGGGCCTATGAGTATTCCCCTGGCTCTACAGAGATTACAGATGCCATGGTCATCCCCGTCCATTTGGAAATTGTAGTGACAAATTGTGTAGTAAAGTCCTTCCTTGTGAACTTATGGTTCTCATCAGATTCAGGGACATACTGATTGCCGAGATGAGGGCAGGGCTTTGAGCTTGACTGCTTCACTGCTCATCCATACCTTCCTTTTATTGCCTTTCCTGTTCAGGAGCTTCATAGTTTTTCAAAGCCCAACAGCATTCCTAAAAGTAGAAGGAAGAGTGTTTGTTTAGCTGAATTAGGAGAAGTCTCCCAAGACCAATGAAGTTTTTATTGAGCCATATCTGGAAGGACTTAAAAAATTAAGTGGATTTTTTAATTTTGTGCTTTATTGTTTCTTTATATCCCTTTGAAAAAGTAATCTGTACTGAGGTTCAAGCTGGTTGATGTCCGTCGAGAATTGAGACATCATTAATAGGACAAAAAGAGAGGAGGATCCTGTGGGAGGTGACACTTGAACATGCTGGGATAGACAGATCATTTGGTTGAACTGGGAAGGGAGAGTCTGAGAATTTCATCAAGTCAATGACTGGTTTTTGTGACTCTTTCTGGGGGTATGGTGTGTCAGATGGTGAGGACTAGCTGGGGAGTCTAAAGGATTCCTGGCAAAAGGTAACAGAAATGGAAGGTGTGCCAGATGGAACAATAAGTAGAGAGAAGATGGAGGTAACCTTATCAATAAGGAAAAATTGGGAGAGAACTAAAGTGTGCCAGCACCGTATCACATAGCTGAACTATGATAGGGTGATGAATATGTGTGTATGTGCTGTGTGCATGTGTAGTCACTGCAAATATAAACATTTTAAACCTAATTCTTACTGAATGCTTACTGTGTACCAGACACTGTTCTAGAGTCAGTGATTTCAATCTCACAAGACCTTTTGTCCTCTGGATTGTGCTTAGCTTTCTGTAAGCAAGCTGGACTTGCAGATGCAGGATTACCCTTGTTTGCCAACAATGGAATTAAAAAAACCAATAAGCCACAAAGCATGTAAGCCTGCTTACTATTGGATCCAAGGCAAGTGTTATTATCAATCATTTTTTATAGAAACACAAGGAAGTTAAGGAATTTGCCCAAAGTCACACTGTTAGGAGTGGAAATGGTGGGATTTGAACCCAGGGACTGTGGGACCAGAGCATGGCTGCTTCACCACTGTAGTACTTTCCCTCTTTACAGGCACTGTGTGGTCTTTTCTTTGTCATCATACCAAAATGCACGTAAAAAGATGTTCAGGGAAGTATCATTTATATAGCACATTATTGGAAAATATCTAAATGTTCTACCAGAGGAAATGGTCGAATAAATTTAGGTATATTCCTATGAGAGAACACTATGCATCTGTGAAAAAGAATATTCTCAAAGAACAGATATGGGTACTAGGTAATGTTAAGTGGAGAAAGCAGGCAACAAGTCTGTATGTATAATTTGATGTCAATTTTTTTTTTAACGATGATAAAGGGAAAAAAGTGAAGACAATCTAATGGTGTATTACTAGATGGACTATGGCTTAGTCTTCCAATGGAATACCACACCTAGTCCAACAGAGTGAGAGTGATTGCTGTGTATCAACATGGGTAAGTCCTAAAACATGCTGCTGACTAAACAAAGCAAGGTACAAATGATGCATATGACATTATATCATTCATGCAAAAATTTAATGTGTACAAAAGCAATATACATTGTTATGGATGTATAAATACATAGTAAAAGTGTAAAAATACATGCAGGATCTATACATACCAGCTTCAGGATGGCACTTCTTGGCTTCTCTTAGGAAGGAGAATTGGATAAAGTTGGGTTTTAGCTGACCCCATTTTATTTTTAAAGAGAGAATTAAAGCACATAAAGCAAAATGTTAATGTGTGTTAAACTGAGTGGTGTATGTAGGGTGGTATATAGGTTCCTTTTATACTACTTTTCTGTACTTTTAAAATATTTTATAATTAAATTTTTATGTATATATATAAATACATACACCAATATATATATGGAAGAGACTGGCAGATAGGTATCAAAATATAAACAATGATTACTGGTGGAAGATTATAAACAATTATTTTCTTCAAGTTCTGTATTTTTCAAATTTTCTATAATAAGCATGAGATAATAAATAAAAACAGTCGATGACTTTTTAGAAAGTATCAATATTGGAGGCAAAGAGCACTGCCTTGGAATCTACTCCTGTCACCGCTTTGAAACCCAGCCCTGGTTAGGTGACTCATTTAGCAGCTTGGAGGCATAGTTCTTTCCCCCTGCACAGTGGTAGTGATTGGAGTCTGTGTAGAGGTGGGCTGCATGCTCACTAAATCTACTTATTTTTCCTGGTAACCTGGTGCCTAATTGGCCCACGTGACTAACTCTCCCCAGTGCAGTGGGAGGACGCAGTTAGGACTGAGTGTACCTTCTCTGAAGTTTCCCTCTTCCCTCTGACTGCTGGCTGGATGAAGCCTAGGGTGCCTTGAAACTCTTTTTTGAGGTGGTGGAGCCACAGTGTGGAAGTAACCTGGATCCCATGTATCACCACTTGGAGGAGGGTGGTCTAACCAGGAATATACACATTGGATTTTGTGAGAACAATAAATAAACTTTTGGGGTTGTTTGTTACAGCAGTTAGCCTGCTCTGACCAATACATCTCTAGGGTCCCTTCAAATTCTAATATTTTATGAATCCAAAGAGGCCCTTGGTCTCATGTTATTTTTCCATTCATTTGACTCAATGAGGTTCACTGGTCTCAAGGACAAGCTAACTTAAACCATAAATTTGGATATGTCCCAAATAATAAGTGAATAATAATAAGTGAATTGAAAAGGTAAATAATAACAGAAAGAAGGCCAGGGGCAAATTCAGAACCAAGTAAGTTTGACATGTGACCAACTTGGGGCTGTTATGTTTTTTGTATTTCCTGAGGAAAAGGACCTGAATATCTTTTTCTCTTTATAACCCCTATTTTTATATAGCATAGGCACTTAATCAATACTGTTGGATGAATGAATGAGTGTGTGGGAAGATGCTATCAAGTTCTGATGGTCACATACCTTGAGAAGTGGTATGTATCTCCCCCAAATTCGTGTTGAAATCCTAATCCCTAAAGATGATGGTATCAGTAGGTGGGGGGCTTTGGGAGGTGCTTGAGTCCTGAGGGCAGAGTCCTCATGAATGGCATCAGTGCTCTTATAAAACGGTCTGGAAGACCCCCTAGCTCCTTCCACCATGTGAGGACACAGTGAGAAGAGCCCTTACCAAAGGCTATCGCCTTGATCTCAGACTTTCAGCCTCCAGAACTGTGAGAAATAAATTTCTGTTGTTTGTAAGCTACCCAGTCTGTAGTATTTTGTTCTAGCAGTCTGAATGGACTCAGGCAAGAAGCCAGTGCTGCATCATTTCTGGGGTTATAGTCACCTGAACTCAGTTCTGTCACACATGGATGATGTGCCCTTTCAGCTTGGTGAGGGGAGTCAGACACATGACTCTGGACCCAGAGGGCTTGGACAGGCTGGGTTAGAATTCTCTAGCCTCTGCCTCTGCCTTAGACCTTCCGTGCCTCAGTCTTCTTAGATATAAAATAGGGATAAAAGTGCTACAAAACTCCTAGGGTCATTTTGAGGATGAAAGAAGTGAATGGAGATGAAGCACTTAGCATAGACCTGCCCCAAAGCTGAGTAATTTGGAGTTAGGACATGAATTCAAAGTGACCCTAAGTTATATCAAGATAAGACTTCCCCCTCCCCCCATCTGGTTCTGCCACTGCCACTGTCTCAGCCAGCAATGTGTTGGCCTTGACAAGATGTAGCATTGCTCTATAGTGTGCGCCAACATTGCCTTATTAAAACATCATCAAGTCATACTTGCATACTCACTGATAAAGAAATCAGTGGTTCTTATGTACCAGGAGTGTGGGTGGTGTGAGAAGTTTCCTAAAACAGACGTCCTATAGGGTAACTTCTTAGCTGAATGACTTAGAGCAAGTGACTCAAGTTTTTGAGTTTCATTTTCCCATCTGTAAAGTGGGGAGAGAAAACCTACCTACCATGCAGGTTATTGTGAGGATGAAATCAAAACAGTGTCCCTGAGGCTCAGTGCCTGGCATGGAGGGGTCACTCTTACCCCTCCCTGTCACCTCTTTGAAACCCAGCCCTGGTCAAAGCGCAGAAAACATTCCTCCAGTTTTTATTCAGAACACTGTGGTTTTGTTAAAACTCAGATACTTTGGGGGAAGCTTTTATTTATTTATATTTTGTGTCCCCAAACACCCATTTTCCTAAAGGGAAATGGAATCTGTCTGGTTTTGATTCACTTACATTCAACTTGTTTGTATTGTTTTGTAAGCACCAGCCAATATCCAAGTAGCCCTTGGAATCTTCTTTTAAAAGCTGCATTTTAAAGTCTAGGAAGTTTATATTTCTCCCTTCCTTCCTTCCTCCCTTCCTTCCTTCCTTCCTTCCCTTTCTTTCCTTTCTTTCCTTTCTCCTTTTTCAAAAAATGTTAAAAGGAAATTGGACTTTAGCACAAGTTTGAGTTTGGGTTTATCCTCAGTGTATGACTGGCTTCCAACAAATTTGGTAAAAAGTACACTTTGCCATTCCTGGTTTGAAGATTTCAGCTCAATTTCAGTTACTCATGAAAAATGTTTTCATATTCCAAGCCAAGAGCACATTTGTGTGTTCTGTTGCTGTTTTAGTGGATCATGAAATTGTTGCCTCTTCAAGGCTTTTGGTTTGCCACTTAAATGAAATAAATGAGCACCTTTGCTGCATATTTGCATCGTACTGGCTTTCCATTGACCCTATCTTCATTGATTTGGTAGAGGGTTTGGTGGAAATTGGTAAGAAGTTTCATGTAGTCAGTCAAGAGAAATTACGTGTAATTATCCTAACCTATACTCAGCAGAAAAACAGAAAGGAATTGGATGCTCCCCTTGGTGTAGAGGGTTTCTCAGAGATTTCTAATGAGTAGGACACCAGTCCCACTCTCTACTGAGTCATTTTACCCACCAAGCCGGTATAGTAAACACAATCTCAAGACAATGCCATGTACTTTCCATTGTGTAGTAATAGGCTTCGTCTGCTATTTCTAGGCTAACAATTGTTCATTGCTCATGCTGCTTCAAGGTTCAGAAATTGAATTTTCTCTCTGGTTCCCAGGGGAAAAAGGGAGACTGGAAACAAACAAGGAGGTAATTTCCACATGTCTAGCAGCCATTTCATTTGCCAAACTGTATATTTGTGTATTTTAAGAGATGAGTTTGCAACAGCTTAGATTTTTGCATAAATCTCAGGAAGGAAATGAAGTCTCCTCTTGAATTTGCATTCAGCTGCGCTTTCTGGGCAGACACAGTAAGCCTTGTCAAGTTTGACTTCAGTACTCATTTCCAGGCAAGGAATGTGTATTTCTGGTTTCATAAGAGGAACAGTAAATTTCAATCTTCTAACCTTCCACTTTGCTGCTGTCTGGAGGCAGTGCATGAGATGTCACACTGAAGACTTTTTTTTAATACCAATCTCCAGTGACTTTATTATTATTTTTTAATAGATCTTTATTGGAGTATAATTGTCTCACAATACTGTGTTAGTTTCTGTTGTACAACAAAGTGGATCAGCCACATGCATACATATATCCCCATATCCCCTCCCTCTTGAGCCTCCCTCCCACCCTCCCTATCCCACGTCTCTAGGTCATCGCAAAGCTGATCTCCCTGTGCTATGCTGCTGCTTCCCACTAGCTAACTATTTTACATCTCCACCTAGATTGTGAGCATTTTAAGGTAGATAAGGGAGACTTATAAGTATCAAATTGTTTTCTTTGCACCTGTACCTAAATTTTCATATATCTAAAATAGCCACAGAAGATTTGGGTAGAGGGATTAAACAACCCTCGAAACTCTTCCTTGTTCAATTTAACTAGGTCAGTGGAGCCCATTGAGGGCCTGCCCACCCAAGGCAAAAAGATGGGAATGAAACCCCCCCAAATATTGTATAACAAAGGTGGGGTGTGAGAGGAGTGGAGTTATGTTTATGGTTTGTCTGTTTTCTTTTTCTTTTCTGAATTCTTATACAATGAATGTATGTGTGTATCTATAGATCTTAAGGTTGTGTTTACCAAAAAGATGAGCATATTTATTTGTTTTTTTTTAGAAATCAAACTATAGACAAATGTATCGAATGCAATGTACAAGTTCTTATCATTCGACCCTAATCATTCTGATCTCTAGAGATCACAGTTGGTTTTGTGGGTAAACGTCCAGACTTTTCTCAGGTTATCTATGTGTAATTGTCAACATTGTATAGAAGGAGTGGGACTCGATAGAGTACAGGTAGAAAACAGACTCCCTTGGCTGTCTCTATCAATGTGATAAGCAGGTTCACTTCAACCTTCTTGGATACTCATCTAGATAACAATTCCTCTAGTCCTTTCAAGTCCCAAGCAAAATCCCCAGGCTCTCTGGCTCTCTGGCTCTCTGCACATGAGGGGTTCCGACAGCTTGAGGGCATCCTCTGACAAAAGATGCAGGTGTTGCCGGGGAGAATGAAAGCTAACCCCTGGAGCAGGTGTGTGAATATCATCAAGAGATCGGAAGCATATGAGCAGGGAGTGCTGACTGCATCTCTACAGGTGGGGCCCCTTTTACAAGGATCCTGGCTGGCTCCCTCACATGTGGTCCAGAGGGAACATACATGCACTTTGGCTGCTGCTTTTAGGAGGAGGGCAGTCTGCTTCAATGCAGTGCCTTCAGGGCCTGACCCTCCCTGGGCCACTGGATCCAGTCTCTTGCCAGTAGATGAATTTTGATCATAGATTAGTCTGTGCTCCTATACACTCCAGTGTTCTGAGCAATCTCCTTGAAGCGCCCCTTATTTAGATTGAGGTAAAGATGGAAGTACTACCCCAACATATCATTCTAAAGAAATTCTTTCTCAGCCTTGTCAATTTCAGTCCTTTTCTACTCTTGAGGTGGGTGATGGGCTAACGGCTGTAGTGGACGCCTCCTTTCCAAGTCCGTCTAGGTGGTCTAGCAGCTCATTGTGAAATGTGAGAGCCCTAATCACCTATTGCTTTGTTCTGAGTCTCTTGGAGCCTTAGACAAAGCTGAAAAAGAGTTTCATTTTAACCTCTTGTTACAGACCTAGACATTGTACCGTTTTCCATAAATTGGAACATATTAATCTTCTGCAAATTGCTGTCTTAATTACTTAGCAATCTTTTCACGTCAGACGATGTTGAACTGCCTCATTCATTTGAATGAAAGCAAAAGATTCCGTCAGGTAGATCAGCTGTCGTTTAGCCATTTCCCTATTGATAGGTTGTTTTCAATTTTTGGATCTTTTAAACAATGCTGCTATCAATATTTCTGTACTCACATTTGTTTTGCATGCATGTACACATGCTAGTAATTTCTCTAGAATAGAGACTTAGAAGTAAAGCTAAAGGTATGAAAGGTGTGAACCAGGAAGTTTTTGCTAGATTCCTCCAGAGTGCCTCTGCGAGGGTTGTAAAAACTCTACTTTCTCCAGCAGTGCCTAGGAGTACCCATTTCCCCACAGCCTCACTAAATGTTTTCACTGTTTTTAATCTTTGCCATTTTGGGGAGCCAACAGTAATCTCATCATTATTTTATTCTGTATTCCCTTGGTTACTAATGATGTGAGTTATCTTTTCTCATGTTTGTCCATGTGTATCTGAGCTCTTTGAATCAACATATCCTTCTCTAGTTTGGAGTTCTAAGGTCTTTACCAACCTCTTGTAGTTCTAAACAAGGGGGAAATGGCAAAATGATAAAGCAGAGATAAATTGAAGAGATTTGGTGAGAACCTGGCCCAGCTCCACAAGGACAAGAATGGCGGAATTTCTTCCACTCAGATTTTATCACCTTTTTCCCTAAAACTCTTGGCAAGTCTGAATCTGAAACATAGACTACCTTTTTTTTTCTCAAATTGACATGTGTAATTTATTAGTAAAATTTCAACTGATTTTTTGTATTCAAGAGCACGTGCAAAATTACTTTGAATCTTAAACCCAAGTAGTTGAATGCATGCCTTTTGTCTCTTGGCCCTTATTTTACACATATTAAAAATTACTAAAGGCATATTGGGTTTAGAGGAAGAACCAAAGGAGATTATTTAGGAACACCTAGCAGCCATGGCAACATAGAAGGGGCATGTACTCTCCTCAAAAATATTCCACTTACAGGTAATGACATACATTTGCTAAACAGCCCCAAGCTAACCCAAGAAGAATAGACAGATGGTTTGAGGTGTGTCAGGAATAGGATTTACAAAATAAGATTATAGTTATGCTGGAAAGTAAAAGCAATCATTGTAAAAAGATGGAACAGACCCACTTTTTGCCATGGGGCAGAGGAAGAAGGAGGGTTTTAAATTGCTGCATGTGAATTCGAGTTGGCTCACCAAGATACATAGCTCTCTGGGTTTTATAGATTTCTCTAGGCACGTGTATAGACTATATGACGGGCCTCTAGTTGGGTTTCTTCAGATCTGAAGCAGGGGAATTGCATTCTAGTTATAGACATCCCTGATGCTGTTGGCCCTATTTTACTTGTGTTTGGCATACTAATCTACAACCTTTACTACCCGAGCATCACTATCATACCACTTGAACTGTCAGTTGAGAAGACATTGGAAAGAGCCAGCCTGTTTATTCCTGAATGTGTATTTTTGGCTGCTTGAAATAGATTTTCAGTGAAAGAGGGTACAGAATACCCCCATGTATGATTGGCCTATTTTCTCATTAGCCCAAATCATAGCCTTTGAATGTGTAATGAATGAGTCTGCCGCTGCCATGAATTTTATTTTATTTATTTATTCTTTTTTTTATTTTTAAATATCTTTATTAGAGTATAATTGCTTTACAATGGTGTGTCATTTTCTGCTTTGTAACAAAGTGAATCAGTTATATATATACATACGTCCCCATATCTCTTCCCTCTTGCATCTCTCTCCCTCCCACCCTCCCTATCCCACCCCTCTAGGTGGTCACAAAGCACCGAGCTGATCTCCCAGTGCTATGCAGCTGCTTCCCACTAGCTACCTACCTTACGTAAGCTATCTACCTTACGGTAGTGTATATATGTCCATGCCACTCTCACACTTTGTCCCAGCTTACCCTTCCCCCTCCCCGTATCCTAAAGTCCATTCTCTACTAGGTCTGCATCTTTATTCCCATCTTGCCCCTAGGTTCTTCTGACCATTTTCTTTTACTTTTTTTCTTTTTAGGTTCCATATATATGTGTTAGCATACGGTATTTGTTTTTCTCTTTCTGACTTACTTCACTCAGTATGACAGTCTCTAAGTCCATTCACCTCACTGTAAATAACTCAGTTTCATTCATTTTTTATGGCTGAGTAATATTCCATTGTATATATGTGCCAAATCTTCTTTATCCATTCATCTGATGATGGACACTTAGGTTGCATCCATCTCCTGGCTATTGTAAATAGAGCTGCAATGAACATTTTGGTACATGATTCTTTTTGAATTATGGTTTTCTCAGGGTATATGCCCAGTAGTGGGATTGCTGGGTCATATGGTAGTTCTATTTTTAACTATTTAAGGGACCTCCATACTGTTCTCCATTGTGGCTGTATCAATTTACATTCCCACCAACAGTGCAAGAGGGTTCTCTTTTCTCCACACCCTCTCCAGCATTTATTAGTTGTAGATTTTTTGATGATGTCCATTCTGACCAGTGTGAGAAGATATCTCATTGTAGTTTTCATTTGCATTTGTCTAATGATTAATGATGTTGAGCATTCTTTCATGTGTTTGTTGGCAGTCTGTAAATCTTCTTTGGAGAAATGTCTATTTAGGTCTTCTGCCCATTTTTGGATTGGCTTGTTTGTTTTCTTTGATATTCAGCTGCATCAGTTGCTTGTATGTTTTGGAAATTAATCCTTTGTCAGTTGATTCATTTGCAAATATTTTCTCCCATTCTGGGGGTTGTCTTTTTGTCTTGTTTATGGTTTCCTTTGCTGTGCAAAAGCTTTGAAGTTTCATTAGGTCCCCTTTGTTTATTTTTGTTTTTATTTGCATTTCTCTAGGAGGTGGGTCAAAAAGGGTCTTGCTGTGATTTATGTCATAGAGTGTTCTGCCTATGTTTTCCTCTAAGAGTTTGATGGTGTCTGGCCTTACATTTAGGTCGTTAATCCATTTTGAGTTTATTTTTGTGTATGGTGTTAGGGAGTGTTCTAATTTCATTCTTTTCCATGTAGCTGTCCAGTTTTCCCAGCACCACTTATTGAAGAGACTGTCTTATCTCCACTGTATATTCTTGTCTCCTTTATCAAAGATAAGGTGACCATATGCGCTTGGGTTTATCTCTGGGCTTTCTATCCTGTGCCATTGATCGATATTTCTGTTTTTGTGCCAGTACCATACTGTCTTGATTACTGTAGTTTTGTAGTATAGTCTGAAGTCAGGGAGCCTAATTCCTCCAGCTCCGTTTTTCTTTCTCAAGATTGCTTTGGCTATTTGGGGTCTTTTGTGTTTCCATACAAATTGTGAAATTTTTTGTTCTAGTTCTGTGAAAAGTGCCAGTGGTAGTTTGATAGAGATTGCATTGAATCTGTAGATTGCTTTGGGTAGTAGAGTCATTTTCACAATGTTGATTCTTCCAATCCAAGAACATGGTATATCTCTCCATCTATTTGTATCATCTTTAATTTCTTTCATCAGTGTCTTATAATTTTCTGCATACAGGTCTTTTTTCTCCTTAGGTAAGTTTATTCCTAGATATTTTATTCTTTTGGTTGCAATGGTAAATGGGAGTGTTTTCTTGATTTCATTTTCAGATTTTTCATCATTAGTGTACAGGAATGCCAGAGATTTCTGTGCATTAATTTTGTATCCTGCTACTTTACCAAATTCATTGATTAGCTCTAGTAGTTTTCTGGTAGCATCTTTAGGATTCTCTATGTATAGTGTCGTATCATCTGCAAACAATGACAGCTTTACTTCTTTTCTGATTTGGATTCCTTTTATTTCTTTTTCTTCTCTGATTGCTGTGGCTAAAACTTCCAAAACTATGTTGAATAATAGTTGTGAGAGTGGGAAACCTTGTCTTGTTCCTGATCTTCGTGTAAATGGTTTCAGTTTTTCACCATTGAGGACGATGTTGGCTGTGGGTTTGTCATATATGGCCTTTATTATGTTGAGGAACTTTCCCTCTATGCCTACTTTCCAGAGGGTTTTTATCAAAATGGGTGTTGAATTTTGTCAAAAGCTTTCTCTGCATCTATTGAGATGATCATACGGTTTTTCTCCTTCAATTTATTAATATGGTGTATCATGCTGATTGATTTGTGTATATTGAAGAATCCTTGCATTCCTGGGATAAACACCACTTGGTCATGGTGTATGATCCTTTTAATATGCTGTTGGATTCTGTTTGCTAGTATTTTGTTGAGGATTTTTGCAGGTATGGTCATCAGTGATATTGGCCTGTAGTTTTCTTTCCTTGTGACATCTTTGTCTGGTTTTGGTATCAGGGTGATGGTGGCCTCGTAGAATGAGTTTTGGAGTGTTCCTTCCTCTGCTATATTTTGGAAGAGTTTGAGAAGGGTAGATGTTAGCTCTTCTCTAAATATTTGATAGAATTCGCCTGTGAAGGCATCTGGTCCTGGGCTTTTGTTTTTTTGGAAGTTTTTAAATCACAGTTTCCATTTCAGTGCTTGTGATTGGTCTGTTCATATTTTCTATTACTTCCTGGTTCAGTATTGGAAGGTTGTGCATTTCTAAGAATTTGTCCATTTCTTCCAGGTTGTCCATTTTAATGGCATATAGTTGCCTGTAGTAATCTCTCATGATCCTTTGTATTTCTACAATGTCAGTTGTTACTTCTCCTTTTTCCTTTCTAAATCTATTGATTTGAGTCTTCTCCCGTTTGTTCTTGATAAGTCTGGCTAATGGTTTATCAGTTTTGTTTATCTTCTCAAAGAACCAGCGTTTAGTTTTATTGATCTTTACTATCGTTTTCTTCATTTCTTTTTCATTTATTTGTGATCTGATCTTTATGATTTCTTTCCTTCTCTTGACTTTCGGTTTTTTTGTTCTTCTTTCTCTAATTGCTTTAGGTGTAAGGTTAGGTTGTTTATTTGAGATGTTTCCTGTTTCTTAAGGTAGGCTTGTATAGCTATAAACTTCCCTCTTAGATCTGCTTCTGCTGCATCCCATAGCTTTCGGGTCATTGTGTTTTCATTTTCATTTGTTTCTAGGTATTTTTTGATTTCCTCTTTGATTTCTTCAGTGATCTCTTTGTTACTAAGTAGTGTGTTGTTTAGACTCAATGTGTTTGTATTTCCTACAGATTTTTTCCTGTAATTGATATCTAGTCTCATAACATTGTGGTTGGAAAAGATACTTGATATGATTTCAATTTTCTTAAATTTATCAGGGCTTGATTTGTGACCCAAGATATGATCTATCCTGGAGAATGTTCCATGAGCACTTGAGAAAAATGTGTAGTCTGTTGTTTTTGTATGGAATGTCCTATAAATATCAATAAAGTCCACCTTGTTTAGTGTATCATTTAAAACTTGTGTTTCCTTATTTATTTTCATTTTGGATGATCTGTCCATTGGTGAAAGTGGGGTGTTAACATCCCCTACTATGATTGTGTTACTGTCGATTTCCCCTTTTGTGGCTGTTAGTGTTGCCTTATGTATTGAGGTGCTCCGACGTTGGGTGCATAAATATTTACAATTGTTATATCTTCTTCTTGGATTGATCCCTTGATCAGTATGTAGTGTCCTTCTTTGTCTCTTGTAATAGTCTTTGTTTTAAAGTCTATTTTGTCTGATATGAGAATTGCTACTCCAGCTTTCTTTTGATTTCCATTTGCATGGAATATGTTTTTCCATCCCCTCACTTTCAGTCTGTATGTGTCCCTAGGTCTGAAGTGGGTCTCTTGTAGATAGCATATATATGGGGTTTGTTTTTTATCCATTCAGCGAGCCTGTGTCTTTTGGTTGGAGCATTTAATCCATTCACATTTAAGGTAATTATCAATATGTATGTTCCTATTCCCATTTTCTTAATTGTTTTGGGTTTGTTATTGTAGGTCTTTTCCTTCTCTTGTGTTTCCTGCCTAGAGAAGTTCCTTTAGCATTTGTTGTAAAGCTGGTTTGGTGGTGCTGAATTCTCTTAGCTTTTGCTTGTCTGTAAAGGTTTCAATTTCTCTATGAAATCTGAATGAGATCCTTTCTGGGTATTGCAATCTTGGTTGTAGGTTTTTCTCTTTCATCACTTTAAATATGTCCTGCCACTCCCTTCTGGCTTGCAGAGTTTCTGCTGAAAGATCAGCTTTTATCCTTATGAGGATTCCCTTATGTGTTATTTGTTGCTTTCCCTTGCTGCTTTTAATATGTGTTCTTTGTATTTAATTTTTGATGGTTTGATTAATATGTGTCTTGACATGTTTCTCCTTGGACTTATCCTGCCTAGGACTCTCTGTGTTTCCTGGACTTGACTAATTATTTCCTTTCCCATATTAGGGAAGTTTTCAGCTATAATCTCTTCAAATATTTTCTCAGTCCCTTTCTTTTTCTCTTCTTCTTCTGGGACCCCTATAATTCGAATGTTGGTGTGTTTAATGTTGTCCCAGAGGTCTCTGAGACTGTCCTCAATTCTTTTCATTCTTTTTTCTTTATTCTGCTCTGCAGTAGTTATTTCCACCATTTTATCTTCCAGGTCACTTATCCGTTCTTCTGCTTCAGTTATTCCGATATTGATCCCTTCTAGAGAATTTTTACTTTCATTTATTGTGTTGGTCATCTCTGTTTGTTTGCTCTTTAGTTCTTCTAGGTTCTTGTTAAACGTTTCTTGTATTTTCTCCATTCTATTTCCAAGATTTTGCATCATCTTTACTATCATTATTCTGAATTCTTTTTCAGGTAGACTGCCTCTTTCCTCTTCATTTGTTAGGTCTGGTGGGTTTTTGCCTTGCTCCTTCATCTGCTGTGTGTTTCTCTTTCTTCTCATTTTGCTTAACTTACTGTGTTTGGAGTCTCCTTTTCACAGGCTGCATGTTCGTAGTTTCCACTTGTTTTTGGTGTC